>NW_027210607.1:2540000-3140000 GCF_029030835.1 Brachyistius frenatus | reverse complement strand
TTTACCGTTTGTTGAGGTCGGACTGTACTGGCCTCCTGGTTCCTTTATAAATCCATCCGTTTTTTGATGGACTTTTAAATGAATCGCAGCCTCCCTGTTCTGCAGCGTCACCTCATGATAACTTGTAGAAAGCCACTCCACAGAGAAGTTTACCATGATGCTCCCAAGCAGCGGTCTAAAGTTGTGTGTGTTTATTTATTTGTGTGAGATTACGCATGGGGGATTCCCGGCCCTTATATAGGAGGGGGGGGGGACACTTCTATATTTGCATATGCAAAGGGCTCTCAACAGAACGATAGAAACTTGTTGGTGGTTGTAATTGAGGTTAATAGAGGCAGAGTTGTAGGTTTTCACACGTTCATGTGGGGGCAGAGATGCTCCGGCGCCACCGAGTCTAAGAATCAGCTTCCTGGCATATCAGACTGAATAATCTGTTTAAATGGATTCAGGGACACACCCGTCTCTGGATACAATATAAGTAAGTGTACAATGTGGCCCAATTAAAGAACCTGTCTAAGAGGTGTGGTCCGTGGTGAAGAGATATCACGGAGTATCCGGACAGTAATGCTGGAGATATTTCTAAGCTCTCAGGAATGGGAGTGACTATTTGGAGTCGCAAACAAAAGCGCCCAGATGTCTGCCCACCAAGCAGCCTGGTGATGAGGCCTTTGTTATTGTGGGGTGGGGTGACCGCGGTCAGAAAACATCCACAGAAAGTGTGAAAGTTCCGTTTGATCTTTGTTGAGCTATTTGAGACATTTGCCTCGGAACCGCTCACACACCAGGTAATCTGTTGTTTTTAAATCAGACTTCATTTCGAAATTGAGAACATTTGTTGTCTGTTTGAATTGAAATGTCAAAATTGTTCTTTATCTCCACGTCATCACAATCAGGTTTTTGACCTCAGGCTTCAGACTTCACATCAGAGCTCAGGTCCGTTGGCCATACAAAACCCCAGACTCTCGGGAGCCAGGTTGGGGGTGGATCATGTTGATATTCTGAGAGAATCAAATCAGCAGATCCATACAGTGATACGAACCTTTATTATTCTTTTTTTCCAACCCTCTGAAAGGCAGGATGATCCATTCATGTGCAACTAATCCTCCAATACAGATTGCATCATCAGCTGTATATTAAGAATGATCTGTGTAAACCAAAAAACAATGCAGAGTCCATCGTTGCAGTATAAAGAATAAACTTTATTCACTGATAAATAGACTTCTCTGTAAATATTGATATACCATATAATAACAATAACATTTAAAATATAATAATAACAGTTAAAATAGCATAACAATATTATTTAAAATATAACAATAACATTTCAAATATAATAACAATAACACTTCAAATATAACAACTGTGGATTGTACTCAGTGGTAAGTCTGTAGGTGACAGTTCTTTAGTAGAAATAGGGGTGATGGCTCATCAGATGACAGATGGCCAGCGGGTAAAAAGTCCGGCCGGTCGCGGCACAGTGCGGACCATGTGTGCGGTACTGAACTGGGGAGAGCGTCACCGGCATCTCCCGTTTCAGCTTCATCCTCCTGTTCTGAAACCAGGTCCCCACCTGAGGGGGCGATAATAACGTTAGTGTACCGTCATTTGGATACGTCTTCTTCATTCAATGTTACCGAAACGGCTTGTTTGCATTAGCGGTCTCTTCTCACCTGAGTTTCTGTGAGTGTCAGCTTCTGCGCCATGTTCACTTTCTCTCCTGCGTCCAGGTATTGAAGATCTTTTCCAGTTTGCTGATCTGCTCAGGGGTGAACTTTGTGCGCGTACGGCGCTGCGATCCGTCTTTCTCCACCTCGCTGCCCTCGTCCAAAGCCGTTTCGCTGTCATATCTGGAGGAATATCTGCAGATTTCTCAAACGAAAGGAAGGATAAGTGTTGTTACAAACGCTGCTTCTGCGATTCTGTCAGCACTGAATCTATGGTTTAAAGTTTAGGGAGTTGTAGCCCACTTACTTGGCGACGCGCATCTTGCTGAATGCAAAGGTGAGCACAGGCTCCGGTCCCATGGCGTGTCTCTCTCCTCTGGCTCCATGTGTTTAACAACCTTTGAAGGTTTGGGTTTTAGCTGCAGGTAACCTTTGGCCAAAGTCGGCGGGCTCGGCTGCACCATGCAGGGAATGTGAGGTCTGTAGGTCGGCGCAGTATCCATGCCAGCTCCGTGCTCCTCAGTCCTGGCGGTGTTGTCGTAGCTCTGGGCCAGCCAGTCCGCAGAAAAGTATTTCATTATGTTTGCAGGGCACCTTGGTGAACTGTAAATCCACCAAATGTCAGAGGGAGTGTTGTTGCAGCTGTCATCCACGGTTTGATTTTATAGGGGAACGGCCCTCTTGCAATTTGCATATGTTCAAAGCAGTCCTACTGGGCGTCTTCGGCCTCCTGTGTCCACCTCCTCAGTCCTGGTGGTTACAGGCTGCCTCTGCACCAGAGGAACATTGTTTGGTGTCAGCAGGACCAGGTTGTGATCATACCTACGAAGGGGGGGAAGGGCAGCAGCACTGCATGCATCCATGGCATTAGCATCCTGTAGGTCCAGGGTTTTATTGTTCCGGGTGGAGCAGTTAACATACTGGTGCAAAGTTGGCAGTACTTTATCCTGACTGGTTAAAGTCTCCAGTAACTGCCAAAAATGCACCGGGATGCTTAATCTGCAGTTTGGACACAGTGGAGTGGATGGTGTCCACTGCTGCCTCTGCGTCAGCTGAGGGAGGAACGTACACAGCGATGACGATGGCGGAGGGGAACTCCCTCCGCAAATAATAAGGGCGCATCCCCACGGCTAGAAGTTCAATGTCCGGGCTACAGAAACGGTCCTTCACACAGCCTCCCTGTTCTGCAGCGTCACCTCATGATAACTTGTAGAAAGCCACTCCACAGAGAAGTTTACCATGATGCTCCCAAGCAGCGGTCTGAAGTTGTGTGTGTGTGTGTGAGATTACGCGTAGGGGATTCCCGGCCCTTATATAGGAGGGGCACACTTCTATATTTGCATATGCAAAGGACTCTCAACGGAACGATAGAAACTTGTTGGTGGTTGTAATTGAGGTTAATAGAGGCAGAGTTGTAGGTTTTCACACGTTCATGTGGGGGCAGAGATGCTCCGGCGCCACCGAGTCTAAGAATCAGCTTCCTGGCATATCAGACTGAATAATCTGTTTAAATGGATTCAGGGACACACCCGTCTCTGGATACAATATAAGTAAGTGTACAATGTGGCCCAATTAAAGAACCTGTCTAAGAGGTGTGGTCCGTGGTGAAGAGATATCACGGAGTATCCGGACAGTAATGCTGGAGATATTTCTAAGCTCTCAGGAATGGGAGTGACTATTTGGAGTCGCAAACAAAAGCGCCCAGATGTCTGCCCACCAAGCAGCCTGGTGATGAGGCCTTTGTTATTGTGGGGTGGGGTGACCGCGGTCAGAAAACATCCACAGAAAGTGTGAAAGTTCCGTTTGATCTTTGTTGAGCCTATTTGAGACATTTGCCTCGGAACCGCTCACACACCAGGTAATCTGTTGTTTTTAAATCAGACTTCATTTCGAAATTGAGAACATTTGTTGTCTGTTTGAATTGAAATGTCAAAATTGTTCTTTATCTCCACGTCATCACAATCAGGTTTTTGACCTCAGGCTTCAGACTTCACATCAGAGCTCAGGTCCGTTGGCCATACAAAACCCCAGACTCTCGGGAGCCAGGTTGGGGGTGGATCATGTTGATATTCTGAGAGAATCAAATCAGCAGATCCATACAGTGATACGAACCTTTATTATTCTTTTTTTCCAACCCTCTGAAAGGCAGGATGATCCATTCATGTGCAACTAATCCTCCAATACAGATTGCATCATCAGCTGCATATTAAGAATGATCTGTGTAAACCAAAAAAACAATGCAGAGTCCATCGTTGCAGTATAAAAAATAAACTTTATTCATTGATAAATAGACTTCTATGTAAACATTAATATAAAATATCATAACAACAACATTTCAAATATAATAACAATAACATTTCAAATATCATAACAATAACATTTCAAATATAATAACAATAACATTTCAAATATAATAACAATAACATTTCAAATATCATAACAATAACATTTCAAATATAATAACAATAACACTTCAAATATAACAACTCTGGATTGTACTCAGTGGTAAGTCTGTAGGTGACAGTTCTTTAGTAGAAATAGGGGTGATGGCTCATCAGATGACAGATGGCCAGCGGGTAAAAAGTCCGGCCGGTCGCGGCACAGTGCGGACCATGTGTGCGGTACTGAACTGGGGAGAGCGTCACCGGCATCTCCCGTTTCAGCTTCATCCTCCTGTTCTGAAACCAGGTCCCCACCTGAGGGGGCGATAATAACGTTAGTGTACCGTCATTTGGATACGTCTTCTTCATTCAATGTTACCGAAACGGCTTGTTTGCATTAGCGGTCTCTTCTCACCTGAGTTTCTGTGAGTGTCAGCTTCTGCGCCATGTTCACTTTCTCTCCTGCGTCCAGGTATTTATTCTTGTTGAAGATCTTTTCCAGTTTGCTGATCTGCTCAGGGGTGAACTTTGTGCGCGTACGGCGCTGCGATCCGTCTTTCTCCACCTCGCTGCCCTCGTCCAAAGCCGTTTCGCTGTCATATCTGGAGGAATATCTGCAGATTTCTAAAACGAAAGGAAGGATAAGTGTTGTTACAAACGCTGCTTCTGCGATTCTGTCAGCACTGAATCTATGGTTTAAAGTTTAGGGAGTTGTAGCCCACTTACTTGGCGACGCGCATCTTGCTGAATGCAAAGGTGAGCACAGGCTCCGGTCCCATGGCGTGTCTCTCTCCTCTGGCTCCATGTGTTTAACAACCTTTGAAGGTTTGGGTTTTAGCTGCAGGTAACCTTTGGCAAAAGTCGGCGGGCTCGGCTGCACCATGCAGGGAATGTGAGGTCTGTAGGTCGGCGCAGTATCCATGCCAGCTCCGTGCTCCTCAGTCCTGGCGGTGTTGTCGTAGCTCTGGGCCAGCCAGTCCGCAGAAAAGTATTTCATCATGTTTGCAGGGCACCTTGGTGAACTGTAAATCCACCAAATGTGTGTTGTAGCAGCTGTCATCCACGGTTTGATTTTATAGGGCCACGGTCCTCGTGGCAATTTGTACATGTAATATGGATATGCTCAAAGCAGTCCTGCAGGACGTCTTTAGCCTCCTGTGTCCTGGTTGTTACAGGCTGCCTCTGTACCGGAGGAACATGGTGTCAGCAGGACCCATTTGCGATTATACCTACCAAAGGGGGGAAGGGCAGTAGCACTGTATGCATCCATGGTATTAGCATACAGGGTTTTTATTGTTCCGGGTGGAGCAGTTAACATACTGGTGCAAAGTTGGCAGTACTTTATCCAGACTGGTTAAAGTCTCCAGTAACTGCCAAAAATGCACCGGGATGCTTACTCTGCAGTTTGGACACAGTGGAGTGGATGGTGTCCACTGCTGCCTCTGAGTCAGCTGAGGGAGGAACGTACACAGCGATGACGATGGCGGAGGGGAACTCCCTCAGCAAATAATACGGGCGCATCCCCACGGCTAGAAGTTCAATGTCCGGGCTACAGAAACGGTCCTTCACACACACGTGGTCGGGATTGCATCACCTCTCGTTCACATAGACTGCAATCCCTCCACCTTTCTTCTTGCCGCTCTTGCACAACGTCTCTGTCCGCCCGAACGGTCCTGAAGCCGGGTACTGCCGCGCTGTGGTCCGGGAGATGTGAGTGCAGCCGAGTCTCTGACCAGTGCTTTACATAAAATGAAAAACTTCAGCCTGTTTACTCGTAATGATAATCTTATCACACAATGCTGACAGGGGCCATTCTACCCAAACTTAATGTTTAAATAATACTCGTGTTCTTTTACAGTACTTTTGCATGTAATTGAGTATTTTATATGGTATATCCAGGACGATCCAGGTTCTCCAGGACTGTAAATATGAGTAAAGACTTCATCCACTTACGCCCAATACATGATTTATTTGATCCAGAACGGCCTCCCAGTAAAGGAGTGAAATAAATCAGAGCAGCTCTTCCTCTGGGACAGACAGGGGCAGAGCTCATGGAGGCAGAGCTGAGGAAATAGTCTCAGTGTGCAAGCGACGTCCCGGGCGTTTTTTTTTTTCTTCCAAATTGTTATCTAACGGGATCAGGGCGCATCTTCAAAGCGTCGGAGATAAAGAGCCCCAAAAGACTAAATGGACTCCTGCCTCCACAGCGACAGATCGCCGATAAAATAGACAGCTCTGCTCGGCCTCTTATCTGCTTTGTTGTAACATAACTAAACGATCAGTTTAGTGGCATTGTCCCGGAGCAGCTGCACGCAGAGAGCTCTCAGAGGAGAGCCAATCCCACCGGCGAGGCGCTGTCTCTCGGAGCTGTGTGTCGGTTGATTTGGCACCTAATAGACATGACAGTCTTCAGCTCACAGACAGCGGAGGAAACTGACAACTAAACCTGATGAGAAGTGCCTGATTTGACTTCATATACTGTATACATATGCCAAGTTTCCAGACATCCTTTCTATTTAAAACCTCATTTAAATTTGAATGTGATATTAGTCTTTGACACGAAGTAGTCAATATAAGGAATTACTTTTGTCTTTTTTTTCTATGGGCTTTTCACAGCTTCGTCGCCGCTTGTTTTAGCATATTTACATGTGAACGGGCCGACAAACAACAGTAATTTTGTTGCTACTGTAATACATTTAATCTCTAATGTTTGAAGCGCCTGTGCCAAATGCTGAGTTTTGGATCGCTGGCGCCAGCGCTCTCCGGGGCATCAAGGACATGTCCATATTACATCACATTACATTTCATTTAGCTGATGCTTTTATCCAAAGCGACTTACAATAAGTGCATTTCAACCATGAGGGTACAAATTCAGAACAACAAGAAACAAGAAAATACCATTTCTTCAAGGAAACCGAACTACAATTGAATAAGAATACACTGGATATTTGCTTGTGTTCCTCCATCTGATTTCACAAGTATAGCGGCTGGCTGAGGTGAAATGTGTTGGGTTACAGTGCAATAAATGTAATAATTGCGTAAAAATGACTAAAGTTGTTTTTTTACGCACAACATCAGCGTCCTTATTTTTTTTTTCATAAATTCTTGTAAACCTATTAATGCTTTCATCGTACTAGACAGCTCATCAAGCCTGGAGCTCAGAGGTCCAACTAGCCCACATGACTTTGACTTTGACAAATGGAACTGAATCAGCTGTAAAAGCCAAATGACAAGCCTGTGATGTGAAACTATTTGGGGAAATTTAATCTGAACCAAAGCATCAGGACATGTTTATATTCTGAGTGTGAAACCTTCATGTGAGATCGATAGTGGTAAAATATAACTATGAGTACTTCAAAATTGTGCTTCATTAAATATACTGTACATCTCTAGATTATTTTCATTCTGCGTTTGACAGAAAAAAAAAAGTATATAATTCATTAATTAATATATAAGTGTAAAATTGGTGTAAGGAGTCAAATTCTTTACTCAAGTAAAGAAATCATATTCATATTGATGTCGCCGTGCTAGTGGCAGCCTGTTACAGCAGCCCCCCCTCAAGTGTGTTTTAAGTATTGGAAGAAGAAACCACCTGCTCCTGAACGTGGCCAAGACCAGAGAGATGGTGGTCGACTTCAGGAGGAAGACGACGGCTCCACAACCGCTGAGAGTTCTGGGAGAGGAGGTGGACATGGTGGAGGAGTACAAGTACCATCCATCGACAACAGACTGAACTGGAAGACCAACATCAACGCTGTCTACAAGAAGGTGACGAGTCGACTCTTTTTCTTGAGGAAACTTTGATCCTTCAATGTGTGCAGCGAGATGTTGGAGATGTTCTACCAGTCTGTTGTGGCCAGTGCTTTGTACTTCGCTGTGGTCTGCTGGGGGAGCAGCATTGGAGCCGGTGACACCAACAGACTTAACAAGCTGGTTAAGAAGGCCGGCTCCATCATCGGCCGCAATCTGGATAGTCTGGAAAAGGTGGTGGAGAGGAGGACGGAGAGGAAACTATTATCCATATTGGATAATCCTGACCACCCTCTCCACCACCTGCTGCAGGGACAGAGGAGGACGTTCTCCAAAAGACTCCTCCAGCTCCACTGTCACAAGGACAGCATCTGAGCTCCAGGATACAGGAGCTCATTCCTGATACAGGAGCTCATTCCTGATACAGGAGATCATTCCTGATACAGGAGCTCATTCCAGATACATGAGATCATTCCAGATACAGGAGATCATTCCTGATACAGGAGATCATTCCAGATACAGGAGATCATTCCTAATTCCTGATACAGGAGCTCATTCCTGATACAGGAGATCATTCCTGATACAGGAGCTCATTCCAGATACAAGAGATCATTCCAGATACAGGAGATCATTCCTGATACAGGAGCTCATTCCAGATACAGGAGATCATTCCAGATACAAGAGATCATTCCAGATACAGGAGATCATTCCTGATACAGGAGCTCATTCCAGATACAGGAGATCATTCCAGATACATGAGATCATTCCAGATACAGGAGATCATTCCTGATACAGGAGATCATTCCAGATACAGGAGATCATTCCTAATTCCTGATACAGGAGCTCATTCCTTCCAGATACAAGAGATCATTCCAGATACAGATACAGGAGATCATTCCTGATACAGGATACAGATCATTCCTGATACAGGAGATCATTCTATTCCAGATACAGGAGATCATTCCTAATTCCTGATACAGGAGCTCATTCCTGATACAGGAGATCATTCCTGATACAGGAGATCATTCCTGATACAGGAGCTCATTCCTGATACGGGAGCTCATTCCAGATACAGGAGATCATTCCTGATACGGGAGCTCATTCCTGATACAGGAGATCATTCCTGATACAGGAGATCATTCCTGATACAGGAGATAATTCCTGATACAGGAGATCATTCCTGATACAGGAGATAATTCCTGATACAGGAGATCATTCCTGATATGGGTAGATGGGTTTTGGTGAAGTTTTGGGAAACTTCAAAACTGGAGTGGTTTTTGTTGTCGACACATAAAACGCTTCTTCAAGTCAAAATTCTGAAAACATTCATTTGGATGATGTCAGGTGTATCGCCAGCTACACCTGGTGAACACTTGGTGAATCTTTAGTGAATGTTTAGAAAAATAGAAAATGTTGTGCATACAGTACACATTACAGGAAGATATTTAATATCACTGCAGACTCATCGTTTGACCAAACTTAACCCCTTTGAAAAACATGTGGTATCTAGTGTCTGTGCTAGTTTTTGTAGCATTTGAATGAGTATTTGTGGAGGATCAATGAAGCTATTTCTTTTCTGGTTGTTTTATTTCATTTTTGTGCCTGTTTGTATCAGAGAGCTAATGAGCTAACTGCTGACATGCTAACATCAACCACTAAGAAAAATCTCCCAAGATGGTAAGCTGTGTGCAAACCAGGTTCTCAACACACTTCCACTTACATCTGTGAAAACTGAAAAAAAAAAAAAATAAAAAAAAATTGGGGGGGGTTTCTTAAGTTCACATTTGTTTAAGTTGTTGATGTTTTATTGTGTTTAGGTGTTTGTACCATTTGTTTTTTTGATGTTAGAGCTTTTGTTTTAAATTTTTAGGTTGTCATTATTTGTATTTGGTTTCCAGTTTGTGATTTCTTGTTGGTTGGGTATTTGTGCGCGCGCATTTTGTATATTCGGTTTGATTTTGAAGTCTCTCCTCCTATCTTCAGCGGGACTCCAACTCCTGCCCCAATGAAGTCATTTCTTCCTCTGAAGCATCTTCCTAAACTACTGGACTATCATCAGCGCTGAAACACGAGCAGTGGCAGAGAGAGTAGAACAGGAAACAGAGTTCACACAGCTGCATTGGAGGAGGTGGAGGCAGACGGAGGTTTGTTACTTGGTTAACATTTCAACGGGGGGCGGAGGCCACTAATTTACATTTCCCATAGATAACGGACGGGCGAAGTGTGGGGAAACAGAAAATATTTCACTTCAGTACAAATTAAAAGAAGATATTGAACATCACTGTGGACTCAGCGCGATCCCAAACAGACGCCCTTTGAAAACATGTGGTATCTTTTAACACTACAGAAAACACAGAGGAGATCCAAAAAAAAAAGTAAGGCACAGAAAGCTGCTATAAAGTCATGAACGCCTTATACTGTAGGAGGGTCGACACCCAGGCTTCAGCTGCTCCACCAATCCCACGTCTCCCGCTAACCTGCCGTGCAGCCATTCTATCACGGATATTGTCTGACAATAATACGCTTTGGCAAGACAGGGCTTATAAAATCTCATTTATTTGGCTAAATTAAGCAAATCCTCATAGCACGTCACATTCCATCTCCACAGCCAGTTTCACGGCAGAGGAGCAGGGAGGAGAGAGAGCGGGCGGGGAAATAGAAAAATAGACACTGACTGAACAGCATTCCTCAAAATAACATTGTGCACGCTGACATCTCATTATGCTCTATCATTTGCTAGGTAACGGTGAGGTTCACTCACAACAGCATAAGCTTGTCTTTTGCCCTTCACCACAAAACAAATGATTACAAACGTAATTGTGACACATTGTGCTATTAAAATGGAATTAATATTAGACATCAATTTATCAATCCAGTCATATCATTCACATATTAACTCTTAATTGGTAAACAAATAGAAACTATGTGTTGTCTGTAAAACAAAATATACAGTATGACCAGTAAATGGTTCAGTCAATTGAAAACATTCTGCATTATTTTTCTTAGATTTTTACAAGTCAAACACAGTTCAGGTACATAAAACTGATTTAATTTGAATGACTGACATGGCTGGATTTACCAATGAGGAGGCCGAGGAGGTGGGGTGGGGGGGTGGGGTGGGGGATTTGCTGCCGAGCCCCTCTTTACCCTATCTGTGAAATATAAACAGTATTCCTCTACTGGAATGATGCATGTTCCAGGTTTATTGTGTGGTGATGTGGTTAAATAAGCTGCACCTTGTAAGTACTTTATCAGGTGAAATAATGAAGGCGTGTCCAACAATCTGTCCGTCACTCACATTTCACACAGTGATTGGCCAGCTGTGCAGAGGTGAGGGAGGAGCCACTGTTTGAACTTCTCCCTCGATCTTTTTTTATTTTTTATTTCTGCCACTTTTGACGTGTTCCTACAGAGAACGTATGCACCTCTCTATATCCTTGTTTCCACCACAGGAACCTTTTCAGGTGACCAAGAACGTTTTGTGGTCCTTTAACCTTTATTTTCAATGAAGTAACTAAGATCTAAATGAAGTTCCTGCTCAGAGGGAAGTACTTTTTAAAGGTTCAGGAACTTTTGTGGTAAGTGCAACTTATAATGGAGCTGCAGAAGATATTTTATGAGCTACGATGAAGTCCAAGCTCTGTGGAGCAGTTCTGGCGAGGATGATAATTAGAGAAAATTGAGACACCCAACAAAATGTACCAGAAAATGTGGTCTCAGTTTAACCATGTTGAAGCAGAGCTGGACGCTGGGGAACTTTTTGAGCTTATTGGTGAGAACTTTTCATTGCAAGGGCATTGGCACCGTCCTTGAATCCACTTGTTCAGTCACCCATGGCAGCCATGCTAGCTGCTCTACGAGGCTACGCTCAGACACAGCAGTGATTTGTGCCAAATGCTAATGTCAGCATGCTAACATGCTCACAACAACACTGCAAACATGTTGACGTTTTTTTTTTTGTTTTTACCCACATTCACCATCTAAGTTTGAGTGTTTGCATGCTACAACTGAATAATTAGCACAAAACACAAACTTTTGAAGGAACTGGGTCGTAAACCAAAGTATTAATGAAATAAATCTCGTGACCTCATAATGGCACCGAATGAAAAGTTAACACGACACTGAAGTTGTGACAGTTAATACAGGCGGTGACAAGAGCATCTGCACTGAAGTTCATGACGTTACATGTGATACTCGCTGCTATATTTAACGGAAGACGATGCTCGTGGAAAAGTCCAGAGGATTACTAAATCAATCTTCGGGGAACATGAATATTTGCACAAAATAGCTTTAGCAATGAATTCTACCGCTATTTAGATACTGTTTAAAGTCGAACATGTGATGCACTGTTTAGTCCAGATATAATTAAGCCTTAATTACAGGCTCAGTCACCTGTTAGTTTTCTCATTTTATGGGGAAAAACATGTTAATCAAACAGATGTGGGATCAACAGCAGAGCGTCTTTATAAACGGCGCGAGTTATGAATGAACTTTTTCAAGGAGTCAAAACTGATTTTACTAACGTAAGTTAAGGAGCATTTGACAAACACGACATCAGAGAAAGTTTTGTCGTCCGTACGGCTCTGCTGCTGTGACAACAGAAGCGCCTGGAGGTTGTGGTTTGGGCACGCGGCCTCAGTCTGGGCTTCGACATGACGCGCTGACCCGGCGGTGCGCGTCTGACTCTGGGCTCAGAAACGGGGCTGAGGCCGCTCTCACAGGAAGGTGGCCTTCACCCTCCGCAGCGTGCTCTGGATCCTCCGCGTTTGTCGCTCGCTCGACTGCTGGAAGTTGGCATCGTTGTCGGAAGCCAAGAGGTGGATGTCAGAGGTGGCGAAGCGGGCGATGCGGCGGTGAAGGTAGGGCTGCAGCTCGCGGTCTGGGCTGTAACGGTACGCAGCCTCCTGGAAGGCGTAGACCTGACTCACCACCTTTGCTATGCTCCTGGAACCAATGAAGGATGGATGAGGACGGACAGAGCAGAGGCAACATGAGAAGAATGTACATCTAGACGCTTATTGCACTTGTTTTTCTTCTGAGCAGCACCGTCAGCCTCGTCTGTGACCTGATTTGGAGAGAGCCGGGATAACCCAGGGTCCACGACAACCAGCTGTGTCTCCGCCTCTCGCTGAGAGATCTCCTGACCCCAACATCTGGCAACACCCAGTCACCTCTCAGCATCTGGCCTGAAACCTCTTTTCCAATCAAACCCCATCCCATAGGCGCCATCTGGCGCAGCACTGACACCTCCACCGACAACCCAAATCTAACAGCTGTGCTATTACCATGCAACCGCCACTTGTTGTGACCCCAGCATCTGGTCAGCCATATTGGAGGGAAGGAGAAGGACACAGGAAAATGCGTCCTCTTGGCGAGTTAGCTGTTAGTTTGTTGCAGACGGATACACGGGAGTGAGAGAATTTCCAGTTAATGACACTAACTGTTCCTATTTTGTGTCACTACAGGGACAGATACCAGGTAGATTAGCCTGGTCTCTGTCCACTACATGATTCTCAGCAACAAGGACGTGCTGTTAAATGTTCTACCCACACCAGAAGAGGCAATAATTCCTGTTGTGTCTGCTACTTGTCACCACTTCAAACCTGCATTTTAGCAAATACTGAAGCAGTTTCATAACATACAGCGAGAAAAAAAATGATTGTCTTTCCTGGCAGTTTTACAAACACATTTATTTACTATTTAGAGTTGTAGCAGTGCTATTTACAGGATCATTTAGTCACCAGTTAAAAGTTATGATGACTGGTCAGGTTCATATTTGTGTGGTTTTTTTTTTTTAACACGTGTAGTATAAGAATAATGGAGCTTTTTAACTTGTTGATGAACACGTTTTTGAAATCTCGCCACAGTGTTTTTTGAGAAGACTTATTTTCATACAATACAAGGGTGGTAATGAAAAGCATCGAAAAGTGTTACTGTTGCATGCAAATAGTGTGACGCACAGCGATGTGCATAGAGCAGGAGGAAACAATCATTTCATCAGTACGTATTCCAAGTAACGTCGCGTGATCGTCATCAGCACCTGAGATACAGATGTTTTTGTGGCCTCTGGTTGGTGCGTATTTATGACAACACCATGAATGTGTCTGGTGACACTGCAAAAACGTCATACAAAATTGTACGTGTTTTTGCTCAATTTCAGGTTCAGGTGGTCACAAAAACATAACTCAGGTGCTGATGTTGACTGATATAATTTGGAGTACTTCTCATGAAGGTTATAGTTTCCCCTGCTCCGTGCTCATCACTGTGCTGCACTGTCTTTACGCACAAGAAAAGTCTCGGATTCATTTGATTGTTCGTTGTATAATTTCTGCATGAGGTTCTCGTGACTAAGAACTGAAGTTCCCTTCTACTCAACAATGTGTTTGGCTTATTATTACTTCACTTTAATGTTTGACCCTCACTGTGCAGAATGATGTATGTGCAGAGTTTGACACTAAAAGGCTCGTCTGTTGAGGGTGGAAAGTTTCTCTGCACTCACCCGCAAGCAGGGCCTGTGACATCACAGCTTGGAAACCAATCATGGTTCAGTATACGGCTTGCACACGTGTGATATGGATACATGAGAATAGAGTTTACAGTGAAGTAGGAGACATCTTTTGTCCAGCAGTTAATTATTTGAAAAGAAAAATCTTTCCGTATTTATAGAATCTGAACTTTTCAACGAAGACAGAGCAGCACAGTTAGTCAGCTCGACATTCAGCAGTGAGCCATTTGTTGAATCATTTCAACAAATGGCTCACTGCTGAATGTCGAGCTGACTAACTTTTAATCGCCACTTGTCAGAACCATACAGTCTCTGTGGTGGTGTCAGGCCCGGGAAATAAAGGTGTGATCCTAACATTGAGGGGTTTCAAGCTGTGAACTGATCAGGACTTTGACTTTTGTTTGCTGCCACCATCAACCGTAACCAATGCCTACCTGAGTTTGGTCCACTTGTAAGCTCCAGTAGTGAGTGTGAAGGCTCCGATCTCCAGCTGCTGAACGTGCATGGCCAGGATGTGTGCTGAAGGCAGGGTGGGCCTCTTCCTCGTGTGTTCTCCACCCATGAGACAAATGTCATCGCTCTTCAGAAAAACCTGAGGAGGGAGCAAATCATACACACAGGAATCAAATGAGTTCTTATTGGAACTTCTGTTCAGCCAAAGGTGCGTGACGGTGCGATAAGCATATCTGATGTAGTGGAGTATTCGAACCAAAAGACAACACATTTAACCTTTTTTTTTTTTTTTTTTTTAAATTTCAAGCTGATAAAGTATACATTTTCTCTGATAGCTATTACAGGGAATAAGAAAGTTGGTAAGAGATGCATGCTGTTTGATGCATCGGGCTTCTTCTTTTGGGTAACTTTCAGAAGGAAAGCCAGCTGTAAACTCTCAGCGCACAGGCGCGCTGCTCGAAGCTGTTTTTCCATTGATTTGTTTGCCCTGCAGCCCAGTTTCACTATATGTGTCCATCCCAGCCTTCCGTTACAAACAGCATCCGCGTGCGCCTTCTCAAACAGTCCCACCTGCACGGCTCGCAGCTCCTCCAGGATCTCACACACCTTGGAGGCCAGATGTTTCCAAGCCTGCCGGCACAAGAGGAAATGGGTTTTATTCAGCATCACCGAAAATAAAGGGGAATTATGCAGTGGCTTCATTGCAACACCGGAGTCCATGAATATAACCTGCCTTCAGATGGAAATATGGAAATTTAGACTATTTTCTCAACACGGGTGTCTTCTAATTGTGATCTTTTTGAATTACTCATTGTCGCAGGCCACATTTCCCCTCACCGCGCTCACACTTTCTCCCTCTCATTTGAATGCATTAATGTTAATTCCTCATTTGTGAAACTAATTAAACATCATCCGAACTCTATCACAGTTAGAGAAAACATTTAGCTCGAGGGCATCTGACTTATTACACAGACCTAGAATTTGTGCGCGGGGTATCTTATGACATGCAGACTTACCGGTAATTGCCTGACTATCACGTTCTCCACCCCTGCGAGGACCTGCATGGCTGTGGCAAAGTTTCTCGACTCGTAGCAGTGTTTTCCGATCCACAGAAACTTGGTCAGCAAAGCAACTTGTGTCTGCAAGAAAGTGGGAATGAAAAAGAAAAAAACGGAGAGAAAATGCTACATAAAGCAAAATGCAAATATCAAGTGGCTCCTCAGTGGTATGCCACAGCTGACTGCATAATGAAGCATGTATAGTATAGAAAAATACTATATGTAGCCTTAGTGCATTGACATTGTGTTCTACATTTCCATTTGTCATACACTTTTCTGAAAAAGCAGTGGAGCTGAAAATTGCAGGGGCCAAGATTGTGAACAGGTTCAAATGCCTTCAGGTGTTTGTAACCGCTTCTGAGATGTTGGATGGAAGCTGCAGTTGGAATCAGTTGAATTGTAATCCGGAAAGAATTTAGGTTGCATAATTCTAACTTTCAGCAATGGGATTGTCCGTTTGTGTGAAAGCACTGAAAGTAGAAGAACTGTCATGGGAAGAGTAAGAGGTGAAAGCGATTGAAAATGTCAGCTGAATTGTAAACGATGAAAGAAATTGAAAGTTTTCAAAGATAGTTCAAGTGCAGTATAGTTAGTTTAGATAGTTAAAATAGTTAAAGTGTCAATTTGAGCATTCTTCATGTCAGTATAGGAAAAATGTTTGCACCTGACAGATTATTGGTCAGCCAATTTTATTGGCCGATATTGGCGAATCACCATGTTGTGCAATATAACAACTTTTTTTTACAGAACATAATGCAGAAAAAGCCAGTTAGGGTGATTTAGAAATTGTTTTATTTTTGTTTTGTTTTTTATTTATAGTTACTTATAATGATCACATCCACCGTGAAGTTCACTGTTTCAATGCACTGATGTCATTTACAGTAAGACCATAAAGTTGACCTATAAAAAAAATCCTGCCTCCATTCCAAGTGTTTGATAACCACATTTTAGTTGCTATATTGATATCATAAAGTTGTTTTTTACTTCTGAATATCGGTTACGATATCAGCCTCGAAAATCCAGCGTCAGTCGGGCTTTAAAAAACATCAATAATCTGAATGGATGCACAGATGTCCAAATGTGCTGAACATTTGATCAAGTGTGAATAACTACGATACTAATTACAATAATAACTTATTTTCTATTGACTTTCTCGCCTTCTTGTAAGGCATAAATAAGAGCTGATAAAAACTTTTAATACAGAACTGTTTCAGGTTGCAGACCAGTGTGTCTTTCAACCATTCAACCATGAAAGCGAAGAAGAAACAACTGACCGTGTTGCTTTCACGAGTTATGTCTCCTCTCACCTTGACGGAGTCGCAGATGACTATTTCAGCAGAGATCCAGTTAGTGACACTGTCAGCATATGTGAGCAGCCGCTGAAGGCAGCTGTCTGATGGTGTCCCCTCATGTACAAGCACACTGCTGCCCTCTGCTGGTGGCATTTGCGGTGACACATTTCTGCGAGGCGAAAACAGAGGGGTCGGAAATTCTACGCAGGAAACTACAACTGGAATAATTAAAATAACTATTTAGATTGATAATAAGAATAACAAATATTTAATGTCTGCAGATGATCAAAAGTGCATATTGGGATATGTTCGTGTTTAGGTTTTGGGTCTGAGGGAGAATATGTGCCTATCTTCACAGGGGGGAATTACTTACCATCCTAAATTATAAAGTAATATTCATTAGAATTTATGAAAAGTCCTGTAAACGTTTTGAGAAAAAAAAAATAGTCAATAGGACCTTGTATAATCTACAGGTAAGCATTAGTACAGAAAGGAGCTCAACAAGTATGTCAACAGCACTTGTACACAGGTTATGCTGTTTTAAAATTACGTGAATCATACAGTATACTATGGTCCTCACAGACATAACATCTAAACCAAACTGAACTGCTGTTGGTGATTTTAAATCAACATGTTAGACAGCGCTCTCCACCAACAATCATTTTTTAACACACAAATCAACTCTAACGTTCCACATCAAGGAGAACTGAAGCTACTTTGGAGGCTCATGGTGCAACACCGCCTTCCTAATGCAAGTTTTTAACTTTTGTTTTGTGACCCGTGTCTCTCCTGTAAATATAGAAGCCATTCCTTAAAGCTGGAGCTTGATACTCACTTGTTCGGGGTCGAGACCTTGTCCCTGACTCCTTGTATTCTAGAGTTGAGGAAATGAACCGGATGGCATCCTTGGAATATTTCCTGCATCCCAAAGAGTTCAAGTTAAATCACGAGTTGACAAACCTGTGCTTTGCTGTGTACTAATAGAGACATGTCACCCTCTAGTGGTTTAAAAAGATAACAACACTTGGTGGTGTATGGACGACATAAAGGATGAGCGTACCTGCTGCAGGAGAGTGAGCTGCTGGGCTGTGTGCTGTGCGCTGTATTCATTCTGGCTGAAGGGGAGTCGCTCTTCACCGCGCAGGCCAACGTTGGAGAGGTCATCTATCAGGGAGCCGTAGCACGGCACAGGCAGGGCCGCAGCGATGGAGTAAGTCATGTCTTTAGGCAGAGACGCGGAGGGCTCCACCACTCGAGAGATCTTCCACTGAAAAGTTCAGAGACAGATTGAAAGGAAACAGGTTTTAAATTATGTAAACAACACACTGATTCTAGGACAATATAGACGGCTGGGAGAGTAGTATGTATTTAATAAGCACTCTTGTTCAACAACAGTAAGACAGTACAGTAAACCTCCGTGAATAAGAACATGACAGATTCCCTCAAATTCCCCTTAGAGGATGTCACATCATGTCAGATAAGAATTGCATACATAAAGTGGTAAATCATAAGTGACATACACAAAGTCAAGATTAACTTGGTCTTATATGCAATAAAACAAATTCTGACCTTCCTGCTAAGATCCTCAGTAGACAAATGCAAACACATGGACTCATCATCCTCATCAAAGCTGATCAGACTTCCTCTCACTTGACTTGTAGAAGTCAAACTTTGAGTGCTGTGGAGAACAGCAAGAAGAGACTCGCCTTGGCTGTCGACAGGAATCACCTGTGGGAAAATAAAATGACATTTCTCGTATTCAGTGTTCCTTTTATTAAAAGTAATTAAAAAGAGTCTTGAAAAAAAAAATCAAGTGGTGAAACCGGTTCAAGACATAGTGGTTCCCAAATTGGTGTAGCCTCAGAAGAACCCACATTTTTCACTAGGCATCAAGTCACGACCCAAAGTTTTGAAGTTTTTCAGCCATTCAAATTTATATAAAAATAAATAAATTCGAGTAATAAACAATGCCTTCATTTATGGTTACAAACGTGAAATAAACAACAACAAAAAAGTTTGAGTGTGACCCGGCTTAAAAACCCGGTGCGTTCAGTGAAGTCTGTGTCTGCTTGTGGTCACCCAATAAATGGTGTCTGAGTTCGTTGCGTGTAGGAACTGAAACTTCAGAGAAGCGTGAATTACAAAGCAACATGTATTTGTGTGTGGCTACCTCGGTATTCAGGAAGTTCTCTAACATGTTCACGAGGCTGGACTTTGGTGTGAAGTCCACGGCTTTACAGTCTGTAATCCAGAGATGCAGGACGTCCAAGCTGCGATGGAAGATCCTCTCACTGTCTGCCGACATATCTGGACCTTCCCTGGCATGGAGAACAAACATAATCAACATAAACCCGTGTGCAAAATGTTGAGGATGGAGATGTTGGACTGCTTACTGCTCCGCACTAAGCTGTGTTGTCATGAGCTACTGGACAAACAGTACCTTGCAGCACTGATGAATTTATCCATTATGAACTGTAGTAGCTGCTCAGGAGTGCAGAAGAAGCGATAAGTATACAGGAACTGCTGGATGTAGCCCTCCACGGCAGCGTTTCTGTGATGGAAAGGATCATAGTGACACCAAACAAAGTTCAGAAACTAACATGGAAACACATGATCACCAGAGAATCATCTTTTCTGACCAGCTCTTTTTTCTATTCACGGTGGCAAAAGTGTCAACTCTTCCTGGGGGACCCTTCGAGCACCTTCAAACCATGACGAAGACATAGTCCCTCCAAGTGTCTCAGCTGCGCACACAACTTCTTAAAACAGAATGTTCCAGCGGGGGATCCTGGACAAGGTGCCCTGAATTACTTTAATAGCTCCTTTCAGTGTGAGGGAGCAGATTCTACAAAATCATTGTCAGTGGTGGTGGGTCTCATGTGAGCTCCAAGACAAACAGGAGTTCATAAAGATGCTCTGTGTATAATTGAATCAGCAGCTCGACTAAAACTCTACTACGATTATTAACCTGTTACATTAGACAATGTTTGAGGGCAGGAACTGAGAACAGGCCTTATCAATGCCTTCAGGAAGAAAAAACAGCTTCAGCTCAAGGCAATGGAAACTGAACATATTATAGATAGTGACCTCATTTCTCCAGTTGTTGATGCCAGCGTTTCCCGTAGCAACAGATACAAACTACACACAGAAATGCCAGACCTTAAAGCAGCACTGATAAACTTTTTACTGATTAATTTTGAATTAGGGATGATAATATGGTGCTACTGATGTGTAAACAAATTACATAATGTGTAGCCATAAACAACAACATGATTAGTCTGAAAAGAGAATGGGTGAGCAAGAGTAATAAATATAAAAGGTGAATGTGCATAGCATTGAATATGAACACAGCAAATGACAACATATTTACTGTATGTGCATTATTTAGAATCTCAACCACTGTAAATGTGAGTATTTTGCTCCACTCAAATGCACAAAAAAATATAGAATAATCTCAAGTTTATCTTTTAACAGTTCATGAACAAAATTAAGAGTCTAAAGTACGGCATGCAACACTGTGAGGCTGTACTTAAGCATAGCCTAATGCGTTTTGAACTGAATGCTAACAAAGACGATGCCAACTTACTAATGTCCAGCAGGTATAAATCCCACCACGTTCCCCATCTTAGTTTAGTGTGTTAGCATGCTTATATTCTATAATTAGCATTAAGCCCAAAGGTACTGGACAAACTCAAATGTTGGTCTGCTGGTGACGCAACATGAAAAGTACAACGTAATAAAAACACCACAGTCAGTTTGATTCATGCTCTGTGGACGAACTATTTGGTCGATTTCCAAAATATTGCTGTGAAACAAGGTGTGATAAAAGTCCTTATTTTAGGAAACGTATTTTAATGGTAAAAAAACAAAAAAGTAGCATTAAGGCTGTGGCTCAATGTGTGTACTTCTGTTCATACACTTCGTATTTCACATTGCACGGTGTATGAATTTGAACAGGGTAGTGTTTTCTCAAATCAGATATGGTTGTTGTGCTCTCACTGGACATGATGGCTGTAACATGTAAAAGCATCACCCGCCAACATATCTGTTGCCTTTTTTTTTGTGGTAATTTGACTTAAATATGATTGTGCTTGCATGCTCCCCGTTTCACACACAATAAAAATACTGGTGGCGTCTACCCGACAGCAGTATGGTGGTACGTAGTGAAAAATAGACAATTGTAAAGTGCGGTGTTCGCTGCAACAGCTGCAGTTTTCTGCTCGCCATTCTCAGCAGATTTAAAATAGGTCGGTGATCCTTCCCCTTCCGCTACAGAGCCAAGATGGCGACCATTGAGGGTGAAAAGTCTCCAGCGTTTCATACTCATTTTTTTTTTTTTTTAGCCGTTATGAGTACACCGTCCAGGAGATCATCGTGCACTTACCATACTTATCAGTGTGAATGCACTTAAGCACTCAAAATAGCATGAATAAGTATGCAAATGAAGACACAGCCAAAGTTTTCCTTCAGCTTCCTGCTGTAATTTGGTAATTTTCTGCCCCACTTCTTATGAAATTCTTTTGTTGGACACACAAAATCTGCAGGGAGGGTAAACAATTGAGCACTCGGATCACAAGGACTGCCCAACACTTTGGAAAATGATCAAAAATACATACAACCTCCTGGCTTGACAAAAAAACAAAAGACAATGGGTAGCACATTTCACATTTCAACCCTCCTCGATAATACCTGGCGTAGAGGTAAGCCATGAGGCCCAGCGGAGACCCAGCCTGCAGACTGGTCTTCCCTTTGCTCGTCCCAAAGCTCAGAACAGAAGTGTCCTCAGAGGATTGAATGTCCAAAGAGTCGGGTCCACAGACAGCCAAAGAGGGCAGTAATGAGACCTCCAAACCCCACTGGTCCACACTCAGAATCTGCAAAAATAAAAGGATTCATATCAAAGATTTTTTGGAATCCAGTTTGTTGGGGAATGCATGAGACACAGCGGTAGAGTGGAGAACTCTCAGTACCTCAAGGTATTTCTTCACATAATCCAAGAAGACCACCTTAGATCGGAGCTCTTCCAGCTGGGACTTCAGTTTGGAGAGCATCAGCTTGCTCTCAGAACCTTTGGCATACAGTACGATGTTTTATAGGTCATTCTGGACATAATCAAAATAATTTCCATACTCTAGCAGTGTTTTAAAATGAGCATCCGACCTTTGTTTTTTCTCTCCTGTTGAATCAACTTTTGGTAGAAATTTCTTGTTTTCTTTAGATTCCTCGTTTCAATTATCAGCTGCTGCTGCAGTTCCTGTTCAAAGGAAATCACACAGAATCATACAAAGGCCTTAAAATTGCACCACATGCCTTTCACTGAATGAGGCCGTCGGGTGTTCCCAGCGTGTATGGGGCAGCGATTTTTGTTTTTTTCCACCCCTTTCTTCACCGTGGAAACCGAAGGCAACAGTTTTTTTGAAGTGATGTGAGTGAGAAGTTGCAGCAGCGTGCCTCTTAAGGTGTGTTATTAGCTCTACCACAAACCCTCTGAAGCAGCAGTGGTGCCATCAAAGTGTGCAAACACAAAGGCTGCTCATTAATATTCTTTTGCAAATGATAATAACTTCCTCCGCCGAGGGCTAAGTTCAACATATTAATATTCAGATCCAGTTTGGAGAGAATAATATGCCAATTATCTTAAAGTCCCCCCACATGTTCTTGTCCTATTTACCCCACAGCCTGACTGGGCCCCCACTTCATTACAGAAAGGAAAATAATTCCTGCACTTCATCAAAAAACCTGACCAGGTGAAGGGCTGAATGAAAGTAGGAAGTGAAACTGCATTTGAGCATTTGGATTAAACAGATGAGCATTTTCAATCAACAGTTCATAAATATAAAGCAATGGAATAAAAGTCATTTTAATAATAACTTTAGAGGATATTTTGATGGGAATATACCAGGACTGTTTCCCATCTTTCTGCTGGGGGCACATGAATATGAACCTGCTCTGTATTTATTTATAAAACGCATGAACTCAGTGACAGAATATTTGCTTTTATATTATTTCAACAATGAAATAATAACATAAAATGTATTAAATACAAAAGAAACATACTTTATGATATATATATATATTCCTCCAGTGAGTGGTATAGAACCTGATGAATAAATCATGCAGTCTGCTGTTTGTTCAGACACAAAGACTTAAGGTCAAAGATGACTCACTGACAGCCGCCTTCACAGGTTTACCCACCTGTGCTTTCACGTCCAGACATGGCGATCCTGCGTGCTGCCCCAGAGTCACCGCGTACTGGATCACCTCTGGACCAAAACAATCTTCTCCAAAGAAGGCCAGGGCCCAGGCCGGGCTGAAGCCGAGGCCCGGAACCTCTGCTCTGCTCCCTTGGGAGAGGAATCGATCGGACGCCACGGAGTCGCTGTCCTCCATGTCCTCCGAGCAGTCCGGGCTCATCTGCTCGTCGTGAGCTCCCGTCAGCCCTTTCTCTCCGCCCGACAGAAACTCAGCTTCAGAGGGGCTTTCATCGCTGCCCCCCGCTGAATGATCGCCTCCCTCCATGACCCCCGAGTCCGAACTGCCTGCGTTCACACCTCGAATGGTAAACAGAGGCGGCGGAGAAGGAGAAGGGGAGCAGAGAGGAGAAGGAGAAAGGGATTGAATCACGTGGAGAGCGAAAAGACAAACTGGATTCGTGACGAAAACACAGCGAGAGAGAGAGAGACCCAAGGGTGGCAGGGAGGGTGTTTGTTGCTAACCCTGTCATGGTTGCACAAAGCATTCCCTGTTTAACAGATGAGCTTAGAGGCAAATTTAAGATCAAGTTCCATCCCTATCTTTTCATCTCAAGTATCTTGTAAGAGCCTGTTTGTAATCAAGACCCCATGTTTAGGACATTTTAGTCGCACAACAAATGCAGCTGCAAGTGTGTTTGTCTGTGTGTGTCTGTGTGTGTGTGAATGTCACTGACCAAGACTGAGGTTCAGAGGAGAAAAAAAAATTCTTTGGACTTTGCTAGCAAGCCTTGGACCCTTCTGAATGTGCTGAAAACTTAAGAACAGCAGGCGACAGCCAGTCACGGCCCTCGTGACTTCAGTCAGCAGCCAAATAAGGAGAAATACATCAAAACGTCACAGAAGTCGGAGTCTGAGACCAGTATTTTGTCAAATACAAATCCTCCAAAATCCATTATTTTATCCATGGGTCAATTTAGGTAGTTTACTTAAAGTAGGAGACAAAAAAGGAACAAAATATGTCATTTATAAAACTGTATCAACTGCAGCAGTGGTTCTTGTGCTAAATTACATATTTGACTTATATATACTTCGCTTAAGAATTTCCATTTCACCGTTCAATTAATAAATATTGTACTTTTCAGTGCACTAACAAGTACAATATTTCCTCAAGTACCGAGCAGCTGCAGCAGTGTCTCTTAATCCCTCGTGTGGGAATGTCACCTGTGATATTGTTGAGAGCGAATTTGTAAAAAGATCTCCTAAGTAATTGCATTGCTCCCACCTTGTTCCTTATGAGTAATGGTACTAAACTCAATGAACTTAAATGTGTCTCCAAGGAAATTATGGTTGGTTTCATCCACTGCATATATGCTGATAACAACTAGAAGATAACCTCCGCATTTTCTGCGTGGTGCATATATGGAATCTAGAACTCGACCGATTTAATGAGCTGATATTGGCCTGTCACAGATATATTGGTATTGGCGTATATGTTGGCTGATGCGAAAACTTTATTTTACAGAACATTATAAAAAAGAATGCTGGGAAAATCCAAATTTGTTTCTGTGTTTTTGTTTAAATTCAGTTATTAAAATTAATTAAATTCCCAGTTAAGTTCACTATTTTAATACAGTGATAAAAATGATCATTAAACTGTTACAATATTCTGCATCATGACATATTTTTGTCACATGTTTTTGATCACATTTCTTCTCAAAAATCAGGCATCAGTCAGGCAGATACAGTAAATTGAAAATGGAGTCTGACTCTGTGGGCTCAAACAGAGGGTGCTGGGGGCTTGGAGGGAGAACTTGTAACAAGTCTGGTAATTATGCTGCACATGTTAAGATTAGTGAAAATGTTACATACAACCACCTTGAGTTTGGCCAGAGAGGCGGATGGACGGGTGGGGGAGGAGTGTTTGTTTATTCTGAAATACATTCCAACACTACATAATTCAAGCTGAATGAAGATGAATGTTGATTCATTTCAATTGTTATGTAGATGTTCTCTTTACTGACTGTATGTTTTTTAAAGTTATTTTACTTCTAAAGCTTTTACATACAAAAATATAAAGTAAAAAGAAAATCTATACAGAATGAATAGTTACATTTAGCTGCACATTGACCAACTACAGCAGTAAATGCTACTTAGACAATAATATGTCTGTAAAAATACAGTAAAACTATTAATATGTAATGATAGAACACTCACTGGGAATATTGCTTCTGAATTTGGAGTACTTTTATTGTCAGAAAATGTTTCTATGAATACCAATTTTATAGTTTTACTTAAGAGATAATTTGAAGGAAGGACTTTTAAAGGATTTTATGCCCTAACATCATCTTTCAGTTTATTAAATATTAGCATTCAACAAACTAAAACAAATCACCAAGATCAGAGGTTTTGTATCTAAACTGAAGCTTTAGTCTACACTGCTGCTACACTGGAGAAAGATTATAAGAAAGAAATGAACAATCCAATGAGATAATCATCAGAGTCTAATCATAACAGATCTGCGTATTGTATAAACTGGGGAATTGATTCAAAAGTGAACTGGCTGTCAATCAATCAATCAAATTATTTGTACAGGACCTTTCCGACAGATCAAATGTAAATCAAAGTGCTTTACAATCGATTTCTGATTGATTGACAGAACCAGCCATACACATGTATTTCCCTCGTGACCAAAACAAGAAGTGAGCCTGCAGTCAGTCTCCCACCTTCACTGATAGAGTGCTTCCTTTGCTCTGATCTCAATTCAACATCCTCAAGCCCGGTTCCATTATCCCCATGATGGCACCGGGCCTCGGTTCCTTCCCAAGAATCCACAGCAACAGGACCGGACGTGTGAAGGTTTCCATTCAGATCAAGACAGCCGTGCAGGCAGACTTCCCTCTTCCCTCTCCAGGCAGTGGCTATCGAGGGCGGGGTGAGAGCTGCCTTTTCTACAGCCTTTGATGAAGGCTGCTCATTAGAGCCGCTGCATGGGGCACATTAGGAGAGGGTTCAAAGCTGGTTACAGTTAGCACTATTTAAAAGGATATGGCTAATAATAGACGTGCAAGTATGTAAGAAACAGACAATTTGGAGAAAACACACATGGTGAGGGTTAAAATAATAATAATAATAATAATAATAATAATAATAATAAAGTAACTACCTAACCTAAACAAAACAGTCAAGAACACAAAACAGATGTGAAAGGATCAATATTTTAGAGGAGATTTACTGATTTAAATGTGAGAAACACAACATATAAGACAAACAAGACATCCACCAAAACTCCTTTCAAACATCTTGCAGCTTATCACTCACACCATGCACTTGCAAAAATTCAATCCATAAATGTATTTTCCCGAGAGTGAACCATGTCTCACTAAAGTCCCTCCTCGATTCCTTCAGAGGAACTGGAACACTTGTGAAAATAACCCTCCACAGCTGAGCCCTGAGCCAGAGCAAAAAGCATGTCTATCTCCCTGCAAAGCAGTGAAGTCTCCCCACCACAGCAGATTAAAGGCTCTCTCAACATATCGCCCTGAGCGCAAGATCATGGCAACGGCTGGATAAAAAGACATCCAGGAGACATGACAGGCTCCTCTCTCCGCTCGTCTCTGGCTCGCACATAATTATATGCACGTGTTCATTCATAAACTCCCCTCCTCCCTCTCAACCCCAACTCCTCAGGGCTAATTGTGAACACACACCTGTAACAATGCAGAAGGGGCTTTAAATGTGTCTCCAGTGTCACCAGATCTGCAAAGCTGTTACTATGGTAACCATTTACTGCTGGCTAAAGTTCAGGTGTATATTGTATTAACGCTAATTTGAATGCTGGGTGTGGGTGTGCACATGCATATGTAAATGTGCAGAGGAGAAGAGGCCATGTTCATTGAGGACTGGATCCTTGTCTTCGGAGCGACATCAGAATGAATTACAAATCTGAACACGCGCACTCAGATTTGCTGTTAACAAGAGTAATTATTCTGACACTACAAATAATCTCTTTAGCTCATAATGGAGGCTAATTATGCTGATGTGAATAATTAGACAACGTTTCTATGAAAAATTTTTTTTAAAAAAGACCCTTATTTAAAAATGTTAAACTGATGCACTCAAAAGAAATTAAGAATCTGGAAAGTTGATGATTCAGATGAAAACATGCAAATTTATGTATGTTGTGTGCCACGTGTTTATTCTGGAACTACAGCAAAAATGTTGTAAGGAAGCCTGTTGCTACTTAAAGTTTCTCACTGGACAACACAGCAGTTACTGAGAGATAAGCTGTGATCTGACTGAGGTTTTGTATTTGATGTTTGAAAATATGGCATCATTATTTTTGAAAAGACTGCGCTGGCACTTTCAGTTGCATGTAATCCCATTATTACACAGAATTGCTCTTCTGGTTTGTTTTCATTTGAATCTGAAAAAAATATAAATGTGGGCAGCAATTAAAAGTCTGAATCCGGTCTTAATATCAGGTGCTACTTGTTGCTTTCTGAAACTCTGAACACACGGACATGAAATCAATTAGGATTGTAACAATCCTTTATAAACCAGTTGATTTACTGATTATTGTTCCAATTTTTTGGGCAATGAGCCGAATGTCCAAACAGCAAAACATGTTCATCATAGCTTCCCAAAGGCCAAGATTCAAAACTAAAATATATTCAATTCAAAATGAAATATATAACACATTAACGACAATAAATATGGGCTAACAAGTGGAGGCAGCAGATTATAAGCATGGGGCCAAAAATTCCTTTTATTATTTAACTATATTCCAGCTCATTTAATAGTATATAAATGAATGCATGAGGTAAATGTGAGTTAACAGGCATTAATGATATTCACATGACCTCATGGTGACGTGATGATTTTCTTAATGAATTGCCGTTATGTTGCATTAATTAAAGCGAAAAACCACAGATTTACCCATTAGTTATGCATTACTTCAACATGCTTGCACTTATTACAACGTGTTTTTTGATTTATGCCCCATTTCATCAGTACACACAGTTCATGGCAGATTTAGATATTGAACACTGTTTTCTTTCCAGAGTAAACAGAACTGAAGAGAAGCAGTGAGACCAATGCAAACAAGCTGGTGGTGCCACCGGCTACACTCACACTCAGTTTTCCAAATTTGGAGAGAAATCATTGTTTTCTGGACTGTCACTGTTTGTTTAAAGAGAAAGACAGATAATAAAAAGTTGTGCTCACAGTGTGGATGGGCTGTAGTTTACCAGGCAATGCAAAATACCCAGTAAGTCGTCCTCCCAGTACAGATCACTGAACCTCTCCTTCACCACACTGGCGAACACGTGGTACTGCAGGTCCTTCAAAGAGAAGATGTACTCCCCTCGGAAAACAAAAAAAAAGAGGTGATTTTCAAACAAGTGTGTCTGAACAGCTCAAGACGGGAGGATGGAGAGACTGTTGTTTCATTCAAAAATCATTGGTCTAAATGTGGTAAATGGTTTTAAAGAGGAGAACTGAATGTTGGGGAGCCAATTTGTGTAATGGAAATGAGAGCCAAACCAACACAATACCAGGAATTTATCTTAATTTTAGAGGAAGTATAGAACAAATGAATTTGTTACATATTTGCCGAGTGCATGAAGGTGCATTGTATTGATTGATAAACATGAATGAAGCGTAACTCGACTGCTAATCACATAATATCCTTTTCATCACAAAATATCATAAATATGTACGGTGACTATAGTCATTATACACATATAGGTGTACATGTAGAGTACATATAATGCAGTGGTTCCCAACCTTTTCAGTAAAATTCCACCTCAGCACTTCACAGATGAACTCAATTACCATTTTGACACCACCAATCATGCTCCAAATATGTTTTTAAATTGGTTTTAAATTGGATGTTGTTCACCTTTTAATTATGTCAAGGTACAAATATAATATGGTGCAATATTATTTAGACCTACGTGCCAGCAACAGCCACAGCCACAGCTGGAGGCATTATTGTATGTTTTCAGGTCCATTCCATTCTTGTAATCGTAATATCTGGGAATTTCTTTAAATTTGGTGCAAACATGAACAGATAGGATTTTGGTGGTGAAAGGTCAATGTTTGTGGCCATAACTCAAGAATTCCCATGCTAATTATGTGACAAAATTTCACACAAATATCTGATCTGTCCATTCTTTTCATTATTCAACTACATAACTCTGGAACAGAAGGAGAGATTGTGATCATATTTCACATTGAATACTGAATTAATGACACTAATTTTAAATCTTCTGTGCTGTCGAGTTAAAGATTTGTCTACTGTGCAGGGCTACAACTTAGTATTTTATCAGAATCAGCCAAATGATTTTGCTAAATTCTTGAAAGTCTTCACTACATTTATTATGAGTCTGGGTTGACATGAATACAAACCTGAGTGGCTGGTGGAGGCAGACAATATTGCAGCGTTTAATTCAGGTTTTTCCATTTAATAGAACTGCCATTGTTAGAGTCATGTTTACATTCATACTTCAAACCCATAACTTAAAAGTTTATTCCATTACTTTTACTTCTTCAACTGTTTATCCTTTACTTTAGTAAACTATTTCAACCTTTCCTCAGTTACTGTAGCTACTTTATCAAACTATTTGAACTGCTTAGCAACTGCTATTTAAATAACATCGAACAACTTGCTTTTTCACAAACAGATTGCAACATGTGATTTTCAAGTGTTTTAGCTGCCTCAATATATATATATATACACGTTTGTTTTTTGTTTTTTTTCTAATTAAATCCCTTTTATCTTTTCCAATTAGTTTGGCTCCTCCACAATTTCCCCCTTTAAGTACCCCTGTTTGGGATCACGGCGTGTATCAATACAGCAGTTTATTTTCCAACTCTTTCATTGCTGTGTAAAATGGATCAATTATCAAATGATATCAGACTTCTCTAAATATCTAAATATAAGACTTATCTTAAGATACATACCCATTGCAATGTCCTCGTGGCCATTGTCCAAATAGCCATCAAGTGAGAACTCTCCCTTGAGCAGATCAATCACCTCCTGCAGAGCAGGGTGGACTTTGGGGGAGATGGAGTCTGATGGAGTCTGGTTCTCACCCTGTGTTCTTGGACTTGTTTGTCCATTGTACGTTCTGGGCACGGTGTTCTCCAAGGGGCTGTCAGTAATGATTGAGCTACCACTGTTATAAGATGACGGTGGGCCATATTCCTCGGGTCCAGGCCTCACAGGCACATTCAGACAGTCAATAAACGGACCTTTAGCGCTCTCTGGAAGTGTGATCAGTCCCTGCAAAGGCTGTGGGACCAGAGAGAGATTTATATCGAATCCAAAGAGAGACTCAGGGGCCCTGACCTGCACAGGCACTAAAGAAAGATGGCCGGTTGCGGGGTCCTGCTGAAAGAGGTAATTGTTGAAAACACCAAAGCCATTGAGGTTAGTAGATCCCGGCAGAGGAAGAGAGACTTCAAGACCGGAAATATCAGGCAGAGTCGATGGAGAGTCGACCAGCATCTTGTTGCTGGAAGTTGTAGAGGATGTTGTCGTGACTGTTTGACTGTCAGTCAACTCTTGTGTATGCAGACTGGGTTCAGTAGTTGTAGGACGTGGGTACTCCAAAGGTGGGGTGAAATCGAGGCCTGTTTCCACGATATCATCACTGCTTTTTGTGAGTCCATCCACTGTCCTGCAAAATAAAGAATACCTCAAAGCTGTAAAGCATTTTGTTTGGGACTTAGTTTTACTGACTTTTCTTATTTTATTTCATGTATTTTTTATTTTTTTTTGAAAGTATTTTAAATTGTTTATGTGTTGTTAATAGAACATATTCAGCATTTATGGAGATTCACATATATATTATATACCAACTTTTATCAACAGGATAAGTGAATTGATACCACTTTTACAAATGTCTGTGAAATATGCCAACGTAAGCACAGCATAGCTTAAAGGCTGGAGGCAGAGAATAAAGGTAGCCTCCCTCTTTTCAAAGGAAACTAAATAACTGGACTACTAGCCCCTCTACAGTTTCCTAATCAGCACAGCATACCTTCTTTGTTTAATTCATACAGTAGCAAAAGTGTGTTTTAAGGTGGTTATGCGCTGCACTATTTTGTGGCCGGGCACAGTAACCTCTTGTCATTAAAACATACCAGGCAACCAGAGGAGACTTCAGGAAGTCACTGCTTCAGGACCAGAGCTGGTTTGTCAGGCGAGCCGCTGGTGCCCACACTTTTGGAAGATCATGTGATGCACACTGGTCCAGAAAAATATTTTCATCGTAAAATGATTACCTTTTTCTGACTGTCACAAACACACCAAAGTATTATTAGACCCTGGTGCATTCAGTGCCCTGTGTTGCACGCACAGTGAGAGGGATTGTGACCATGTTCTCTGGCCAATCAGTGGTCTGTAGCTTTTATGTCAGCTTTTAGTGTCAGCTCAGCTCACTTGGAACTTTGACTGCGACGATACCAAAATAAGTACAAGGTACCAGGTACTATCCACAACTTGTTCCCACGGGAAAACCAAAACAAATCAGCTCGAGAGGTGTTGGCAGGTGGAAATTGTTACCTTCGGAAAAACCCAGGCCATCTGTTTCCCTCTATGCTAACCATCCTGTCATCTAACTCTCAGCAAAAAAGAAAATGGTGCGTTTCCCAAAATATTGCATCATCCCTTTAGATGTTATGAAGTTACTCTTACTTTGAAAGTTTATTTTACAAACAGGCTTTTTAAAGCTATCATTTATACAATGTATGATGATAATATTATTTTCCTGAACATAGTACCCTTCAAAGGCATCTCCCAGGTGTTGACTCTCCTCCTCTAAGTCCTCTTCATTGGTCAGGATGATGGGGGTGAAGTGTGTGGCGGTGGAAGTGAAGGCCTCTGGGAGCTGGAGTTCCCTGCTGACTGGATAGCTGTAGGGAACAGGGCCAGGCACAGGAGCCAGTCGGCTCTCAGTGGCCGTGGGCACAAAGCCTACACACGGTTACAACAATGCCAGATACAATATCAGTGATATTGTCTCATGCAATGCACATCGGTGAAATACACAAATGTGTACAATATTACAAAGATCTTCTTCAGCCATGAATGTTAGACGTAAAAGAGGTGACACTTTCAAGATAAAGACACATTGGCATCTTCATAGTATGCCTTTATAATATATGGTGCATTTAGTGTATAAAATGTTGCACATTTCAAAATAAAATATATTGCATGAGGGTCATCCGTACTTAAAGTAAAGCTGTCCTACCACTGTTGTTTTGTGGAGACTCTTCATTAGTTTCAGAGGCATTCAAATCTTCTGCATCACTGGATCTTGCGACAGGCTGAAAGAAAATACAGGCGATTTATAACAACCGAGAAAGATCCTGTTTCTCAAAGAGAGAAAACATAAAAGGCATTAAGAGCTTGACACAGAAACAAACCGTCTCTAAAACCTAAAAATTATACCATAAATAAACAGATGCAGATACAACTGTGTAAATCTGTGGTGGAAAGTTTACCGGGTGAACTCTGCTGATGAGGTTGTTCCAGATCGTCTCTGCATTTGTCCCCTGGCGTGACAAGTAGTCACGACAGCTCTGGAACAGATCCACATGAAAACAAGTGTGATAGCAATAGAGGACACTTCATCCAAAAACAGCGATAATCTCAGAATTAAATCTGCCTTAAAACAACTGAAGTGTTTGATTAAAAATGAAACATTCAGCATTTTGGAAAACTAACAGCTACTTTTCGAAACATGAGAGGCAGCATAACAATAAGAGTAAATTATGGTATTTTTGAGGAGATTACTTTGCTATCAACATGACAAAGGGCTTTGACAAATTGGGTTCCCCTGATTTAAATTACAAGTGCTTTTCTTCTAAAAAGAATATGCGTGTTATGAAAGGTGCTCGTCTCTGGAGTTATATCTACACATTGATATGCAAAATCAAACCGGGCTTTATTCATTGAGAATTTCTTATCCAAGTTAATGCAATTCAAAGTGCTTTCCAGAGTGAGACATTGGACAGAGAAGGACACATTAAAAGAGTTACAGGATAAAACTGAATGTAAAAGTTGAAAAAAAAAAAAAAACTAGTGATAAAAGGTAGTGCAAAATATTCAGGAGTCCAGATATGCTTTTTCACTGTAGCCGTCCCCATTATGAGAGGCTGTTGTTGGAAATGATTAGTAACCTAATCATCCTTCCTCTGCTCTGAACTAAATGCTAATGACAATGGCAATGCTAACATGTTAAATATTTAACATGTTCACTGCCTTAGCTTAGCATTTTAGCTTGCTAACATTGAACACCAATTAGCTGAAGATGATTGTTATTAGTTCTGATGTGTTTGGTCATAAATAAAGATTCATCAAGTAGGGACATATAAATGTCTATTTTTGCTATGTCAATGTCAATTTTTGCTATGACAAGTCAGAATAAAGGCAGGGGGATTTCTCTCCTGATTATGGAGATATGTAGCAAATTGAATGGCAACACATTTAATAGTTGTTGTGACATTTCAGTAAAAAACAAAAATGTAAAGCAAATAGTGGTGCTAACAAAGTGGTGGCCCGAGTGGCTGACACTGAAATCACTAGAGCCATGCTGCTAGTGTGGTGTTTTGCAACCAAAACAACCCTAGATTATTATTACAAGGTATATACTGTATAGCATTGTGTCCATTAACTAACAACAATAAATTTGCAAGACAAGATGCGCAGTGCTTGGACGCCTTTAAAATGTTACTGTAACAAGATCTGAGCTGCACTAATGACATTTAAAAAAAAAAAAATCCCAAGACAATATTCCTTTGGCTTCTTGCTATAAATATGAATATCTCTCCCTACCAGAAATAACTGGAGGTTTGGCTAGGTTTTACCTCGACACAAACCAATTTACTTAAACAACCAATACAGAAATAACAAATGTTCATCGAACTGTGAAATTCTTCTCTCATACAATTTGTTTGCACAATTAGTTTCTGCAGACAGAAATTTGCATGGATGAGGAGTCAGAGATTCTGTTTTTGATCAGAAAGGTGCTGGGATGATCGATTCCCTGTGATGGCACGTTTCAGGTTAATGCACTGACTGTGTGTCAAAGAAGAAAACTGAGTACTGGCCAGATACGAAGCACGGGCTGGCTCGTCTGCTAGTGTCCATCAAAGAACCTTGAAGATAATTTAACTGCCGCTGACGTAAGGTTTGTGTTCAGGAAAGAAAACAGCGTGCTTTTAGTGTAGGATTAAGGATAAGTAACAGTGCATGCGTTTTAAGAAAATGTTGAAATAAAATAATACTTTTTTAGCCACAACAATGGAAGGCCTCTCGATGGGCGTCCTCTTAGCCATCTCCAGAAGCAGCCTCTTCAGTTTGCGAGGCATCGCCAGTTTTTGATTGGGTGATAAACTGAACTTGGCTGTAGCCCAGAGAATAGCAGCAACCCCGTACACACAAACCTGAGACACAGGAAAAACAGAAGAGAAAAAAAACTACAGCCAAAGCAAACAGTGATTCTTTTCTAAAAAAAAAAAAAATCAATGAAAGCAGGTCAGACAGACCTTCTCAGTCACAATACCATGTTCTTGATATTCAGGAGCGAGATAAAATTCATCTCGAGGTCCTGCAAAGAAGACAGTGAAAGTCAGTAAATAACTAGAGATTCAACGTATGGAAGAACAGCAGTACAGAGAGAGTATATGACTAAAGTAAACCTACCTATGTTTTTCGGCTTCAAGAAAAGCACCTCTCCCTCGCAGCCCACGTACACTGTGTCCAGACATAAATAGGCTAATGGAAAAGAGAGAAATCAGCTGCACAGAACTGTCAGCAAAAACTTTATAATGTAATGTGCATCATTTTTCTATTCCAGAAAGTGCTCCTGCAGGGACAGTAGTTTCTTTCTGGTTTCATGAATGAAGTTGTTAAAATCACCTGGAAAGTCGATGTAGGTCTGCAGTGAGGACAGACAGGTGTAACACAGAGCCCACAGCTCATTAACTGTCAGCCTCCGTCCACATCGAGTGAGTAACTCTCTTAGAGAGATCCACTGGATAGAAAATAACAAGAACAAACCCAGTTTAAAAACAATAAGAGTTACTGATTACTGAGCTTCAGCTGTTCCCTCAGCAGACCTAATTAATTCTGACTGAACGAATCCCTTACTGGACATTTTCTAAATCTACTTTGAATGTTTCTTCAGCAACACGTCTTACTGCTGAGTACTTATGTGATTACTCTGTCACTTGAAGATTGAATACTTGAAGTAAATTAGGTTGAAGAGAACCTAATTTAAAAACATAGTTGATTTTTGTGAATTAAATAAAAGTAGCCTAAATACGAAGACCTCTTATATGTCACAAGAAAGACTGTTTGAAATTGCTAGATTTTTCTTTGAACAAGCAAAGATTTTATCCTCTTAGGCACAGTCCCTACAGATAAAGGTTGTATACTCGAACACAACCATGAGGAAAATGTGTTTTTTTAATCAATTATTCAACAAAAAATATCAACAGATGAAATATTCCTCAGTGAAAAAAGTAAGTACACCCTTGGCACCAGAGGCTAGACTTGCTTCCCTCAGCCGAAATAACTTCTTGTAGACATTTTGTGTGTGTCTCCACCAATCTCTGACATCTGCTTGCTCATATTTTGCAACTCTACCATGCAAAAATTCCTTTAGTTACGAGGGGTTTGAGGTTTTTCTTGCATGTACTGCCTGTTTCAAATCTCCCACAACATTTGTATGAAATTTAATTCTGGCCTTTTTCCTTGGCTAGGCCATTCCTTAACCATCTGTTTCTTCTTTCGGAGACTTTCCTTGGTTGATTTGCTAGTATGCTTGTTCAAAGGTCCACTTTTGGTCTACCTTCAGCCTTCAGATAGATGGTGTCATATTATAGTCGAGCACTATTTGATCTGACGCAGAATTCATAGTTGAATCAAATCTGAAAGCTTCCAAGCCCAAACCATAATATTTTCACCAACATGCTTCACAGTTGGTATGCGGTTCTTCTCTTTTTCCGCATAGGCGATGTGTTTATTTCAAATAATTTTGAGATCTTTTTAAATGCCGTTCTAGACTCATACACATCCACAAACTTTTTTCTGAAGAGAGTTTTTTGATCTTTGCATGATGTCACCACACACTTCAATAGCGAAGTAAACACCAGACCTTAAAAGTCAAAAGTTTAAATGAGACTTAAATAAGACCGGTCCCACCTGGAACCCCTGACTCTAGCTGGATGGGTTGAAGGCGTGATATATGTAGGGGTGTGCTTTTTTCATGGGACTAATATATATATATTTTGTATTTATTCAAATAAAAGATATGACTGCAAAATGTAAATTTTGTGTAATTTCATGACGTATACCACCTTTGCTCATAGGCACTGTTTCAAAGAGGATCCAATGTTTGCTTGTCCAAATATGTAGCAAGAAATTGACAATTTCCTCGCACTTGCTTACTAATCAGCTTATTTTAAGAAGGTGTATTTGGAATGAAACTAACTTTTATTATTAACAGATTCACATGAGCAATCTTTTACTTGGCTGGCTCCTGCGCTTACTCACTGCTTAAAGCTAGAAATAAAAATAGATCTGGATATAAAAGCTCTTTCTTCAACTTGTAACCAGCAGCAGAAAACTGCACACAAATTAGGTAGCAATAGTCGAGACATCAATCTTAACTCAGGGTCCACTAATGAGTGGTCTCCCCATTATTCATCTACCTTGAAACTGAGCAAACATCATCTGCTGCTGAAGACTGAGATGCAGTTGACCGACGAAGCAAAGTGAACATTGAGAAAAGATTATTTTCTCAAACAAAACTACACCTTTTAAAAAAACATACAGAAATCTAGACAATCCAACTGCTCTCATCTCTGAAACGCACCACGAGACCAAGAGAGTTCATGTTTTGAATGTAATTCTATGTTGCTTCTCTTTCACCAGATGTGACTGCAAGATAACAAGTGATGCAATTTTAAAGCCGTAGATGTGAAAGCCGTCTGGTGGTGGCTAACCTCATCCTGAGATTCTTCATTCAGGCACAGCATGCTTTTGGTCATGTGGTTATTAGGAATGTAGAGGCTGTGGTTCAATGAGCTCTGGTTCCCAGAAGAGTCCTGCTCCATTTCCAGCTCCTGACAGGAATTACAGGAAGATTCCAAGTGCCACATGCAGTCTTTAGATTGGCTTTCATCACACTCTCGAATATTTGTTTCTACGATGTATAAAGTCTCCGCAGCGTCCTCGTTTCTCTGTAACATTTGCCCACAATCCTCGGAGCTACAGTACGGGTAAGACTCACAGGAGCTTCCCCGGTTCAGTCTCTGAAGTCTGTTACTCCACACAGACTTGCAGCTCAAGTGTTCGTCCGCTCCAATCTCAGTGAGGTCGGAAACAGGAATACTGATATCTCCGTGAGTTGGAGGAGAAAGGCAGGGGGGGTTGTTGGAATCTGGGACAGAGCAGGAGCGGTTCAGGGCCCCCCTCACCCTGCTCAGCCTCTGCTGGGCTCGCCTCCTCACCGGTGAGCTGTTGTGGGAGCGGCAGTCCAGCTCATCTGTCAAGGTCATGCCATCTCCCTCACTGCTGTCCATGTCCTCGGCCCACAGAGAGGAGTCCCAGCCCCTGCACAGCTGCACATTGAACACATTCTCATTTGTTTTAGCTGTTCTGCAGGAAGAAATAATCTTAATTACTTTGATGGTAAAACAGAAGCCAGAGTTTAGATGACTGAGCAAACCGATGACAACAAATCGTCTTACTTCCTGGATATTATAGCAGGTTTGTGAGCATCATTGAGAGATGTGGCACGAGTGCATTTAAAAAAAACGTATAAGAATAACAGAGCTGAGGGGGAAAATCAACATGAGAAATTGTTTGTGTGCAATAATACACCAGAAGTACGACAGGTAAAAAATGTTCAATATCCCGCCATGGAAACCTCCCTTTCAGCAAAGAGTAGCGACACCGTTAGCTATTAGCATCGTGGATCTGGTCTGGCATCGGATGTTTTTAAGGTGCTGGATAGTTTTGTAGAGAAACTGGTGAAGAAGAAATGACTGTTTTGAGATAAGGCAGCTCACAATAGAGTAAAAGCTTGTCATGCGCTACGATCAGTTCTATCAGTCTGATGTTACAGCTGATAGAATTTGTTAAATGCTCATATTGTTAAGATTCTTTTCAGAGGAATTTAAATATTACATTCAGGTATGCAGAGTATTTTTTCATGATCCCATGCTGATAAATATGACATCTACTATTAAGATGTCCATTATGTGTCCAGTTATGATAGAATTTCATACATGCTAATGTTATTTAAATCAAATGTGGGGATTATGTGCTCTTAAAAGCAAGTAAACAGCAGGAGTTTGACAAATGCAAAAAAAAAAACAATTATGACTTACTACCTGTAATATTAACACTATTAGTTTACAGGGAAAACGCATCATTTCCCACCACCTACTACTGTATCTAGTGGAAGCTACCGTTTCTGTAATCGGAGTTTGCATTTGTGATAACTCAATGTGTCACAATAGCTAGCTAGTGCTAATGGATTATCAATGCAGAGCAAATGCCACATCAAAATACCATTAAAAAGTAATTTTACTGATTACCAGCTTTCTACTTTTTCATTAATACACTAGAAATGCCGCCAAGTTATCGAGTTTTGTCCTCTAATGAGCCCAATACAAACACGGAGCCAGATATGAGCAGACTGAGTTTAAAGAATCTGGCCACGCTCCATTCGGCAATATCTCCACTTGTTGCATATTAATCCGCGCAGGCCTCGGGTTCATTTAGAAATTACTGAGGCAGCATTTAAACATTTGGTATCGTCCACCATATAACATATGTTGTGTGCCAAAACTCACTAAGCTGTAAACAACTGAGACCCTCCCCCAGTGTGAGCAGAGTGCAGCACCATGCTGGTAAATGACCACTGCACACTTTTTTCCTTCTTTTTGGCATCGCTCTTGTTTTGACTTTAAATCCTTATATTTGCCAGCGTTGCTACAATGTTGGTTGTTAGAACTACATTTTCAACAATGTCAGTTTAAATGTAATTTGAACAAATGTAATTTGAATTGCCAGCAGCAGAAGAGCAGCTGCTTCTTAGAAATATTTTTAGCTACACAAAAAGCTCCGTCCCATACCTGCTGCCTGGACAGACCGTTTGCATTAACAGAACAATCAGGCGGATCTTTGGTGTTATCATCTGAGCTCAGTCTTTTAAGAAGACATCTGGGTTTGGAGTGCTGCCACCTCGCTTCCCAGGAGCCTTCCTGTCCATCTGTGGATGCACAAACACAGCCATTAATAGCAGCAGAAATGAAGGCACAGGCCAATCAGTGATTTGTTAAAGCAAACATGATAAACATGATAACCTTGAAAGTTTGTAACTGATTCAATGGAAAGCACGCGCCGTCCAGCTGAAGACAGTGTCCGACACACAGCTGCAGAGGAGGTATGAGACAGCCGTGCTTCACTCAGAGACAGGATGTCCTGTGGGAGTATTAGACTTGCAGGTTTGCAATTTTCAATATTCAGAAAACACATACAATTAGTGCAATATGCTCAGCTTTGTCAAATACTTGGGCACAAACCTGACATTTTCTGGTTTGATTAGATTTGAAAAGTGATCAAGTGAACTTGGTCTGGCATTTAATTATATACTATATACTTAGTTCTCACACACACACACACACACACACACACACACACACACACACACACACACACACACACACACACACACACACACACACACACACACACACACACACACACATATATACAGCTCTGAAAAAAATTAAGAGACCACCTCAAAATTATCAGTTTTTTCTGGTTTTACTATTTATTGGTATGTGTTTGAGTAAAATGAAAATTTGCATTTATTCTATAAACTACTGACAACATTTCACCCAAATTTCAAATAGAAATATTGTCATTTAGAGCATTTATTTGGAGAAAATGACAACTGGTCAAGATAAAAGATCTCAAATAATGCAAAGAAAACAAGTTCATATTCATTGTTAAACAACACAATACTAATGTTTTAACTTAGGAAGATTTCAGAAATCAATATTTGGTGGAATAACCTTGATTTACAATCTACAGTCTTTCACATTGCTGTTGGGTGACTTTATGCCACTCCTGGCGCAAAAATTCAAGCAGCTCGGCTTTGTTTGATGGCTTGTGACCATCCATCTTCCTCTTGATCACATTCCAGAGGTTTTCAACGGGATTTAGGTCTGGAGATTGGGCTGGCCATGACAGGGTCCTGATCTGGTGGTCCTTCATCCACACCTTCACTGACCTGGCTGTGTGGCATGGAGCATCGTCCTTCTGGAAAAAACACTCCTCAGAGTTGGGGAACATTGTCAGAGTAGAAGGAAGCATGTTTTCTCCCAGGACAACTTTGTACTTGGCTTGATTCATGCGTCCTTCACAAAGACAAATCAGCCCGATTCCAGCCTTGCTGAAGTACCCCCAGAACATCACCGATCCTCCACCCAATTTCACAGTAGGTGCGAGACACTGTGGCTTGTAGGCCTCTCCAGGTCTCCGTCTAACCATTACACAAACAGGTGTTGGGCAAAGCTGAAAATTGGACTCAGAGAAGATGACCTTACTCCAATCCTCTGTGGTCCAATCCTTATGGTCTTTTGCAAACCTCAGCCTGGCTCTTCTTTGCTTCTCGTTGATGGATCTCAATGGGACTCTCTTGGTTAAATAAAGGTTAAATAAAAAATAAAATGAAGGGCTTTTTTCTAGCTTTGCACGACTTCAGCCCTGCCCCTAGGAGCCTGTTTCTAACCGTCCTCGACGGACTCTTCATCCCAGCTGCTGTTTGCCATTCTTCTAGGAGGTCACTTGATGTCATCCTACGGTTGTTGATTGACATTTGAATGAGTTGGCGGTCATTCCGGTGAGTGGAGAGTCGTTTTCGTCCTCTGCCGGTCTGTAGCTTTGTTGTCCCTAATGTCTGCTGCTTGATCTTGTTCTTATGAACCGCCGTCTTTGAAATTTTAAGGATGGAAGCAACCTGATGCTCACTGTATTCCTCTGCCAGTAACACCAGAATTGAACCCTTCTTTTCCTCACTCAAAACTTTTCTTTTTAACTCTTTCGGCATGGTCAATAGTCACTTTTTTTTTTATTCCAATTACTTTTGAGGTACTACTAGCACTGTTTCTGCCATCCAGCTAGTCCTATTGCAAGAGGACAGTATTAGCATAGAATAGTTTTATACTTTTCTTCATTAAATAAGATTTGGTTCAGGTGATCACCTAATCAGTACCTCATTGAGTAGAATCAGGTGTGCCTGTATTGGAATTCAACAGACACTGGAATGGAATAGTGCCATACGCATAGAGATGCTGATTTAAGAAAAATTTTGATTGGTCTCTTAATTTTTTCCAGAGCTGTATATGTATGTATGTGTATATATATATATATATATATATATATATATATATATATGTGTGTGTGACCCCTGATGGAGGACACCCTGTGATTTGCACTGACACACCATCTCCACTTGATGCTGCTAAAGAGCCCTGACTGACGAAAGTTCAGTATATTCACCTCCAATTAGTTCATCTAACTGTCATAAGACAGAAACAGACATTAATTATAGCTGTAGCCATAATTACTAAACACACCTCTCTTAAAGAGTCATTGTGACTCTACTTGTGACGGTAAATAAATGGTGATGTAGAGCAGCTTTGTATAGCTTGGTGTATAGGGGCATGATCATTACTGATGACACATTGATGTTGACCAATCATCATCCACCTCCTTGGGTCATGGTGACTAAAATGACTTGACTGTATATTCCTGTGTGTTTATCCTAATGTGTTTAACATTGTTTTTTTAGGTGATTGTCGATTTTTTTAGGCTTTTTTATTTTACAACTGTAAAAACAATGAGCAATCACCCTAATTTTGCATTTGTATTAAAATGAACATAACAAAACACTTGTAATGTCTTAATGTGGTTACCATGACAACACAATAGCTGAGGTGAGACCTCTAATTGTTCAACAGCTGTCTCATGATGTTTAAACCGCACAGCTTCCTAGAAATCATTGGAACAGTAATGCAGAGTCAGCAGGGTTTCTGTACCTGCAGGAGCGGCCTGTCCTCAGGCTTCTCCTCCTGCATCTTCTCGAGCAGCCTCTGGATCTCTTCTCCCAGATCGGCCTCCAGCTCTGGCTCGATGACAAAGTTCAGTGCGGCAGAAAGCGTGGAGCCCAGAGAGTAAACATGGCCCTGCAGCCAGAGAGAGAAAACACTATCATTATCATGGAGCAGCTGTGAATTCACAGCATATAGTGAATGACTACAGAAAAGCTTAAAAAACGTCCACAGGGTCCCCCTTACAGTTTCAGGTGGTAATTGTCATGTATTGTGCATATTTATGACAAAGCCTTTGTTTTGCTTTGCTGCTCTGACAGTAGCCATTATGGTCAGCTCTGAGGCAGTAGCGGATTTGAACCAGGTGCTTTAGAGTTCACATCCCCACACAAAACAATCACTCCCAACAATTGAAGTGGACCAGACCCATACTTATGTGGCGAACACACGTGCAAGGCGGATCCCACCGTGGGTCACCAAAATAGAAGTGTTACGACTCAGCTGACGGCCGAAATTCCTGTTTTAGTTTTGCTATTGGCTGAAAAATGATACCTCTCATGTGAGAAACACAAGACAAGTAAAATAAGAGGAAAGTTTTTTCCTATTTACACGAAGAGCAAAATTAGAGGATGGTTTACTTTGAAATCCAGTTACATAAGTCTGCTGTGAATATATTCATGTGATGGTGAGAACAGTGACACCCCTCAGTGGCAGAGTGTGAGTTGCACATTTTGATTCGGTATTTCCACAGAGGAAGCCAAAACTTTTGGAATCCAGTCACATCAAAGGCATTTTTTTTCTATGTCACAGCAAAGAAAAAGTCAAAATTGTCCCTACAGTGCAGCAGACACAGAAGTATGGAGAAGTATATGAAGATAAACAGCCACAGCGCTCCACTCAGAGACAAAGAAGGAGCATAAATAATGTATCTGAATGGTTATTAGACCCACAATAGCCAGTGAGAATACTGCATACTTACCCTTCAGAAGAACTGCAGTGAGGAAGACCAAACATATACACAGTAGAGTACAAAGACATATTCACAACTGCTGCAAGTGCCTTATGATATGCAGGATGTAAATACACAGATAGAGAATTCATGCTTAAATGGCACCGTGACAGGACAAGAAGGATTAATTAATTTAGGTCATTGGTGATGGTTCAAAGATAATTAATGGTTGACTTTAGCTGGACATTCATTCTCCTAGATGTGGCCTTAGTTTCTATTGGTTGCAATAATCCTGTGTATTAAACAGGTGGACCACTGAGATCTGGGAATATGGCCATTTGCTTAAAAGAGGTCAGCCAGCAACAAACACGAGCAGTGAGACGATCAGACAGGTGGTAGGACTGACTCATGCACCTCAACCTGACTCCTGCTGAGGTTGGAGGCAAGAAAAAGCTGCCATCCCACAAACCAAGCAATCCAACTGTTCTGCCACATATTCTATTTGTATGATTATACAGCATTTAATGTTCAGACACTGTCATAGAGGTGTTAATTTAATTTTGTTTTAGCATTGTAATTATAGTTAGTGATGGTGTTGTACTGATTTGAATTATATTAAGGTGTTTCTAATATAGTGACCCTCTTATGATTGTATATATGGAGAAACAATTCAATATAATGTAGTACAGTATGACACAAGGTATAATCTATGGCAGCGCTGTTTGACTGAAAGGAAACTGACTATGCAGGTCAAACTAATAAAATGTATGACCTGTTATTTGTTGCTAAATCAAGTCAAGTAATCTGACTCAGCAAATGTGGACTGTGGGTACAAACCTGCCACTGGTCGACTATTTCAGTCAACAGTCTCCTCTTCTGCTATCTGTGTGTCCCTGTCGCTACGGGCAACAAGAACAACAAACTCTGAGCGACCAACTTACACACTAAAAATGGCAAGTTTTGACCGAGATTTGGATCATGAACTAAGGCAGGCCTGCTTGTTTTTCAGTCTTTTGTGAGATTTAGCCATTTTAGAGCCAGGGCTCCCCACGTGCAAATGTTCCACCAAAACAAGTCCTCCCTGCCACTATTTTTTAAAGGCACCATCACTCTCTGCTGGGTTTAGCGACTGATTGGTCTAAAGAAACACAAACAAGCCAGAGGTTTTTTTTGCCCTTTAGCTGATTATGATATATGGGTGCAGCCAGACCATCCTGCAGTGTTGGCACAGTGTGGTAGAGCTAGGTCAAACTAGTCTTAAAGGGACATGGATGTGTATTACCAGAAACACTAAGACATTAAACATAATTATGTTTTCTCAAAGTGTTTTCTCATAGTCCACCTGCATAAAAGATAAATGTGATGAAATATCAACATATAAAGTAATTGATAATAAATAATATTCATCTGTAAAATAGGAATTTGTCCCCCCGACAGGTTGTATATGTACCAAAATTTTAGCCAGATTACTTCATCTGCCTACTTTTGGGGGTAAACTAAGTAGCAACCAAACGTGACATCAACCATTGGTTTTTGAACTGCCATTTTGGAGATTGGGTAAATGAGCACACCTGAAAGGTAAGTAGGAAAGGAGGTCTTTATTGCACCGGAAAACCTGTCTGATCATGTGATTGCTTGTGTTTCTTACTTTTTACTGACATAAACGATGGTCAAAACTATGAAAGTAAAACCCATTTTGTATTAAGGAAGATTGCTGTTGGAGTGTTGCCTCATCCCTGTTTCACATTATCAGATAGAAGTGACAGAGGTCAGCTTGTAACTGAGAGGCTGCTGGCTTGCTTGGGGAATTTTAGTTGGAGAACGAGAACAAGCAACACTCTCCACTCCCTCAGAAAACATCACCAAGGTGCCCCTGACTGTGTGGTGTTTTCAGAAACTCCCTGGGGTGAATGAATGCGTGCAGCTATGACCAGAATCTTTTAGAAGCTTCGGTGTCTCTCACCTCAAATGTGCTGCCGGTGTTGTCGAACTCAGGAGGCACAAAGGAGCCCTCTGGATCGTCTGTAGGTCAACAACATACCAATTAACTGCACCATTAGGCACACAGAGCATCATCGCTTCATCAAAGGGGAACAAACAGTGCATTTGTGAGTCGGTGGGAGCACTCTGATGTATGGCCATGTCAGTTCTGTACTGTAACCTACTTGCTAAACATCCACCGTAATGAGATGCAAATCAGAGGAATATGTATCCAGCATGCCAAACCACAACCGTCCAGTGAGCTGGCGCAGCCGCTTCCCCTCATCAGCATAATTCATGTGTCAGAGATAATCCCTGACAAACAAGACGGAAGCAATCTGCAGATCAGAAGATGAAGCTGCATCCTCCTCTTCCTCCTCCTCCTGAACTAGGCCAGGGCTCAGACTGGCTACCAGCAGCACACATGAAAACATCACTATAAACATACCGTACACTTCTTAAACTGGACGAGAGCAGGGGGAGAGAAAGAAGGAGAACAAGGAGGAATGAAGGAGTAAAGTGGGTCATGACAGATCTGGGTTTGTCGACAGGAGTTATGATATCACCTCACAAGTGGAGAGAGGCCAGTCTCAAAGTCTTTCCTCCTCCTTTTCCTCTCATCCTTCACCTCTTAAACCTTTACTTTGCTGTTTTTAAACTTAGTCTCCTTCTACCTCTCACCTTGAATCTTGCATCCTTCTCTTTTTCCTTTTCTTCCGATTCCTCTCAACGCCTCTTTCCTTTCCTTTTTCTTTGCTCTTCCTTCATCTTCTCTTGCTTCCTCTTCATTTTTCCTTCCTTTTACCATCATCTCCTTCCCTTTTTCAATCCTCTCTTCTCACCTCTTTTCTCTCCTCTCTGAACCTCTTTTTTTTTCTCACTTTCTGCCTTTGTTTTAATCCACTCTTCTTCTTGAATCTTCTCTTTCCTTTCTTGTCTTTACATGTCCATACTTTTCCTTTCCTCACCTCTTTAACTTCCTCTCCTCCTTAGCCATTTTCATCGAATCACCTATTCGTCTTTCCATTCCTGATCTTCCAGTTCTCATTTTCTTTCACTTTTGCTCATTTTTCCTTTCCCATTCTTTCATTTCTTATCATCCTCTCTGTTCTCTTTAAATCCTTTCCTCACCTCCTTCTCTTTCTTTCCCTCTTTCTTTTCCTTACTTTCCTCTCTCCTTTCCTCCCCTGCTTTGCTTTTTTCGTTTCTTCTTTTTTGCTCACCGAGGTTGACAGTTCAAACAAACATGAAGGAGAAAAGGACACGTGTAGGAAAAAAAAGAGGACGAGACATTTAAACTCTTTGTTGTCAGGAAGAAGAGTAACACGGTGAAATAGGTAGTGAATAAAAGGGAAAAAAAACAGCCGTTGTGAGTGACGCAGTTGGCTCCAGGGTGATGGTGAGAACTCAGTGAGTCATGTATGCCTACAGCATTTTAGCACAACAGGTAGAATGAGCTGAGCAATATCACAGCTTCAACACGTTCTCCAAACGGACTGATCATATTTCCCTCAGTGCACAGCCGGGGCCGTTTCATCTCAAATGGAACAGCTTGCGATGCTGAAGCGTCACTGTAGAAAAACCATTAAGGGACATTTTATTACTCTGAGGGTGCTGCGGGTTTGACAACGCTGCCACAACCACCCAACAACCTTCCTATTATTACTGCAGTAATTAATCAGCTGAAATGAACAGTATTGATGAGCCGCGGTGGCAACTGCTATTCTCACTGAGATCCATCATTGCAGCCCTCAAGGTCACTCCATGATACGAAGGAGAGCCTGTTTGTGTGCGATCGTGGGACTGACCGTTAAACTGAGCATCAGCCTGAAAATTCACCGCTATCGCACAAACTGTTCAATTAAACGGGATCAATGGGAAACTGTGCAGCAAATAAAGCTGAGAGTGTATGATTAATGGCACAGATGCACTCTATTCAGCGTGTACAACCAACACAAAAAGGGAAATGTGGGTGCTGCAGTTTCTTTCTCCATCCACAGGATGAATCATAGCCGACGGACTGAACACAATCCAATAAAGCATGACAATAAAAGGAGCCTGCGAAGACTTTCAGCTGACAGAGTAATCAAAACATCGCTTCAAAGTGTCTCTATTACTGACTGAAAATCTGTGGAGAGTAAAAAAAAATAAAAATGGATGCAGCACTTGAACGGATGCCACGCCGGCTGTGTAATGTGTGTGAGCAGCGCCGGTCGACTGCTGATAGGCTAACCGAGCTGTTACCACAACAACGATCCCCCTGGCAACTCTGACTCCGTTGATTGGATCAATCCTTATCAATTTCTGATGTTTGGCTACAAGGCATGGAATAAGTGTGAGCTACAGTGAGCGTAACCACACATGCAAGCGCTAAATCTCAGTGATAAAAAGAGGAAAAGAATGACAAAAGGAGAAGACAGAAGAATAGAAGAGGTGAAGGAGAGTAATCCTGACAGGATGTTTTTTATTTGTGGTCACTGGGCCTCACAGCACCGTGACGAAGAGAGATGTCGTCTGTGCAAATCAGGGCAGACCTGCAGACCTCGGCAAAGCCTGACAGATCCACTGAGACACTGACGAAGTATTTTCAGGCAGGATTTAGCAAATTGAAACCGATACAGATCGGGGCAACAACTCACCGAAGAGAACAAAAAAAAAGGGCGACTTCTCCAAGTCAAACAGAGAATTTAAGCTGCCGTTAAGGGGACAAGCTCACCTTTATACTGCAATGCAGTTCTGATCTAATCAGTTATGTATTCATAGTATAAAACTGATTTCCATTTTTTGTGCCTGTAGAAGATTTAGCAGTAGGTTTGCAGGATTTAGAAGCCCAAACACTCACTGCATGATGGGTGGATGTCATAACCAGTATCAGAAAACAACAAATGAAATGTCCTGCAAAGAGTAATAAACACTCAAATGTGTCTATAATTAAGGCGAGAACAGATTAATGGGTATAAATATCCAAATAATTAAAACAATTATTGTACGGATATGTGAATAACAGTGTGTCTGTGCTGTGGACTCACCACTGAGCTGCTCCATGAAGCAAACATTCCCATGGGCGTTGAAGGCCAGAGTGTCTGGCGTTATACACAGGGTGTGGAAGAGGTGGGAGGGTCTGATGCTCTGCAGGGCCAGAACACACTCTGCACACACCGCACACACCTCCTCCTCAGACAGACAGCTGTCCCGCAAAGACAGAACGTCGGCCAGAGACACATTTTCCTGTAGATAACACACACACACACACACACACACACACACACACACACACACACACACACACACACACACACACACACACACACACACACACACACACACACACACACACACACACACACACACACACACACACACACACACACACACACACACACACACACACACAGAAGTCTATTAAACCTCTTTTGTTGCATTGTTTCAACAATGTAAACTCTGAAGGGCCAGGATCTGCACAAGTGCTCTGGTTTAATACAGCATGTGTAAGGGCAGATGTTAATGAGGAGCTCTCTCTGCTCTTTTCTAATTACCTGCCTTAAGCACAGTTCGGCCTTTTGTCAAAATTTCCCATCAGCTTGTAGTTAGTGAGGGCAGCCATGTGTTGTTATTTCAAAACAACACAGGACACACGGAGGCAAATCATCTCAACTAATTAGAGCTGTACTTTTCCCAGACATAAAAAACAGACACTAACAAGTCAGGTCTGGCTAGTCAACTTAATATGAATCAATACCGTTATAATTGAATCATTCAGCTAGTTGAGGAAAGTTTTAATTTAACATAGACGGGACTCTTTTTCAAAGCATATCATTTGATTTACTGTACTGCAACCCAGCAAAAGCGTGTAATTGACACGATACACGATACACAATAACTATTGGAGTCATCTTGACATGAGAATCACATGTTTTGCTTTAGTGGATGGGCGTGTCTAGTACACGCTTTGCCGTGATACCGACTTAAGACTGACTTAAGAATGGCTTTCTTACTCCCTGCTGCACAGAAGGACTGAGGAGAGTGAAGATGAAACGGAAATCCTGGAGGGTGAAACTAGATCCTGCAGGTGGAGGCTGTGGTGAAGGTGCAGCTGATTCATGTGGATCACAGCACGGTAATGATACAGCGGTTGCAGCAGCAGCAGAGAGTATGACACCTTAAATAGAAAAAATGTATTGCAAAAAGTGTACGGGGTTGGACCACATGGATGATATCTACCATCACTGTACAGAATTGGGTTTCGTTTAATGGTCTATATTAAAGTAAAAGACACATATTGTTATGTAAATCAAGGCAATTCATATAAAAAAAATATAATCAACAGCCCATCTGTTTTGAAATTGTCTGTCTTCTTCATATTAAATATGAAATAAATATTATACGCTTTGCTTTGATTTTGCTGAAAAATAAATCCTGAGAAATGAAATCACTGACACATAAAAATTTAGCTGGCTGTATTTAACACATAATTATAACAATATATATGATTAATGGACAATACATTGAAGTAAGAAATAATCCAGTTTATTTGCCTCGAATAACAAACTTGCTCGACACAGATTTTGAAAACATTAGCTGCAGCGAAGTTACAATAAAAGGCCAGACATTATGGACCTACTGAGGTTCGTACTTGATCAAAATTTAACTTCAGAAACCTGAGGCCTGTTTATGACTTTTAAAATATTGTTTTTTAATGTCAGTTGAGAGAAAAAGCTATGTATGTAATCAAGAACTGTCTATGCAGGTAATTTGATTAAAAAGGTCTTTGTGAAGAAGGACAAACGGGCCACTGGCAGATTACGTCAAATGATTTTAAACTTACTGAAGTGGTTAAACATAAACTTGCATAAATAATAGGGTTTGATATTTAGCTGCAAGTAATATGTGTAAATGTCTAAAGGTCCAGGCACTGGACTTCTTACAGGCATCGTGAAAAATCTCAGATTTTGTTACGGTTTTAAAAACATTAAACCCTTCATTAAAGACATGAAAGAAAAAAAACAAAAGACAGCTGAATGTATTATTCTACCTGCATGTCACATTAGCATAACAGAAAAACAACAGTCTGTGTCGGTATTGTGAGACAGCTGCTTGTGGTTTGTTTTGTATATGTTTCTTTTTTTCTCTTTTGAATATCCACACCATTACATTGTGGGTGTGTTGTCTTCGGACAAAATAAAGCCAAAACGAGCAAAACAAGGGTGGATCAAGAGGTTCAAGGACTGTTCCTGTTGCACGTGAACGGTGAACAGCAGTGGGACACGCACAGAGCAAAGGGAAGATAGAACCTTTGTGAGAAAGTGTGCAGAGTTTTGTCACTTGATCAACACCAGCACCTGAGTTACACACTTTTATGTGACTCCTGGTCATCTGCCATTTTTACAGGCACCCGAGAGCACACATCAAAGTTTGTGCCAATTTTTTAGGGAACAGAAAGAAGTCAAAAGGAGACAAATCTGGCCAGTAGGGGCGTTGGGGAGCAGCAACAGTGTTGTTGGAGAACACTTGTGCCATGGTGCTGCAGTTCAGGTTGTTTGCACTGAATGTTTTCTCTCAGACAGCTCCGAACATCACGGTAGAACTCGTCACTGACAGTCTGACCACAAATTCACGGTGCACAATCCCACGGACGTCAAAGAAAACCCACCAGGTTGGTGGCGCTTCCGAGCTGATGCGACTTTTCCGGTTTTGGACAGTGTGGAGGTATTTCACATTTCCTGTTATAATTTATAACATTACATATTATTAACACATCTAACATAGCATAACATACTATTATAGCAGCTTATATATTTCCACTCTGTTGTAAGACTATTAAAGTGACTTATGGCAGAACTGAAACCATATACACTTCCTGCTAGTCACAAACAACATTAAATGTGACTTACGATATGAGTGAAACAAGCTGGATGTACGTGCTCGGCACTTATCCATACTGTATATGGACCTATGTATGGATTCTGTGAAATAACGTCCCAGCCCACTTCTATGCAAAGTCAGTTTATAAAAACTGTCTTCGTGTTTGTATAATCGGTAGAACTTCAATGCCTAGCAAGTGATAAACTTCCCCCACGCCTCATGTTCAAATAAATAATTATTTTATATTGATCTTCGACTCCATCCTCATCTGTGACCTGTCTCCTCAGATTGACCATCGCAACAGTGACGTTCTCAAAACATCTCTCCAGGCTCATCGCTGTGGATTATCTAAAACATCTCAAGGGCTTTGTAGTAGGTTTTCCGAGTTTGACACAAAATTGCATGTTCCCCCTCCGCTCATGTCTGTGGAGAAATTGCCAATGCGCCACAACAGTGGTCACAAAAATGTGTGGAACTCGGGCGCTGATGATCAAGCGACAAAACTCGGAATGAATACTAACCAAGGTTATAGCTTGGGCCTGCGCGTCACTGTTCTGCGCATATACAGTGCATCCAGAAAGTATTCACAGCGCTTCACTTTTTCCACATTTTGTTATATTACAGCCTTATTCCAAAATGGATTAAATTATTTTTTTTCCCTCAAAATTCTACACACTGTCAGACCATGAGAAACTAAATTCTCTGGTCTGATGAAACAAAGATTGAACTCTTTGGCCTGAATGCCAAGCTTCATGTCTGGAGGAAACCAGGCACCGCTCATCACCTGGCCAATACCATCTCTACGGTGAAGCATGGTGGTGGCAGCATCATGCTGTGGGGATGTTTTTCAGTGTCAGGAACTGGGAGACTAGTCAGGATGGAGGGAAAGATGAATGCAGCGATGTACAGAGACATCCTTGATGAAAACCTGCTCCAGAGCGCTCTGGACCTCAGACTGGGGCGAAGGTTCATCTTCCAACAGGACAACGACCCGAAGCACACAGCCAAGATAACAAAGGAATGGCTTCGGGACAACTCTGTGAATGTCTTTGAGAGGCCCAGCCAGAGCCCAGACTTGAACCCGATTGAACATTTCTGGAGAGATCTGAAAATGTCTGTGCACCGACGCTCCCCATCCAACCTGATGGAGCTTGAGAGGTCTTGCAAAGAAGAACGGGAGAAACTGCCCAAGAATAGGTGCCAAGCTTATAGCATCATACTCAAAAAGACTTGAGGCTGTAATTTCTGCCAAAGGCGCTTCAACAAAGTATTGAGCAAAGGCTGTGAATACTTATTTATACTTCTTTATTTTTAATAGATTTGCAAACATTTTAAACAAACTATTTTCACTTTGTCATTATGGGATATTGTGTGTAGAATTTTGAGGAAAAAAATGAATTTAATCCATTTTGGAATAAGGCTGTAACATAACAAAATGTGGAAAAAGTGAAGCGCTGTGAATACTTTCCGGATGCACTGCACATATTTGGAACCCGGCGATGTTATTTCAGAGGGTGGATCTAACCTCTGATCTGGTAGTTGGAGATCCCCGTGGTGAGATATTAAAAATCAAATGAAAAAAAATCAAATGAAAAAGAACAACGCTTTGAAACAGAGTTCAGAGTGATATCTACCTTTTCTATCTCACAGTAAAATCCTAAATCTTCAAATATGCTGTTAATCTGTAGCGGTTTAACTGCAGACAGATGTCTCCTACTTCACCGTGACATCCACTCTCAGTGTTTGTGCACTCGAGGGTTCAGTATTCCACATCAGCCACGCAACTCCCCTACGTGCATTTCACGTTGGATCACATTTGACTTCGAAACCCCATGTGATGTCACAAATCCTGCTGGTTAGGCTCAAATCTAAGGCGGATACAGAACCTTTCCCCCCATCGACCCCCTGTCTCTGCACATCACTTTATACTGTATCAAGTTGAGAAACAAAAAGCAAAACATGTTTTTTTAAAAATTTATTTTGATGACAGATTTATCTCGGTGTCAACAGGACATCAAAGTCCCCGTAGGTTACCACGTTTCCTGTCCCCTCACATTATGAACTGTGCTTGTAAACTGGTGCCGCGTCGCACACCTTGTTTGCCTAAATTTGCTCGAAGGCTTCACTTCGATGTCGCACATGCTGACTGAGTCTGACCAAAATAAAAACGGTCATGTTGACACTTGACTCTCACTGTCATTATTGACCAACGTTTCACAGACTGGTTTTCAAAATAAGGCAAAACTCGGTCAAGTGGGGAAAGGACACACATCCAAAAGTCATTAATACTACTCTATGCTCTGCTTTGGAAATCGGCTGATTTGTGGAATGAATGAAATTAGACTAAAAAGGTGAATCCAAACTTTATGGTTGCGTCTGCTCTGAAGTTTGAAGAACTGTGTATAAAGGGCTGCTTTATCTATAGTCTTTAAGGCATTACAAAATATGCTAACCCTCATTACAAACAGCAACATGAGCAGTGCCCTAATTTTGACTCTGAATTTTCCACCGTAGTAAGGACATTTGGTGCACTAAGTACATGAAATCCTGCACAAAAACGCAGTAAACCACACATGAATTTAAGGTCAGGCTTGAATCCAGACACCCACATGAACACACTGCATTATCTATGATCTACTATTTGCAAATAGCCCCATTTATTGTGGTAGAAAGAATGAGCTCAGAGATTCCATGCAGCATCCAGCAGAATGCTGCGGTCTGATTAATGCAGTTTCTTCTGTCCGGTTTGCGAGTGAGCACAAAAGCTGGCCTCAACTCAGACGGAGGGGTGGAAGAGGGGAGTGTAGGGGGCGTCACAAAGCAGTGCTTGTCTCAGACTATATCCAGCAGTTTAACTACCACGAACAGCTTCTTTTCCTTTTATGACATTATTTATATCACACAAGAGTATCTCTCAACGGGAACTTATTTTTACGTGTAGCTGTGAAAGTTTTAATGCCGGTTATTCTCTGGTATTCAAAAGCTCTGCTCTCACTTACAATCACTGCATTCTCCCCGATTGCATGAGAAGTGCCTATCTGTCGAGATTGATGTCAGTCTTGTCGACGCAGGAGAGTTGCAGCAGATTGGGAACAAAGCATGTTTGTGTGATCAAGTAGGGTAGAGCACAATTACAGGGCAGTAAAGTGCCACTTCAAGCAGCAGCAGCAGCAGCAGCAGCAGCAGCAGCAGCAGCAGCCCCAGAAATAGGCGGTTTCCCCTGAGAACATTGCAGGGGAAAGCTCGTCTCGCTCAACCCCTCAAGTTAAATGTGCTGTCCTATATAAGTTTGCCTCCGAGCTCCAAAGTTCTGATGAGACTGGTGGCGTGTTGCATGTCTTTGCATTCTGGGACTGAGAGGAACGGTGAAAGGGAGGGCCGGTTTACACAGTAAGATGCTTACTGAGGCAGTGGGGTTAGAAGTTGACAATGTTCTGGTCTTAAAGTAATAGCAATAAATGAGGGGTTAACTAGCTGTTCACATTGTCAGTCATCATGGCCAGTGAGGGTGGCAACATCCACGGCACAGTAGTGGCCCCTAATTGCATTCAGTTTATCCGTGGCTCTAATGAGAGTCTGATTCCACAAAATGAAGTCGATATCAACCAAAGTTAAAAACATTTTTACTGCAAAAATCGGCTCAACAAACGCCGTCCGCTGCTGAGGCTTCGTATGAACTTCAAATAAACTTTGGAATACATTTTTAAACACAGCAAAGATTACGATTAATCTAATCCTCCATCACATCCACTGGAAGCTTTTTAGGAGAAGACCTCTCATTGACCGAGGAAGGAATGATTAAAGCAAACAAAAACTGATGCATTGTACAGAAAGGCCTGATCTACATGTTCCCTTTCTTAAGTTACTATTGAGTTACAATTTTGAGTTTACAATTCAAATTCAAGGTTCAAGCTAGTCAATAAAGTAATGTAACTCTGTAAAGTAGCATAAAACACCAATACTAAAGGACAGAACAGTGATACTTCATTACATTTCAGAGTGAAATCCAGCTTTTCAAAGAATCACATTTATAAAGTGAATTTGCTTGTTTTTATCTTATGACAGCAAACAAAAGAAAACAATGTGTGGTTTGGGGTCTTAGTCTGATGTGGTGTCAGCATTTCCACCAAAGAGCGATACACCCTGTAAACTTCTTAAGACAAGCAGAATGATAATAGAATATGAATTATAATCAAATGCATGTTGCAGCTAAAACTTCTGTACTTTTGCTGTAGTATAATTGTAAAAGCAGGAGATTTACTTATTTTTAGTTTATTTTGACTTAAGTAAAACTTCTGCCAATTCTTTTGACAGCAGGAAGCTGCATAGATGTTGGACAGTGAGGCAATATATGACGAATGCAGTATGTTAATTGCCATCTGAGACCTGTGCAGACCTTTACACAATACATGGGCAAAGTTTGGCTGAGGTACAATCAAATATTCTACTAATCTAAGGACACGAGAGAGCCTCAGTAACTTTACATCCTGAACAGATTAAGTACCATAAAGTCCTTCACAGTGGTCTATTTAACTCAATAGGACAGTTTAACAGGAAACACAAAAAGATTGATGACAGTATCTGCAAACTATGCTTTTATAAAATACCCAATAAAGTGCCAATTTACCCAATATATAATTTGGGTCAGTGAAAACAATCAAGCCTCATATTATTCATGAAATAAATCACACTACCCAGTGATAACTTCTCCCAGTAGAAAGCAGTTGCTCACCTCATCTTCCAGCAGTGGAGGCAGATGTTCCAGGTCATAATCTCTCTCTTCAGATCTCCCAAAGTATGTGACCGCAGCATCACTTCCGGAAGTCTCCATTGCACCAACTTTGACTCCGTCAAGTAGTGAAACGAATGTGTGTCCAGACAACAGTGTTTCCAGTCGAGACAGATGGCATGTCTGAGCTGTCAGGGTACACCGAGCACCGGCGGAGGTTCGAGTCTTCTCTGCAGTCCGGCAGCCAGTCGACGGCCGCTGCGGGACACTCGGGTCCAAAACCGAGCACCGGAGGGGGGGAGAGCACCGGGTAAAAGCAGAACAACGCGTCTGAGGCGGCGGCGGCGGCGGCTGCTGCCCACGGCGTGCTACTGGTGGTGGAGGCGGGGGTGCTGGCCGGTGTTGGAGGCTGTCATGGCTACAACACCTCCACAGAAACAGGCGACACGCTGAAGGCGAGCACGAGCTGCAGCTCGGAGTCCGCTCCCCTCCCCGTGCACGAGCCAGTGCTGGCAGGGAGGAGAGCTGCTGCCTGCATGCTACAGCCTGCATGCTACAGCTGGCTCCACGCCTCCGTTCACAGAGCTGTTTTTTTTTTTTTTACCGACTCATATTCATCACTTATCCTTATTATCTCTTCTCATTCCCGTTATCTGGCTTTGCTTGAGCTGCCATGTCACTGATGTGTCCGTTTTTATTATTCCTCTACAGTATTTTGCAATGCGATCTTTGTGAAGCCTCCACAGCCTCCTAAGTTATTAATTACCCTGCTTCTGGGACGTTCATCTCCTGCAATCTGTCAGAATGAATCTGGCATTCAAAAGTTATCCTTGATATCGTTCTGGCTTTTCCTTCATCCTCATGGATAACATTTTTTCACAGCATGAACAATAGGTTATAGTCACGTTTTCAGGCTTTGACAGGCTGCCATCATTGTGAAAAGTTTTGGATCAATGTACTATCTGACCTGTTCAAGGCACCAGTTTGGGAAGAAAAAAGTCTGGGGATGAATTGAATCAATAACATTTGTCCTCCTGGGATCATGAATGTCTACAGCTTTGTGCCAATCCATCAAGTATAAATGGAGTTTTGCTGAACTGCTGGTTGATGAGACAAGATTCTTTATGCAGCACCTTTCATACACTGCAATCACTCAACGTGTTTTACAAGTGAGAGAATACAGGAAGGTTTTAAGGTAAAAATTCTAAATTTGAAAAGGTGTATTGAAAACATGATTAAAGCAATTGATCAACAAAAATACATTTAACAAATGAAATGTTTTAAATTGAGTTTAAAGCCGGCTAGAATAACAATGTTTTCAGCTTTGTTTACAAAATGTCTAGTGTCTAGTAGATTCGACTGAGTTTGGAATTTCCAAACTCATTGCAATCATTCCTCTGGGGATCATGAGTGTCTGAACCAAATTCCATATCCATTTCATAGTTGTTGAGATATTTTAATCTGGATGAAAGTGGTGGACAGAACAAACCAACATGGCCATCCTGAAAGCCACACAGCTCATGGATAAAAGCAAAAAAACACATTTACTCATAATTAATGTGATGTCGTTTTCTTGGTGTACATGTCATCCATAGCACTTTTAGGACTTCTCATCTGCGGTGGCTCAAAATGAAGTATGGAGAATCATCCCTGACTGACTGGAAGTAGTGATTTGACAAATCCCAACAAGTTTAGAATATTTATCTAACCGAGCAAACTCTGTGGCGCCGTTAAAAACTCCAGAAAAAGCTTCTAAATGGATCTTGGCTTGCTCAGTTGTCAAGAATAAACTGTCCTGCTTGTATACAATATTTACGCAAGGGTCTGTCAAAATTGACAGTCCCACTTGTAAACTGAAAATAATTAGTCCCTAAATGCACTGACAGTGTGTTCTGTGGATTACCCAGAGCAAACCTGACATCCTTTCTCAAAAGAGACGTTATTTAGCAGTCTAGTAGACTGCAGAAATAATTGCAGAAAATCCCCACAAACGACATTTCAATAACTTTTTGTACTGGGGTGGAAGCAAATACCTCTAAACATGGACAAGTTAGGGCCAAAGCTATATGCATAGAAGCCATTAGAGTTCATTGTACTGTGCAATGACATTTGGTTTGTAAAAATAACTGTTGCCCTCAGTTTTCATGGTGACTTCTTTTGGAGAAAGCCAGCTTGTCTGTGAGAGTACACCAATACAGCAATAGTTCAATCAGGGGAGACTTGATCGAAGTGAACGATTAGATTTTATTATCATGTGCAAAAATGTGTACAAATATGTGAGGGTCTTTGGTGTTTAGACCCTATTGTGAGGTCATCGTATTTAAAGTGAGTAAAGCAGTGCGTAAATTGTGGGCGGACCATTTGCCTCGACCGCTTGGGTTGAGGGGAGAGTAGAGAGAGAAAAGGACAGCCCAGAGAGAAATGTCGATAAACACTGAGTGCTGGAGTAGAGGACTCTGATGAGCTCGACCTGGGCACTGCATATGAAGACTGGGGGTAAATGGGGGTTGCACAGAATCGCCTTGATATGAAAACTAATGCAGATTAAAATTTTGACAGCAATGAAAAGAGTGCTTGATAAAGATCGTGGTAAAATTTGTTTACAAAAAAATGCCCATAGTGGTTGATTAGAAGAAGCGCCCGTGAGGTAGTCCTCCTGATTTAAATTATGCTGAACCTGCATTTGCATCTCATAGCTTTAGCCTGTTTTACCAGAATGGTTGAAACATGGAAACTCCCTCGAGCAGTGGTTTCCGTCCTTTTAGCGTGCAGCCCTTGAAACAAACGTTTACTTGCAGCCCATCCTCCATAGTTGTTGATGTCTGTAATTTTTGTGTGTTATTTGAGCAATGTTTAGAAAAGATCTTGTTGCTCATAAGAATAAACAATGGAACAAAGATGGTTAAAGACATTCTGATTTTCTTTTCTGTTAAACATCTCCCAACCCTCTCGAAGCTCCTCAGCCGTGTAACCCTCCCTGCTTTCACATTACAAATGCAGCCACACTCTTGCACTCTTGTTCTAGTTCAATACTATTTACACACGCTCTGATCCATCTTAATTGCACACTCTATTCGAACATCATCTTGTGCTGTGTCTGAGTCATGATGGAAAGCCTGTTTGGGTGCCAGCTGAGTTCAGGGTGGCGCTGAATGAGATTGCTATTACGCCGGCGGTGCCCCGTGGCTGCTGAGCAGTGATAGAGAAGCCTCTCTGGCCAGGCGGAGGGGAACCGCTATTAGATTTGTTGACTGCTCGGCTCTCTGGCATGTTGAGATAATGGAGGGAAATAATTTTACTTTAGCAGCCAGGCAATTAATGCGATCATACATATTCTGCCATATCCCCTCAATGACTTATTAGCGGAGAACAAAGCAGTCTATTTGATCCTTGTTGGCACAGTGCAGTGGCCAAGTGAGAGATACATTCAGAAGGTATTTCATCTTCAAAAGGATTAGCTTCTAATGTGGAAATACTGCAGAGCTCCTTGCTGCCGGCAACAGCTGAATCATTTACAGTGAGACAACTCTTGGCAGAGATGAGCTCGACATTTTAATCTGAAGTCATCTCAAAGTGTTATGACTGCTCAGTTAAGTCTATTTTCATATTTTAGACATGAATGTACTTCCTTTCGTCTGTCCTTATTTGGTTATGTTTGGATGAGAAGATGGCCACTTTTGGCCATTTCACGATTTTCTGCCAGCTGCTATGACCTGATAAGTACCACATTCTCCTCATATGATTTAATTTTGAGATGTTGCCTCACCTCAGGTCATCAGAAGCTGCAAATAAAACTAACAATAACATTTTATTCCACTCTAATACAGAGAGCTGGTGATGATGAGAGGCATTTTCATAGAGCGTAGTCCTAAATGAAGGGAGGAGACAGGACAGGACTCCCTGGAGTCAAAATGCTGCTGCTGCTGTGTGAGTGGACCAGCGGATGGATGTTTAAAACAAAGTGGTGATGGAGAGCAGGAGGGTTGTGCAATTGTAGGCAAAAAGCAAAATGGAGAGTACCAGTCATGTTTAAACAATGGGAAGGAGGGATTGTTTGGCTGTGGAAACGTAGGCAGAAAGATCATTGGACACGTTTGGTGATGTCAAAATTGCAAAATATTTTTGACAAAATGGGAGAGCAAAGGTGACAGACAACATAGAGAAGCAAAAATAGTACATATTCAACCATAGAGATAAAGACAGAACAGGAGAGGACAGATCAGCCTTATTTAACTTCAGCTTGAACTGCATGACAAAAACAAAGACAATATTTACTATTAGTTTTGGGTCCTATGGGTCCCCCATACGTACATGGGATAAGTTTTCGAGACTCTTCAAGGATTATTGACATGTCGCCAAGCAGAACCAACAGTGCACAGCCAGAGAAGATAAATGCATATTCACACATTTACAAATAATAGCTAACAAGATTGATGTTAAAAGGTATAATGTTTACCATGTCCTCCATCTCCATATTTTGTCCACAGTATTGGTCATAACACAATATAACAATTTGACTTGATGATAACAAACAGTTCAATAGTTTTTTTTTTAGATATTTCAGTCTGGACTGAAGTGGTAAACAGGCTGACTGACCTACAGTCTGTCAAGGAGGCAATATGGATAAAAACACATTTTAACTTTGTTGGAAACATTGGCTTTATTTTTTTGGTTGGTTGATTAATCATTACAGTGGTTAGTTCAGTCCTCATATTTCAGGAAGCAGGATATAACAATAATTTAGCCCACACATCCAAAATGACGCTGACCAACAGTGGCCTCATTGCTGGACTTGTTTGTGATGAAATATATATCGTAGACCTGGCCAAGTATTTACATTCAATTTTGATCAACAAAACTGTGTCAAGGCTGGCATGAATGCCATAAACCAGAGTTGTGTCTCTGCCAAAATCCTGTGGGCACCTCCAAATCTTCAAATACATGTTCCCAAAAAAGATTGCAAGCTAACTACACAGCCTATGTGTCATCCAAGCAAAAACTATTGTTTCGTTTTAATTACTACGAATTGTTAGAGTAGGTCTGAGCCCTTTGCAGAACAAAGTTAACATACTAAATTCAGTGCCCTTTTTGGACTTGTAGAATTTGTATTCTCTCTTTTGAAATACACCTACATTGAAAAAAATGTAGCTACCATTAAAAATAACATTCGTAGACACAAATAGAAACGAAGAGCTGTGACCCATAATTGGGATCCTGTGTGTGTCCCAACCCAGTTGACCTGTGCAGTCTAGACAGAATTATTGCCGGACAAAAGCATGACGGAGCTGGAAGGTCGAACGTGAGGACAGTCGTCAACCCTTGTGGAAATGGTGAATACTGGCAGATGTGCCACAGAAGTGTCAAAAGTTCCCAGAGTCGTCGGTTCCAGTATGATGCTTTAAAAGTGTCTAGCTAAGGGTTGTGTCTCAGCGGGGAGGCTCCCGTGAGAATATCTGACTTAGCAAAGCAGCCAGAAAGGCTTTGGGGCGCTGAGGTATGCAGGGAGTCTGTTGAAGCGTTGTGTTTAAATGAGCAAGAGCAATATGTGGAACCAGATCAAACCACACTTTAGCAGCATGTAATATTGATTTTCAGCTAGCAATATGCAAATATTGAATCTGCTAAGACTTTTATTTACATTGTGTCAGATACTTGTGGCAGCAAACTCAAAGAAGGCTGCAGAACTACACAGGCTGTGCTGAAATCCAGAGAGCACTGAGAAAATAAGTAAAGAGTACACTAGAACTCATCAGATCTTTGAATTCAGGCCTCCCACACAAACTGTTCTTTCCCCTGTATTTAAAGTATGTCAGCTAAACAGCAAAACAGGGTTATGTAATAATGAAGTCTGATCTTAAATTTTCCTGAGCTATTATACTTATAACAGGGCTATTGTTCTCTACACAGCAAGATACATCTTTTTCCAAGATTCTTTCTCTTGGATCATCAGCTGTGGATGGTGACGGGTTTGTAATGGCATGCAGCTCTAGCCTCAGATTTGCAGTGTTGTACAATTTATACTGCCACCAGTGCATATTTAAGAACCCATTTACCAGAACCTCTTTTTAAAATGAGTCAAATGTGGAAATGTTGAAAAGTCAAACCCAAAGACCTGGAGTTCACGTCGGTTTCATTTTCTTATAAAATCTGCCAGTGAGAGTTTTTATATCAGTTGACAAATAGAAAGCTACAATGAAAACAGAACTTCCAGGTTAAAATCCACAAGTCAGAAGACCTCACTGTAAGCCAAAGACTTATTAGTTAATATCTCTATTCATGAATCTACTATAATCAAATCAAATCAAATCAAATCATTGAACAGATAAGTATCCCAGGATACCTTGGAGGATGTTCTCCAAAATAACATTACTGCCCAAATGAAGTTGATCAAAAAGCACCTTGATACTCTACAATGCTACAGGGAAATTATGCATTATTTGGAAGGAGCATGCGGCACTAAATATGACATACAAGGGGCACAATATACTGACAAGAAAGCATCATCTAGAAGGTCAAGTATGGAGGAGGTAGTATCATTTAACAGCTCATCATTATTAGGAGGAAAATGAATCCCAAGGTGTCAGAGGTGCCAGGGAGAAGCTAATGCCAGCCTGTAGAATCACCACCATTGTCCTGCTTGCAATAGTTCAAGATTTCCTCAGGTTAGTAAGCAACTCGAGCTCCCAGAGATTGCAGCCATGATATCGCTGACGGCAGATGTTGTGCTCACATCAGCTTCCAAAAAGGTTGTCTTCTTCAAGCTCCCCATCCTGTTGGTGACAAGAGGAGGAGGGCAATGCACGCTGGATAAAGTGGAAATGGTGTCAGAACAATGAGTGGCATATGAGTTGAATATATGAGGCATCAAAAGGGCCATTAAGTTAGTTGTTGGCAAAATGCTACCCGGACACAAGCTCAAACTTGATCACCTCATCTAAGTGGCCTGGAAGAGGTTTCTGATTGTTGAACGATGTGATGACTCAAGGAATCGTGTCTGATAATGTGTCCATGTGCATCTTAAGATGTATTTCACAAAGCTTACAGGATCATTTCAGGGTGGATGTCCAGCTGAAGCTCAGTAGAAGTTGGGTGGTCCAGCAGGCCAATAACTCTAACCATCAAATTGAATCTACAGAGTGACGTCAAATTAAGAAAAATCCACCATTTGGAGCAGCTCAGTCAGGGCCCAGACCCTAATCTAACAGAGATGCTGTGGGAAGACCTCAAGTGATATATGACATCCTCAAACGATATTGATGAGCTGAAGCAGTTTTGTTTTAAAGAATGGTCCAAACATCTTCCTGAACATTGTGCTGGTTTGTTCTGCAACTACCAGAAATGCTTGTTAGATTACGCTGCCAAAGGAGGTTCAGTGTGTGAATGTTTAATGGTTGTGTTCAATAAATAGTTTGTTTGTTTGTTATTAGCCAAACCACAGTGTTTCACTGTATTTGTTACTTTGGAAAATATCAGAACATTTTTAGGGACGAATTGCCAATTTCCAAACGCTCACACACTTTTCAATTTTCAAATTGTATAATAAACTTTGTAAATATATGTAAATGTACTGGTCAGAAAAGACAAGCATGCAATTTTTTTTTCCCGATATATAAAGGATAACAACAGTATATTTTAAGTTTTAAATGACTTCTCCATGTTCTTCCTCGAACGATGTACAGTAGAACAGACACAGATGATATTTGAAGCACGTTGTACATTACAGTTGTCCTGGCAGGGTTTGGCAGGACTTGAAGTTGTAGCCACAGATTCCTTCATCATTCCAAAGGTCTGTCCTGCTCTCACCTTTACTCTCCTCTCCTCGACTCCAGAACCTGAGTTCAGGGTTTAAAAAAAGCACAAAGACAGATGAATCAGACAGAAGCAACAGAGACATCTGTTTTCCCAGGACCTTGTTAAAGAAGTCAGACAAAAAGAAAAGGAACCTGTTTGGCCCCTTTAGCCATGTGTTTGTGAACCACATCGACACTGTGAAAACAAAGAGCACACAGAAGAACACTTACTACAAGGCAACTCTGCTCACCTCGTAACTCTTCCAATTTCATTTAACGTGACAAAGCTCTCCGTGGGGGGGACCTTCAGTAATAGCTGGAGGATTACATCATCAAAAGGAAATAAATGGAAGCAGTCTTGATTGGTTACTTCATGAGGATGAGCTGTATTCCCCCGGACAGTACTCCGACCTGTGGAAGAGATCCTTTCTGCCTCACCTCTGCAACAGATGGAGGCGCTGAGGGCAGCGCAGTCAGCCAACAGGTCAAATACACATTTTGATCTCAGATACAATTAAGTCCGATTTCAGTGACTTAATTTAAGTGTCAACTTTGAATGTGTGGGTGTTTTACCAAACATACTTTGGGTCTTTTTGGGCCCTAATATCTCAATGACTCACACAAAGCTACAGATTAATACAAAGGTACTTTAAAATGTTTTTTATAACAAGGCAAAAATCTTACAAAACATACTTTATCAGTATCAATTTTTTCCAATCAATTTGAATGCCAAAATGTCATTTTCAAAAAAGTATTAATATATTTTGACATACAGCAACCTAGTATGTTTTATTTTACACACAGACTTCTCTGACTGTTCATTGACATTTTCCATTTTGTATAAAAACAACAAGAAGTTCATGGTCTTACCTGCTATGTGTCTTCCTGTACTGTTAACTTTGTATAGTCTGCACATATAAGAATGACAGATATATGTTGAGAATTGGTGTGACTTACACGTTGCTAATATGTTATAATGTCCATAAATTAATTTCAAAATAATAAGAAAAAAAGTCCTTGTAACTCCAGAACTTAACTGAAAGTCATCATGTTGTCCACATTATGAAAAAAGTTGACATGAGATCACAGGGATCTTAAGCGCTCGTGCTCAATTTTGAAGAAATTCCCTAAAGGTGTTCCTGATATATCACTTATATGAGGTAACAATAACCTTGACCTTTGACCCCAAAATCGAATCAGTCCATCCTTGGGAATATAAGTAAACATGTATGCTAAGTTTAAAGACATTTGATTGAGTCATTCATGACATAAGATTGTAGGGTGTACAATATTACAATTATAATTTTAGCATTTTTTTTATCATGGGATAAAATAAAATAAAATTATAAGAACAATATTGTAAAAGAGTAAAATAATTAAATGGATCAGCCACAATATTACTGCAATACATAACAATAAAGGTGTAAAGTAATGAAAAATGTCTCTGGTATGGTGGGTTACTGAATGCATTACAAATCTGACATGCGACTACAAACGGTGCACAACAAACTGCTGTATGTAAACAGTATTTTATGCATGTGGATTTGTGTTGTGCCCAAATGTGTTCCTGTGTATGTGTGTGTGTGTGTGTGTGTGTGTGTGTTGTGTGTGTGTGTGTGTGTGTTGTGTGTGTGTTGTGTGTTGTGTGTTGTTGCGTGTGCGTGTGTGTGTGTGTGTGTGTGTGTGTGTGTGTGTGTGTGTGTGTGTGTGTGTGTGTGTGTGTGTGTGTGTGTGTGTGTGTGTGTGTGTGTGTGTGTGTGTGTGCGTGTGTGTGTGTGAGGTTGAGGAAGCACTCAGGCATAAAAGTCAGGGAGGGAAGAAAATGCATATTCATCAGGCCTCGCAGACAAACAGTGCACTGGCAGAGTGTGTGCAGCGTTACGGAGGTGCAGTGTGACTTCGTGTGTTACAGCAGGACAAACATTTATGAACCTCGCCTCACGATAATGCGTCACAGGAAGGGAAAAAAGAAGGAGCTATTCTTGCATACATTTGCATTCGGTTGAGGGGTTGGTGTTAAGCCCCTCATTTTTCACCTCCATCTGAACACTTAATTACTTCAGCTGGCTTTCTCTTAATAAAAATCTGTTAAATTGGCCTGTCTGAGTGTAAGCAGGGCATGATTTAGAGGGCGGCGATCAATGACTCACTGTTTCTGCTACCCTCCACTAAGGCAACACTGTGTGCCTATAGCAGATCAATGTTGCAATTACACTTGCAATTACATGTGGAAATGTCAAACAGGCTCATGCCTTGACCTCAAACATTACATTTTTTTGTCAAACAACAGGTTTGTTATAAGTTTCTTTTTCAATATCTATGTAGAAAAACAAATCAAACACAAAAAACAATCCAGCTCATGCACTAACTTGCCTGTTGACATCTGTTACAACTCACATGCTATATACAAAGGCAATTCATGAACACCCGTTTCATTAAGTTACAAACTTCGACCACTAGATGGCATTCCTGTATAGAGAGCAGAAATCTAAAAGCAAAGCCTGGCCTGTAAATCAGAGATCTCATTTTCTGTTGTTGACACTTGAATCCACTACCAGCGATATTACATCATGCATTAATGTCACTGTCTGTCTTCATGTCGTAGGCGAATGACAGTAGATGTTTCCGTGGCTCTACCCAGCTGCACTTGTATTTCAAGGAGGATTTGAATTGTGTCACACTGAAAGGGGAAACCTGAGGAGCCCTCCCTATGCTTCTCCATTTTAGAGCTCACATTTGGCCCCATGCTTAAAGCCTTTCAAAGTGAAGTGCACATTTGCAGTGTGATATTCCCAGAGCTCATCATGGTGAAAACAAAGGAAACCAGTGACAGATTGATTTTCTGGAGAGCACAGGTGGGGTTGTGAATTTCTGGTGAGGGAATGTCGAGGTTAGAAATTGGAAATCGTACCAGTTCAGCCAGGATTTCATAAAACGCTGAGGACACGAGTCCCCCTCAGTGCATCCCCAACCACTCACTGAAAATTAAGACCACTTATTATACCTAAGTTTTTATTTGAATTATATTAATTTGTTTGACATTCAAGGTATGTCGGGAAAGGAGAGGAGACACGAGGGAAAAAGCATGCAACAAAGGTCCCTGAGTGTAACTCCGAAACTGACAACAGGAATTAAAGACACTTTATCGTAGCTAAAAATGCTTAAGCTGTGTTTTTAGCGGCAGTATGCTTAATGTTACCTGATCTGTCTGGTGAGGATAAACATGGACACGCCTGACTCATTATCATGGCATTGGGAAAACTCTTGCTCAGGGAAAAGAGGAAACGGAAAATGATTACATGATTGCTTTAGATTCAGATCAGAAGTAAAAAAAAACTTGGTTAGACTACAAAAGAAAAGTTTGATTTATGTATTTTTACAATATATTGTGTTTTATTATGACATAATGAATTGCATTAACATTTTGACATGCCTCAGACTCTGTATTTTATTCCACATTGTCCCCACAATAGAGATCTTTTATTTATCTTCCTTATATTATTTTTTTGTTGGCTTAACATTAGTCTTGTGTGAATTTATTAGGTAACATTTTTTTCAAATCAGCTCATAAAATAGCGATTCTTCACAAGACGTGTCAAGTTTGCTGGTTAAAAAGAAAAAAATAATTAGTTGAAAAATGACAAGAGTAAAATGAATGAAATTTGTTTTATATTTCTTTTTTTTTTTTTTACAATAGATTTGAATTATTTAAGGAACAATTATAGTCACGAAATGGACTAGAGATAACCTTTTATTGCCTTTTGATGGTTTTTAGCTTCCATATATCAAAGCCCTCATCAGATTGTCAGAAATCTCTGTTCTAAAATAAGTAAAATGTAAAGATGTTGCCCCATGTGCTAAAGAACATTTATGAAGACATATGATTCTCTTCTGTTTTTAGAAGCAGATTTCCTGTTTTAAAATTTGACACACATACAATTCACATATGTTGCATGGAACATATTTGATTTCTCATGGTGCCTTTGCAGAGTTCTTAAGACAAGTGAAACCACTGCAGTTCCCTCAACAAACTTTGTCAGATGATTCCACTGTTTAAAGGAGCAGCCCTCATATTTTAGGATATTTTAGGTGGATGCTGGTTACTGGCAGAGATTTAACACAACCATAAATAAACAGCTACTGTAGCCTCATCTGTCAGCTCCACTCGCCCCTCTCCATCCTCTCGTCCTCTGCATTTCATGTCGTCCCCAACTGCCCCGTCCTCTCTCCACCAAAAGAGGGAGGATGAGGGTGACGGTGGAGGGGGAGGGAGGCAGGGAGCTGACTGGCTTCAGCCCTGCCCGGCTTCCTGGCTGTTGTGTTGGAGCCTTGATGTTACATACTGCAGTGGCAGCCTCTCAGGCCCTCGTAATCCACCGGGTTGTTGCATTAAACCATCACATGATTCTTTGCTCCCTTGCAGTTGTACCGTGTTGCATCACCATTAGAGGAAGCTATAAATAACAAAGAAGGGCTGCGGGGGAGGAGCAGGGAGGGGAGATACGGGGGAGGACTGTCAAACACACAGAACAACACGGATTGGCAGCCATTGGCTCCCGCCGAAGCAAGCACGCAGCTTTGAGTTAGAGAGCACAGTAATATTCACACTTATCTGACTTAGTCTCTGGCACGCATCACAATTCTCACAAAGGATTTGATGCATAAAGAAATTCAGCAGCGCAGCAGGGGCCAATGGTTGCGACGAAAAAACAAGTTAAAGGGAATATTCAGACATGTCACTCACCCAGGCGTCAAAGTCTTTTTGCCAGAATGAGAAGCTACGTCGGATTGTCACATCAGAGACGGAGATTCAGGTGTGGATGTGTTGACAGTAAGCCACAGTGAAATAGCAGAATGGGGCTGAGCTCGGTGAAATAGGTTTGTTCATTACTTTCATGTGCTCGGAGAGGGGATGTAAATCTTCAGAGGTCTTCTCGGGAGAAGCTGTGAGATAGTGATTGGCTGGAAGGCAATCTCTGCACAGGGAGACATATACTGAGGCAAAACACGGCAACGACAACCGCACAAACCAATAGAGCTGTTTTTGTTTTCCCATGTTTGGCGCCCCTGTGCTCTGCATTAGCATACATCCGATCCTCCGCCCGCCAGGCAAACAACTACAGTACGAGTCGGTGTGGGGAGAAGCAGATTGGTTCTCCTGGGTGAATAATGTAGGATGACAGAGAAACATGCTTCACAAGCGGATGCGTCATTACCAATTACTAGGTCACGGTCGCCAGCATCTACATTTATACAGTAGAGCTGTTGGGGTGGTCAGATCTTTACATACACTAATACAGTACTGATGGATTCAGTTACAGAGGGTAATGTGAGGGGGGACAAATCCACTGAAAGTAATCACCCGAAACTCCCCTTTCCCTCTGACTTTTAGTCTATTTTACATAATTGTTTTGGTTTTCCCTTGACGAGACTTTCCCAGGAGGATGGCGGAGACAAACACGGAGCTAAGAGAAGATAACATGTTGAACATGTCTGAGGTTAACAGAAACAAAATGATTGTTCCTCTGTCTGCTAGATGTGCTATTTGAATTTCATTGGAAAATTCATAAAATGTGTAAAATTAGATTTGTTCACTTTAACCCTCGTGTTGTCCTCGGGTCAAAATGACCCGCAGCTGTGTTCAACCAAGTTCTATTTTATTTTCATATTTTTTGGGATCATTGGTGACAAGGAGGCTGCGAGGGTTTCTTTAAAGAATGATCACCAATGATCCCAAAAAATATAAATATATAGAAATAAAATAGAACTTGGTTGAACACAGCTGCGGGTCATTTTGACCCGAGGACAACACGAGGGTTAAAAGGGTCAAAAACATCTAAGCAATATTCTCCAAGGAAAAAAGATACATATGCAGTGTTCCAATCGATGGACTTACATACTAACATTCACCATTAAGAGTGCATAAGTGCATTCCCACTCCTAACATACAGTGCACTACGGACACATTAAGATGCGTGCCATCTTGCCTACGTAGGGGAAAGGGAGGAACCACTGACCAAAACTATTCTGCGACTACTGCGTCTGAGGAAGCTGCAGGTGCTACAGAATGTTAAACAAAAGTGTTTCTGTGTGTGTGTGTGTGTGTGTGTGTGTGTGTGTGTGTGCGTGTGCGTGTGTGTGTGTGTGTGTGTGTGTGTGTGTGTGTGTGTGTGTGTGTGAAACAGATGGCAAGAAAACACATTCTATTCTGCATAAAATAATTAAAGCTGGTAGATATGTTGGCAGATTCTAATTCTATGGTAATTTCCGGTAAGTGCAGAACGGCACTGTGCAATATGAGACAACTCATGTCCGTAATTCAAGTACAACAAAAGCAAGTGTATTGACTTGTCAGAGTACTATATCTGAGTGTACTAAGGGAAAAACATTAATTGGAAGACAGCCACGGTGTCCAGAATGAGGCAGCATGTTTTCCGTGCATCGAGAGACGAGTGTGCTTTCACAGCTTCTTCAGTGAAGGCCCTTTTACCAAAACATGAAGTAAAGAAGATTCTTTCAACTGGTGCTGATGACTTTTGTATTATCTGTACACCCAGAGCTGTATTTGTGCAGAATTTGCACTCCTTTCACCTCTAAATCCAGAGTTTTATTATTTTGTTGCAACTGTCCTCTTCACACAGAGCAGCACTGAACCAAGATAAACTCAAACAATCCGCGCAGAGTAAAAACTAACAGCTGCTGATTTTCAGGGCAGAATGATGAGACAAGTCGGATCTATCAGAAACATGGTGCATCATTAATAGCATGTTGAATAAAACACCGCAAACTATGTGGTAATCAGCCCGTCCGTGTAAAGCCTGTAGGATTTTCAGTTTTTCAGTTTGGAGTGAGTCAGCAGCAGCAAAGCTTGTTGCAGAATGAAATATCCTCGATTTCATGGATGATGTTGTTTATCCTGCTGGCATAGTACATAGGCGCAAGTTTGATACAAGCATGCACTTACTGTCTGTGTTCTTGTGCATGTATTCAGGGCACTGCAGAAAAACCATCACATACATATATACACATAACAACAGTTTCAAGAACCACTATTACCCACTATTTCAAGTGTCCCATTAAGCCATGACACAGTCAGCCTGCACAATATCAGGACCCAGAAAGTGAAGCAGCAAAATGGGATTCAGCCATCATTCATTTCATTATTAACACCTCTTGTTTTCCAGCACATTCTCATTCCCGGGGGGTCAATTACTAAATACTACTGTTTCGTCAAAGGCGTTGACTTTACACACAAGGTTCCGTTTGGCTTTGGCATCGTGACCAGCTGGGTCGATTGCGTGAACCCTAAACACGTGGTTTCTGGTCCCTAACCGAAGGCACCTTGTGCGTACGCATGAGAGGACAAAAGGCTGTGACAAAATGTATATATTTAACGCAATGGGAATGAGACCAGGTCAGATTTTCTCACTGTGACATCTCATCTGCGAAAAAGATTAAAAACTGCAGTCAGCATATGAATTAAAAAATACTGCATAATTCATATGATTATACAACTTTTTTCTAGTAACAGTAACTATACAGTACAATAGCTGTCAGCTGTTAGATAGTGTGAATACAAGCTACAGGTAGCATGAAGTGAAAAGAAGTAAAATACAAATAAAAGATAACACTTGTCTGCAGAGTAGACTTTCAAAAACAGTCAAGATAGCCCAACCTTTACCATAATCTTAGACTTAAATTTAACCCAGTATGGATCTAAAAAAAGCTGCATCTTACATTTCCCATGATGCAACTCGACAACTTTCTCCTTTCATTTGATCTTCTTCCATGCCTATCTTTCAAACTCAAAAAAATCTCAGTATGTAGCAGATTTTTTGTAAAAAAATGTTTGTGCTCCCTGATGACATCATAGTGACATCATCAAGGATTATTTTCTCCACCTTCAAAAAGCTTCACCACATCCATGCGTTGTAGTGTTTATTTGTTTTCTGTGGCTGAGTTTTACTCCTGCAGATGTGTGAATTGAGCTCCACATGTAAAACCAGTCATCAGTGACTTCAGCACTTGAGTGAATGTACATAGTTCCTCTTCACTGCAGCAGCAGCAGCAGTTTGAGATATGCATTCAGTCAGACACACACACACACACACACACACACACACACACACACACACACACACACACACACACACACACACACACACACACACACACACACAGACATTTCATGGACACACACCCATTATAAATGTAGCTTCCAAGAAACCAAGTGATGATATCTAATAAGAAGTTTTGCCCACCTCTTTCTGTCTTCTCATCCTCTTTGATCTCCCCACCTCCCTCTCTCTGTTTCTTTCTTCCCGTAAGCCTCAAACTATCCATCCTGCAACCCCCCTCCCCCCTCTTTTCCTCCCCAATTCCCTATGCTGCTCTGCCTCGCTCTCTACCAACCTTGCAAGTCTCGAGCATGTTATTTAAGTCAAGGACAGCATTAGCATGGCGATCACAGCCTTCTATCACAAGTCTTGTCTGCCAAGGAGTGGGGCTTTGTTACTGTGTGTGTGTGTGTGTGTGTGTGTGTGTGTGTGTGTGTGTGTGTGTGTGTGTGTGTGTGTGTGTGTGTGTGTGTGTGTGTGTGTGTGTGTGTGTGTGTGTGTGTGTGTGTGTGTGTGTAAGAGGGAGCGACGCAGAGCTGGGGATAACATGGTCGGTGAGAAATCAAAGATGATATCTGTTAAGACAAAGCTGTACATATGTCCAGATACAAAGAAAAACATAATCCGTTTATGTGCCATACATTGTTGGATCGATCTGCTGGCAGCAAAAGACAACAGCAAGAGATCTGCTAGCAATGAGACTCAAAACTGTTGCCCCCGATCCATTATATGAAACACATCAGATCAGACTGTATGTATGAATTTCCATACTTGCAACACGCTGTATACACTCAGGGGCACACTCTCACTTCATCTTTCCCCCTCCTCCGCCTCTTCCTCTGGCTCCTACTCCTGTTTACAAGCCCATTTATTACAACAGGAAATTAAAACACACTTAATTGTATCATAAACACACATCTGTGTAACTGAAATCAGATTAATTTTTAATGAAACAGATGCCTTCCTGGGCCAGTTCCTCCCTTCGCCAAAACCTCTACAGCCTCACCTACCGCAGCCTTCAATCTCACAATCACACGCTGAAGCATCCTTCTCGCTCTGCATTGAGCTTAAAAAAAACCACACTCACTGGTTTAAAGTGACAAACCAGTAAAACAGCCATCATGGTCTTGTACACATTATCTATACAAGCACCACAGCTGCTCATTTGGCACAGCAGCACAGATTCATTTGGTTTTCCTGGAAAGATCATGACTCGAGATGTCCATTACTCACCTTTCATTGAGACCCTGCAGTATTCATGTTCAGTCTGAAGCTTCATAGGAGACAGAGAGGTAGGGCTAATATTTCTCATGGCTTTCAGTCAGACGAATAATCTGATGGTTGTCAGGGAAGGGAGGGAACCGCGTGGCCTTGGTAAGAAAAAAAAAAAAAAAATCCAGCTGCATATTAAATGTGCTCAGGCGTTTCATGGCCTGTCAAATCTGAGGGTGATTCCTGATGCAGGGAAGACACACTGTTTTATTTCCTGGGCGATGTCTGCACGTGTGGACGCCTGTGCATGTATGTGGAAAAGGGTATGGGCATACACAACACACACACACACATACACAGCAGAAGCAGCAGCAGCAGCAGCAGTCAAGCCTGCTATCATTTGAATTCCTTCCCTGTGGTGACTTCATAAGACAGCTCAATTTCCATCACACTGTCGGAAGATATAAACACAGTGCGGTGAGAATTGTGAAGGAAAAACCCCCCCCAAAAAACATGCATTCGCAATCACTCTCATTCATCGTCATGTAAGTTAAAATGCACTCGCACGCACACACAGGTCACGCAAAACACAAGCCAAAGACGCTCTCATCAGTTGCATGGTGAAAAAATACATTTATTGGAATCTGTGTCAATGTAGAAAAAAGTGAAAATTGGCTTTAGGTTTTGTCACAGTACCACAGGTGAATGTTCCGGCAGCCGTCTGGTGAGCCGAAACCAAACCAAGCAGCAAGCTCGTTTAGGGCAGTACATCTGCTACTGATGACAACAGTGAAGGCGGCCTACACAGCGGCTTGTGATACCTCACAGACACTGAAAAGCTCCGGCTGCTCCTATAAGACACACCACCAGCGAATACACATGTTGTACAGCAATTAACCTAGACCAATGTTCTCTCAGTGTAATGTGGGTTTGGCGGGAGAGGTTTGACTTTTTCTTTTTTTAGGTTGTGATGCAGTTACAAATCTCTTTCCAATAACTATAAAGCCAGGGCCGCTGACTGCCAGCATCCAAGGTGGCTCAAATGAGTTTGTATTGTATGATCAATTGTGGGCCAATGTTTTGTAACTCATAAGTTAGGCCCCATAATATCCCATTTTGACCCTGGAAATAACTCCAATGGCCCAGTGCAAAGCTATGAGGTTCATGCATCATCTTTGATGTCTACCAGGACCCCCGTTTTTCACTATTCAACACCTGCCATTCAAATAAAGGGAGTATCACATGAATATTTCTCCTTTCTTCTCTGCAGAAGTCCCTTTTTTGAAATCAGATGTTTCTGTCTGAAAAAGCATTTCTATTACAACCACACTGTAAGAGACGAATTCTACTCTGGCAGGCCGAACGTTATTATGAGTAGTGCATTTCTATTTCTGATATGATAGTATAAGTCTCACAACACATGGCGAGTCTGCATACTTTATGAAGTCAACAGAGAAAAGAAAAAGGCATTTGAAAACAAAGAGGACATTTCTAAACTCAGATACTGAGTATTAACATTGAGGTCAGTTTTTTTCCCCATACAACTTTCTTTACATATAGACTTATTTTATTCTTAAATATCTTAAATCTCATATAAAATAATTCATCAGAAACGGGTTCTATATACACAGACAAGAGTGCACGAGATGGATGAAGAGGTGGTGTGCATGCTGAGGTGGTTGGCTGTGAGATTATATGCGCTGCTCGGGTGTACAGGTTTGTGTTGGCTTTTTTTCTGACGAAACGTATGACTGTTTTTGTCCGGAGCATCAAACTCAATATCATCATTCATAAAACAAACAAGTGCTTCGAAATCAATACAGACACTCCTTTGCCTTCTCTATTTGAGTGGCAGTTCTTCAAAGAGAATGTGACCTTGTCGGTAACAAAAGAAGCATCCGTGCTGCAACCTTGGCCTCTCCTGACACAAGTTATCGAGCAAAGCAGAACATTATGATTTTCAGGACAGGATTCGAGGATAAAACCAAAGCTTGGAGTCTTGTTCCGTGGAGGTTACCGTTGGGGAATAAAACAGGATTAATCCAAGAGTGTGGCAAAAATAATACACGGCAAAGCTGAAACATTCAAATCGAGGCAAACAATATGGATAGGCATTCATTTACACTGTTAAAATACAGCTACATACAGGCATGCATGCTTTGGGGCTTTGAGAAGACAAATTAAAAAGGGATAAAAAAGGGATTGCGTTTGCTCAGGTTTCTGCCATGTGGCATTTTTTTTTTTAGCTAACGCTGAATGAGATTCAAATGTTGTTTAAAAAAAAGTATTTTCATTAGGAGGGAAAATAGTAGGACATCAGTGATAGGCAGGTTTCCCAACGTGATGTTTAAGCAGCTTGTTTTTTTTTTTTTCAAGAGTGTTTGATTTGATATTGTCACATGAAGCGTGTGCAAGCGGAGCTGAAGAGGATATAAAAAAAAAAAAAAAACCGCTGACTTGTTTGGCAATGAAGTCGCTGTGAGGACCTGGCTCTGTGTGGCACAGGGCTAATAAAAACTGACTCGTTGACACCAACTACCGCTTGGCAATGGCCCGGCGGTTGCTGTTGGTGCACCTGTTATTTACTTCTCTCAAGAAAATAATGAAAAAAAAGAAAGGGAAACACTACAGTGAAGACATCATATAAGACAGCATGATCAATACCAACCTGGATAAGAGGATGCTTAATTTTCTGTTGCTTTGAATTTCTCACAACTTTAACTGGCATCCATGCGTCTCTGGCAAGCGACAGTATCTTTGTATATTATTTAGAAAATCTCTGGTAGATATTCACAGTTGATTGACTGGATGGCAAAAATACCCATGAAGTCTAAAATTGCTGGTTTAGTCATCTAAAACATGGATGCCGAGAGTTATTTAAAGTACTGGAGGTCGAATGTCATCGGAGATTAAGTTGATGGATTCAAAGTGTTAAAAAAAATAAAAAATCTTGCCACTTGTTGAGCACTACCACACATATTCATACGTACGACCATTCATTTTCTGGTATATATATATATATAGAGAGATAGGTCTGTAGTAATATGGAAACAGTGGAAATACCTTCAATTACATCTGATGGTATGATGTGACGCACATTTCACAAACTCTTTGTGATGGAGGAGATTCTGTTTCTATCTATGGATGCTCCTCAGGAAACATTTGCATGACGTCAGATTTCTGTACAGTAAAACAGCACATAAAAACATGAGGACATTGAAATAAAAATATCCCACGCTGATTGTGATGTTTAAAATGTTATTCAGTTCTCTCTTTTTTTTTTTTTTTATTTTAAAAAGGGATGTGAAGGTTTATTTTGGCAGGACGAGGCAGTGGTGCTGCCAGCGTCCCCTGTTTCTCCTTCCCGCACTACACAGTAGTTTCGTTCTTCCAGGGTCCGGTGCGTATATTCCCTGTGCTGTCCGACGTGTACAGGAGGCCTTCGTGCAGGCCCCCCTTTAGAATCCCGTTCTGATTGGGCGGGTTCTGGGGGTAGGATTGTCTGCGCGGGGCGTGCATCTCCAGATGGTGATGTGTCGCCATCGGATCCTCCTCGGCCACTTTGCCGCAGCCGCACAGGAAGACGCCCGTGTCTCCCCCCTCTGCCGGGCACAGAGAGGGGAAAAGGTCTGCCTTGGCACAGCAGATGTGCCGGTGGCAGGGGTTATGGCACGCCAGGGACTCGTGCGCGGCGGCCGCGGCAGCGTGGCATGCGTGATGCCCGTCGTGGTGGCCTTCGTGGGCCAGATGTGGACAGATGTGGGCGTGGCGCTCGTGTGTGCTGTGGGGGCTGTCAGTGTGTGAGCTGTGCACGCTGCCTCCGTCCACGCTGGCGGGGATGTGATAGGCGTACTCCCGCTCGCTCGCCGCTCCGCACGCCGTTGCCCCAGCCCTGCGGCTGAAGTGACGGGCTTTAGTCCTGGTGCTGCTCTTTAGGCAGGGATGTAACTGGATCCCCGGCCGGTAACCCTCCGGGTCAGCGTGCAGCAGAACGTGCGTCGCTGCAGGCTCCTCCTCCATCAGCTGCTGGCTGTGCAGGGCGGCGCAGCACGGCGTCACCGGTGCCAGACACGTCACGTGATTCTGCGCGGAGGGAAGGGCGGCGTGTTTACAGTGACCTAAGCTGCCGTGGCTGCAGCTGATCAGAGGTTTACCCTGACATGGGGAGTCATGGTGGCAGTGGCTGTGACCGTGGCCGTGACCGGGGGTGTCTCCGTTCACGTTGACCTTGGGCCGCGTTTGAGCCGGCCCGTGAGCGCCAGAGCAGGCGTTGGCGCGTCGTCCGGGGCAACAGGAACACCAGCAGTGCCAGACGTCGTCGCGCTTGGCACAGTGATGGATGAGGATGAAGAGGCCGAGGGTGACGGAGAAGGCACCGTAAAGGCAGCTGAAGATCATGTCCAGGAAGTGACCCTGCGACACGGCCAGCGCCCCGAACGTCCAGGTGGCGAGGAACAAGAAGAGGGTGAAGGCTGCCGTTCGTAGCTGAGCCTTGAAGGAGTGCTCGTTGGCCAGCAGCGCTGGGTTGATGGGTACGCCGGGGCAGCCGGCGGGGCAGTGGCCGCCGCTGTGTGGGACAGCCAGCGCTCCGGGCTCCGCCCCCTGGTGGCAGTGCGCCGGCACGTCGACGGCGGCCAGCCTCTGCTGTTCCTCCGTCAGCTGCTTGAGCTCGTACTTCTTTTCGGGATGTTGACGCAGCGTGATGAAGGTGCAGAGGAAGTAGACGCACGTCACCAGGATGATGAAGGCCACGGGGCCGTAGAAGGCTCCCAGGCTGGGCTCCCATGCCATCCAGCAGCTGCAACACACACGAATAACAACTGAACACTTTGATTTATCTTTCCATCTTTTAAAAATAAGAACGACTGAAGAATACAAGCTCTGTTATTTGTTTGAAATGAAATATTTACCTTCAACATGTGCAGCCCCACACACTGTACACACACTTATGTGCTGTTTACTCAACTGAGAAAACCAAATTTAAATATGTTCCCACCAAATGGAAATACAAGTGTAAAGATGAATGTGCGTGTGTACACATGCTATCTACGTGCACACACACAAAAGAAAATGAAAATCCAATGACGGTTTATTTCTGGATGTAATTAATGGGGAAAAAACACTTTGTTGAGTTGCATAAATCAAAATAATTTAACCTTGAGAGAAAAAGTAAATCCAGGACTTACTATGGTGCCTGCTCCCCGCTGCCATAGTTGTCTATATTGACGGCTGCCGTGACCCCGCAGATGATGAGGGGTACTCCACCACTGACTAAATAAAATCTGTGAGATTATAGAAGGAAAAAAAAAACCCACAGCGACAGAGAGAATGAGAAAGCATGAATAAGACAGAATGTTTATTGTATCTCACATCTGGATTACAACAGCTCACTATGAGGCTGAGGGATAGTAAGAGATAAACAGGAGACAGATAATAACCAAAACAGCCAGACAAACAGTGACAGATTGAATTATGGACTCAGCGCTTGGCTGACCCCAAATAACTCGGTATTATTGTAAGAGTATTTTGAATATAAAAGCATGACACCAGTCAACCGACATGACAATATTTTTGTCAGCTATCCTTTGCCCAAATATGACCATCTTAAAACAACAAAAAAAGCAGCTTGCCAGTGTTTGTGATCACACTCGATGGGAGCGATCACACCCTGGTTGCTTTCTTTGCTACAAACCAAAGTGTAAATTTTACTGTCTCCTGTCAATGGAAGCATGATGAGCTTGTCAGCACTCGTTTCTGCTATTTATGGCATCTGCTGTTAGAGCTCTGGGGATGGAGAGAGAACCTGGAATCGAGCAAAACAAAACAAAAACTGGTTTTATGACTTCCTGCTCATAAAACCTCCCAATTTGATGTTGTATCCTCAGGTTGGGTTTAATTATTTTTCTCTTCATATACAGTTTGCGGGTGTCAAGATAGATGATCCAAAAAACAACCAACATGTTCAAGTAGGTTGGTGGAGTCTGAATACCAATGATTCCGGGTTTCCAAGCTACCTTCAATCTACACAACAACACAAGCTGGATTTAGTAATAAATCCATTAGATTGAAATCTTATGAGAAGCCAAAACACTGCGCAGCTGTTCATAACACTACAGAAAGAATCTTACAGCTTTGGAAAGTAATGAAGTTAATTTATCTTTTGTTGCAACAATTGGCAGACAAAATAACTACAGCAGTCACATTACAACATAATATACCAATAAAGCTGCATTTGTTGTCAAGTGACAGTCAAATGCTTATTTCTTGGGTGTATTTTGAATTGGAGTGGAGCAGCCTTTAACCAACCAGCCTTTGACCAGCCTATAGAGTATGTTGTGCGCCTTCAGTGTCATCACACTTAGCCACACCCACTGGTCGCTGATTGGTCCGCCCCTTCAGAGTGGCTGAGCACACATTAATGCAAACATGGTTTCCAGACCAAAATGACAGTGTAGACTGAAACTGGGAGCAAAAGTCGGGTGCAGTAGGGGACGAGAACAAATAAATTGTCTGCTGGCACTTTGCTTGTTGGTTGGAAAGCTGCATCACCAGTGTAGCTACATGTATGTCAACACTACAGCAAGACATGCAGATAGGTAAGTTATCTCTGGACACACCAAATCTGATCCGCTCACCTACAAACAACAGTACGGACAGACGTCCCAAAGATCTGATTTGAGCAACAAATCGGATTTGCCTGCAGTCTGAACAAAGCCTAATGAGCTCATGTGGTGTATCAGGATGTGAAGTAAGGCGTCTGTCAAAAAAGAGCTTGACCTCATCAAGATTACCCAAATAAATGAATCATATACAAGGGTAATATCGTAAGATGTTAACAACACGATAGTATCACCTCATGGTATGACCATGCTTAGTTTCGTGACAAATTATAGGAAGATATTCTGATATTAACCGGGAATCAGTCTGTGCGTACTCTACCCCTTTTTAGTCCTCTTACACTTAAAGCATGCGGGCAGGTACGTGTACAATGACACTTGCATCACAGGAAGTCTTTTATGAGCCCTCAGAATCGGGTGCAGAAACAAAGCTAATCCCCAGCAGCTCCCTCAGCGCACTGTCCTTGTCCTCTCTCACTGCACTGTCATCCACTTTCCTACATAACACTATGCTATTTCCTCTTCCTTTCTGTTCAATCTCAGCCTCTGTCACTACTCTAACCTTTCCACCACTCCATCTTCCTCCATCTTTCTCTGTTCCCTTCCTTTCATCCCTTCTCATTGTCTCCCTCTCTCTCTCTCTCTCTCTCTCTCTCTCTCTCTCCCCCCAATCTGTCCTCCGTCACACAGCAGCCATCCCCAAAATTCAATTACAATCAAGATGTTTGTCTGGGCTCGGTGATGGGCGGTTGGGTGGGTGGAGGGGAGGTGAGGGAGGGGGCTGGAGGGGGTGGCGGCATTACCGGCCTGTCACTGTCTCTGAGTGGAACGGTTCCCCCGGGGGACCCTCCTCCAACAGAAAGCCATTTACACACCCGTCAGCCAGATAAGCATAAACGAGAAGAACTAGTGGATGTTAAAGCACCCAGCGCTTTATAACCCTCATTCCCCCTTTATCCCCTCTAGAAAATGCTCGCTTATGTTTCCTGCAGACCTGTTCCTGAGGACAACACATGTAGCATACGTGCAGAAAATCTATATAGCATCCGTCGTTGCCCAGAAATTTTGCAAAAAAGATGCTCAATCATATTAAAATTCTCACCAGTGCATTTACTCTTCTGTGAACACACATCTTTTTTTTTTTTTTTTTTTTTTTTGGGTTGGCAATTCTATTAAGGAAGGCCTTCAAACTGTAACAACATGGCTGTGTATGCAGAGTTGTGCTTTTGAGTGAGTTTCGGAACAGCAATCATCTGATATAAATAGACCCTGAAGTGCCTTTTAGCCAGCAGCTACACAGCGGCTCCCCTCCCATCCTCCTTCCTCTGCTTTATGCACTGCCCTCTGTTTTGTGACTGTGCACTATCCTCTCTCTGGAGCCGGTCCAGGATATACATAGCACAGCTGGGGCTGACTGATGGTCATGAGCAAAGGCTTCTGGGAAATGCTGGGGGGATGCAAGGCTAATGTATGTGCTCAGCTTAAACTACAATCCTGCGGGTCTGAATACCCTTTAATGGACAAAATAAGCTGACTCTCGAGCGACAGTTTGACATTTCGGAAAACATACTTATTTGCTTAATTGCCAAAAGTTAAATAAGAAGATGGATACCACAGACAAGAGAGTGAAATTCATCTTCTCAACTAACACCCAAGTAACTGCTTCATGTTACAATATTCACTTCAAGTTGTCCTTTTCAATGGCCATCGGCCACTGAGAGATATTTAGAGAGATATTCTTCACAAGGCCATTTCATTTTCAAATATACAAAGGGCAATCAAAAAGTTTAGGGACTGCTCCTGTCGTGCACGAACAGAGCGTAGCATTGTGATGTGCACCGAACATTGCAAAGCTATAACCTTCATGAGTAAGTCCTCCAAGTTATGTCACCTGAACAACATCAGCACCTGAGTTACACGTTTTTGTGAGCGGTGGTCTGACAGCATTCGTGATGTGTGAGCTAAACTCAGCACCGAAGACCCTTGAAATCTTTCCGAAAATCCGCAGCAACGAGGCAATGAGACGAGTGAAGGGTTTTGAGTGGCTTTTGCGTTTTAAGAGGAACAGAACCACCAACCAGGTTGGTTTTCTTTCACATTCGCGGGGTTGTGAACTTTGAATTTGACTGTCAACACCAACTTCTGCTCTGACGTTCTGAGGCTTCTGAGGGAAAACATTCAGTGCAAACAAGCTGAACTGTGGCGCGATGGCACTCTGTTTCTCCAGCGTGACAACAAGCCAGCTCTCAGTGCATTGAAAACACACAAGTTTCTCTCCCGCAAAAGCACAATTGTTGCTCCCCACCACCTCTGTATTTGGCTCCCTGCTTCTTTCTGTTCCCCTTTAATTTGACAACCAATTTGATGTGCGCTCTCTGCTCAAGTTTCAGGCGGGGCATAGTGTCCTCAGGGTCTCAGTCAGATAGAATCAGATCCAATGCAAAGATGGCGACGGCCAAAGTCTAAATGTAGCTGTTCTAAACCATTTCCATCCAGTGATTACATGTTTATTTCCCCAACTACTTTATACGATGTGCAGTGCCTGCTTGCAGATATTAATATAAACATCTGGAGAGAAATGCTCTTTAACAGATGTTGGATATTCTACACTGGGAGGAATTTTTTTTTCTCAAACTGATATGTTGCATTAGATGAAAGATATGCACCCATCACACCAGAGGAACGTCGGCTAGTAGTCTAAAAAGAGGCGTTTAAAGGTGTTTGGTCCAACACGGTGCAGCAGATTTCCGACAAAGGTCGGTGTGATGGTCGGCTGGATCCGCCATCAGCACCTGTCAGGAGTGCAAGGACAGGAAAAGAGCTAGATGAGGAGGAATAGGTTGGTTGTTGGGAGGAGGAGGAGGAAGAGGAGGAGAAAGAGGGAGAAATTGATTTGTCTCCAGCTGCTAAGTCTCATTGCATGAGCCTGTCTGACGGGGAGCATTACAGTCAATCACTGTGGATCAACTTGACTGCTGCACCACAGGATCCCTCCGCCTGCCCCCAGACAAATTATCTCATTCACCAGCAGTGCATGATGGGAGTGCCTCGAGAACGTTCCATATTAACCCCCCCGTCCACCCATTCACGCAGGTGTCTGAGGATTTGCTGTGCAAGCAAAGTGCTGCTCATAGGTTGAGGGGGATCCTTATTTGGTGGGGTCCTTATCCTGAAGGACACTTGGTGACTCTTCAGGAATACATTATTGAGCAGATTCCAATATTAATAAGGTCAGACACATGATTCTGCTCCTTTATAGATTTCTACAGATATTAATTTCACCCTAAGAGCGCTAAATACTCCTGTGAGTGCTACACGTATCACAATAATCCTCTAAACCATCCCCACAGAAAGAAAGTCTAAAAGCAGGTATTCCAGTCGGGTTCATATCCAGTGCAACTCCACATGTTTAGATAGTTTTCCTGTTGGGTAAACCTCAATATTTTCTTCAAAATGTTTCATAAAGTTCAAGAAACCTCAGGCAACCAAGAGAGCATTTGATATTTTCCAACAGCTTTAAGAAAATGACACTTTAAGAGGGAACACAAGATTAAATGACAAACATACATTTGTTCCGGTGTAGCCTATGTTTGTCTCTGCGTCTCTGCTCTCAAACCTTCCTCTAACAGGATTTCTCACTGGAGCTTCTGCAGCTCTGCAGCTCTGCAGCTCAGCAGCGATGCGCAGAAGAGCTCACACAGCACCTTCTCACCGCAGAGGAAGAGAACCACATGTGGCCAAACGCTGATCCTCTTAAACATGTCAAATGTTCGTAGTAAGCAGAAAAGGAATGAAATGGAAAATGAGTGGGAAAAAGTCACAATACATCAGAAATTCAATCTGATGTGTGTGTCGAAACGAATCAGAATTAAATGGTTCAAAAGGCTAAATACATTTAGATGTGGGATAAAGCTCCTGGCTCAGCAGCCTCCTGGGTGATTGAGATAATTAGTTGGGGTGATGCCATGGTAACAGGTTGTTTGAGTCATTCGCTTCTTTGTCCTTCCTCCTGACTTTCATCTGCCCTCCATTCTTCTTATTAAACCTTACAGTGTAGTAGGTAGCCTCGAACAGAATAACAGAGCCGAAACCTCTACTTCACATCCGCTTCAGCTATTCCACACACTTTTTTCTCCAATAAATACCAGAACCGGGCCAAAGATGGCTTCATTCATACCGCATCAGTTAAACTGTTTGTGAACTTCATGGAAATCTCAGAAAAGTCATTGACCAGACAAGATCAGAGAAGGCTTTAGTGAACACTTCTGATGAGTGACAGAAACAGTGAACCTATTATGTTAACTGACTTATAGCTGTAGTATAGAGAGCCTGGGCAGAGGCAGGTAGGTCCTGAACAAGTCCCTCTGTTGGAGTTATTGTGGTTACACAGTTGTTGCACGTTGAATGTCAACTCTAAACAACAAAGTCACGGCTAATTAGGTCTCGAGACAGGAATCTGGTTGATTAAAAGGAATTCACTGGACTCTAATATCTGGCATGTATCAGATTCATTTTTCCATTGAGTCATCCCCGTTCAAAACGTAAGACCTGAACACGAACACATCTGGAAGAAATCCATAAGGGGAGCCAAATGGTATAAATAGGAAGTAGCTGACATTATGTCACTACGGAGTGAAAAACGCCAGAGGCTTGAAAGAATGCAAACTAGCTGTGGATGTCTCTGCAGATAAACGATGCAATAACTCATCTGTGTAAAGCTATTGGTGCCCTCTAAAGAAAACATGAGCCAGCAAACACCTGGGAGAAAAAGTAGCATAAATCAGGAGAGACACAAACACTTCACACTCAAATCCATAGCTGCGTGCACATACCTCTCTGTCATGGGAAAAAGTAAGTGGATGGAAATAGGTGGCTTTTTTGGCACACATTATTTGGACAAGCAAACATTTGATCCTCTTTGAATCAGTGCCTGTAGATAAAAGTGATATACTCAAATAAATGTTGCATAAAAATGTAAATTTAAAGTGTAAAGTAAAATGTAAAGTTCTCATAATTTAAATAGATAAAAAAAAACACATCAGTCACATTCTAAAAAGTAATTACACCCCAACATGTATCACTCCTATATTTATCGCACCTTTAAATCCATCAAATCAGAATCAGGGTTTCTAGATTAGGAGCTAATGATTTAGAACCTCCTCACTGAGTGACAGCTAGAACTTGTGTTAGGGTACTTTCACACCTACCTTGTTTAGTCTGGACCTTTAGACTTTTTAGTTTGGTCTGAACCTAAAGAGCAGGTGTGAAAGGTGCCTTGCATCATGGACCAAAGTTTGGTCCGACCAAAAGATGTGATCTTGATCCGCATCAAACTGAACTGTGGTTTGATTTATCTGCACAGTGAAAACACTTTCTGGATGGTTCAAACTTTTAGACCAATTACGAGAAAATGAGGCAGCGTATCATCACCACATTAAACAATAGAAAAACAAGTGGAAGAGAATCAAAATGAGCCGCAGCAGCACGGAGAGGAGATTTGGCTGTAATTAGGTCCAATGAAGAATTCAAAGCTTATAAAAATAACGAAACTTAGAACCTTTTTTCAGAATGCCAGTCGTATCACCATACTAATAATAATATAGTGGCAACGAAATGTATCTTTTCAATAATTTGTCTCGATTTTAACTGTAAAAGCTATCAGCCATATTGACAACACACCGACGTCAGAAGCACGCCGTCTACAAACCAATCAATGTTAGTATAAGGACGCAGATGTGTCATGGAAAGTTCTTTAGTGTGCTCATAGGATTGCAATGACAAACCAAAATGAAGCAGATCAAATGTTTATACTGTAACAAACACATAAAACTTGGTCCGGACTTCTTTGTTCGACCTCTAACACATCTTTGCTACTGAAGTGTTTGGTATCTTAATGCTGAGATGTGAAAAGCTCTATTAAAGCCTTCGGGAAAAAAAGGGTGTGACTGCTTATGAGTCTGGCGAGCAATTTTAAAAGGTCTTAAAACTATTTGAAATAAATCATTCCACTGTGAGGAAAATCGTGGGCAAGTGCTGCAGACAGAAAAAAAAAAAAATCCTTTGGATGCATAAGACTTCTACCTACATCTGACAGTCTCCGTCTGGCAAAAAAATGAAATGAGAAAGCAAACAATTGTGCAGTGAACCCGTCCTTGGCCTCTGAACACACACACACACACACACACACACACACACACACACACACACACACACACACACACACACACACACACACACACACACACACACACACACACACACACACACACACACACACACACACACAGTAGAAGCAAAGAGACTGGTCACACGCACAAAAACACTTGCACACAACCATTTTTCCTCCATACTCCTCGTCTGGAAGCAGTCGGGGTTGAGCAGGGTTGCGAGGACATTTGTGCTTACCTCAACAGGGGCTGTCTCGGGGGCGGAGGCGGGTCACCGTCTTGACTCTGCGGAGGCTTCTTGGTCACCTGCTTGTAAATGTTCCTGGCCGTCACCCCGAGCCACAGCATGGTCGACAGAGAAGAGTAGTGCAGCACGACCCCAACCTGCGATGGGGTGACGGAGAGAGTGCGTTGAGTTATTTCTCGGACTTTCTTGAACTTTTTGCATTTATTGTACAAGGTGTCTCTGTGAAAAATGTCAGAGTTGATTACATCCCAGTAACTCAGAGAGAGGGTGTTCAGGAGGAGCTGCCACTCCTCTCTAAAAAAAAAATCCCCATCATGAATGTCACTCCAAGGGTGTCTCCATAGACGTTTTCCTTCAAGACCTGACTGCTTTGTGTTATCCTTCACGAAAAGACAACAGTACAGGAATGGAAAGACGGGTTCAGAAAGTGCTATTGAATCATCAAGGTTGTCTGGGATAAGAGCATTATGGTGAGGTTATACTGGTGGATACTGAGCAGCTCCTTATCAGTTGAGTTAGAGGACATGAGGTGTGCTCTGTGAATAATAAATCAGAATATAAATGATAGTCACGTTGACAACTATCAGCGCGTGATTGTTTTTCCGAAATGCACTGTACACATATCTCTCCGTTCCTCCTCGTTTTAATATTCATGAACTTTGTTTAAAGGCTTTGCCAGCTCATAGAAAGAAAAGCGCGTAAATGAGAGTTGTGGGAAAAAATGAGGTGAGTGAGGAAAAAGATTAATATGCGCTCAGCCTTTTTCTCCACCTAGTCGGTCTGTTCATGATGTACTGGCAACCTGAGATACCCAATCAGATGGGTTCTTTCCAGCACGATAGGCCCAGGGACTGAGGCTAGTGCAGCACAGTAGAGATGCTAATTGGAAGTGTCCTTGAGCTGGTTATAGAGAGCAGAGAGCGGGTGGTAAGTCAATCACTGCTTCGGAGTCTGCACACTTCAGAGCTTCATTAGCGGCAAGAACAGACAGAAAGGATGTGTGTTTTTAATATGGTTATAAGGGGGGGGGGGATTCTTAAATTAACAGTATGGTAAAAATTGGAGGGCGCACACTGACCATAACTGGCTGCAATGTCCTCAACACGTTGTTTTACAGTTTAAATTCCCTCATCAAACAAACAATACCTAAACTCTGACATAGAATGACAAACTACATCAGTCAGCATTAAGAAAGGTATATGTAATAGTTGCCTATCTGGCAGATTTTCAAAATAAGACATCACACAGTTGCAGTCACATCCTATACAGAAAATTACCCATGTATTCCATCTTTTTGAACATTATCAATTTGAGGAGGAGCTTTCACCAACAGTCACATTCGTATTTCCTGGATGTATTTTGAAATGTGAATGAAGTCGCTCAATGTCCACCACAGAAGGTAAGCAACCTCTGAAAGTCTCAAATGTTGATGAATTATTCTGAAATTGTAGTCCAAGTTTGGCTTGATGGTTCCAGACCAATTTACCATGTGAGTATTTGGGTCTGACCACCCTCTATAAGGAATCATTTCCAGTCGTTGAGCTCAAGTTAATTGTGAAGCTATTGAAGCAGACTTTAACCAATCGGCATTGACCACCATATGCGCCAAAACTCTACGACTGCTGCTAATTCATGTAGAAAAAAAACACGAGCCTTCATCTTCATCACACTTAGCAACCCCCACTGGTCGCTGATTGAGTGACTGTGCTAACGTTAATGCCAACAGGGTTTCCAGACTATAATCACAGTGAAGGAAACTGAAGCTGTGAGCAACAGTCAGGCAGAGCAAAGCTTGACCAAGTTGGCTTCTTTCAAGTGATTTAGATTGACTAATTAACTTATTGGGACACTGATGGCCCAGAAAGTGGTCTGAAAATTATAACTTGATTAACACTGAGACCCACTTCACACAACATGAACATACACTACTGCGTGAGACAGACGATACAACTCCAACACATTGTCTCACAATGAGCACATCCTCTCAGCAGAGGCGACTGAGCAACACATGCAAAATCAGACAAAAACATCACCCTGATAATTAAGAGGAGTGAGTGCAAAGTCTGTCGGACTCTGGGGTCACAAGAAAAACAGAAACAGGACACATTGGTCATTTTCTTATGTGCTGAAAACAGCTTATGTTAACATGTCCTCGTGAGCTCATAATGCGTGCTTCAGAAACAAAGGTGGAGGTAATTACAGCTCTAAAAAAACTTAAGCAAAGGTAGAAGCAACAGTCAACATTGGCATCTCTTTGATCCCCAATGTGACTAAACATATAACACGATACATATACTTTCACGAGACTGCAAAAGGAGTATACTTTACATAGGTATGCAGCTGAGTGATCTGACTGCTAAATAGCAGATACTTTGATATTTTACCATTCAGAGTTGGCGTGTGCTTTCAGTTGATGTGCTTTTGTGAGCTGAGAATCTGGGTAAATAGAAAATTGCAGCCGGCGATGGGATCAGTGAGCGGCACAATGATCACACAGTTAACAGAACAGGAGCTGGAAACAACCTCAGAAAGCCTGATCAATGTGTCCCCATTAAACCAAATCCCAGCTCCTCTTCCTCTTTCATCACTTATGGAGATGTCAATGAGGCATAAATAAATGAAACGGCACATCACTTGTGAAACTGTGACAGCCAAACATTAGCGCTACTCATTTTGCATTCGTGGGAGGTCACTCAAACAGAAAGAATAAGAATGAGTACACACTCTTTCTGCAGTCTCAGCACACAGTAGGATGGGAGGCATGGTTAGCTAGTTAGATTAACAGTGCTGCCAGGTGCAGTAAGTGACCTTTTATTATAAGCTGTGAAAAATAGCTTCAGATGTGACAAGATAAAGAAGAAGACAAGGTAAAGATGAAGACAAGATAAAGATGTCATGTTTGATACAAGTTAAATCAAGATTTAGCAGGAAAAGATGAACAATGTGGATTTGACATGGAATTAATGGGGGATCATCACTTTGGGCTTTTCTGCACTTAATGCACTGAAAACTACATCCAGCAGGGAATCTGACCTAAACTAGCTTTTGCCTTTATAAATAAAGGACTTTTTTTTTTTTTTAATGTTTGTGTATGTTAACATGAAAATACAAAAACATCACTCAGAGCAGGAGGAGACTTTCCCTCCACTTTTTAAAGTAATGCTTTTGCCCTCTTTCTGTCCAGCTTTGATATAAGTTGCTAAAAACGCTGATACTCTTATCTGCTCCCTTTACTTTTTAGGCCCTGAGTTTCGCCTGTCAGGCGACACACAGGTTGCACCTTTTGAATGGAGTTTGTTGGGGCCATATGCAGTTTGACATTGAGAACACAGCTGAAACCACCTCCTTCTCTGTATGTTTATCCATGTATTTAATGTACAGTCTACATTACAACTTTGTTTACACTTCATCTCCTAAAAAAGAGAGCAGGATTGAACATCAGTAAAAAGTACTTTTGGTAGTAAAGATGGAAATTCAACATTATCAAATACATGGTATTCAGTCTATGAAGGAAACTTTATTTGGTTTAGGTCTTAACAATGATGACATTTTTATAGCCGGTCTTGTTTTTTTTTATACCATCTTTATTGGAAAGCACAATGTCATCATATTTTTTATGAACCGATCTCTTTGTGTTTAATGTCAGAGTAAACTAGGGTAGTTTCAGTGGGAAGAGAAATGTGACATTTAACAATGAGTTCTATTTAAATGTGTTTTACAATGTACTGTTTTTCTTTTTTCATTTTTCAATCAGTGCATGCATACTGAAGTCCTGAATCAAATTTTGACGTGTTAGATGGTCACAACAGTTGTATGATGTATTCAATGCAATTAGAGGAAAATACAGAGATGAGAAGACAGACATCGCCAAGCAGCACAAACCAACACTCTATTAAAAATACAAAACATTACATTAATGAGCAGTAACACAACGTATACCTACATGAAACAATGAACTTCAACTCTGTAAAATAGCAAGTGTTCAAGTTGTAAAAAAACAGAGCAATGCTGTTAGTAAGCTTAGAAAATACATGAATAAGAGTTATACCTTGCTATAAACCTACAGGAAATTGACATTATTTAACAGTGAGTAACTTGGTCATTCAGTTTTTCACTACCAAAGCAAAGCAAATTTAAACTTGGTTGCCAATTTAAAAGATATTTTATGGAGCTTACTTGACTAACACGCAGTCCTATTTTCTGCCCTGCTTTTGCCACCTCACTTATTTTTAGTGTTTATTTAGAGTGGCACCATTTCGCTTGAGTGTATTTTGGCATTTGCTGTGAAGACAACATTGTCAGATGAATTGTTTCAACAATTTTAGCATACGCTAACAGTGCTATATTCAAAAGTCCCTCTGAGCTGTCCTCTATGGCATATTCATTATATCGGCTCCCTACTGTTTTTGATGCATAAGTAACCAGTCTACCGGAAGCGTTTTACATGTGTGGAAATGAGCTCAGGAACACTCAAATTGGACCCATTGGAAGTACAAAGCAAATCACTGCAGATACTGTAAAGTCTTTTTTTCTTCTTCTTTTTGCCAGGGTTTGCCGTCACAACTAATTTCCCAGTGGCACACTAATGAGGAAATCCTCTGTATAGCATCTTTAAGCTGACAGTTGGATGTAACCTCAGATCTAGGTCACAGCCTCAGCCAAGTTCTCTGTTAAATTAAAAGGTCATTTAACGCTGGTCACACTCGCTGAACAATCAGCTGAGATAATTCAAATTTGGATTGTAGGAGGTAAGATGAGTTAAGGCAAGAGGGAAAACAAGGATATACTGCGTGCTGCTCTGCTGCTTAATACAGACAAATGAGATATAGTGTGACATCTGGGGTGTTGCTCAAATCAATGATAAAGCAAGCCTTATTTGAAGAAAAGATAGAAATGGAGATTAGAGATCACTTTGACTTTGAGGCCATACAGACATCGGATGCTGCATAGCGACAGTTCCACAGTGGGCGGGGAGGCGGGGCAAAGAGTGGAGAGTGGCATAAAAATAGAGAAGAGGGAGATGAGTGTAGGGTGGAGGTGGAGATGGTAAGGGAGCAGGGCGAGGGGCAGAGGGCTGGGTGGGTGGGGAAGGTATGCTTGATGTGCTGCGGGAGCTGCCAAAGACAGTTTCAGAGCTCCTTGAAGCTACTTCTTTTGGAGGGAGAGCATGTACTTATTTGTCCCCTTGGGAGGGAAGAGGAGGGTGTGTGTGTGTGTGTGTGTGTGTGTGTGTGTGTGTGTGTGTGTGTGTGTGTGTGTGTGTGTGTGTGTGTGTGTGTGTGTGTGTGTGTGTGTGTGTGTGTGTGTGTGTTAAGAAGGGTGGTGGGGGTGGTTGGGAGAAGGGGGGTTCAGCAGGCACTGAGTGTATCTGCGTGGGCATTCGACTGTGTGTGCATCCTGTGATCACACATCTCCTCCAGCGGTCCTGTAATTATCCCAAATTGTGTCTGGTGGGCCTGCCTCGCTCCCAGTGGAGCTGCAGACAATCTGGGCTCCTGCCCAAATCTGCCGAGAGTTATCCTGTTAGCAGTGATTGGGTAAAGGAGGAGCATAATAAAGGATTCAAAGGCCCCGGGACAAAGTTAGATAAATGAATGGACGCTGAAAAAAATTAAAATGAAAGCGCAGTGGCCGGGCCAACAAAGTTACATGGCTCTGTTGGCAACACCTGCGCTGACACTGCCAGACATGAGGAGGCTATATTAGAGGACTTCAGATTTATAGGTACCACTTATTCTGATAAAACAAACTTTATGAAGGAATTATAAGATGTAATCAATAGAATAATTATTAAATATTTATGTCGAAGAATGCTGTGAAAAACTCTTTATAATGGTAATACAGCAAAGCTTCAGTTTAACAATTTAACCATCTACCTTCTGACAAAGAAGAAATTAAAACCAGAAGCTATTGATTAAAACTGCAGTCGATAGATTAGTACAGTGAAATAATCCTTTAACAAAAACTTCCATTTAAAAATGCAGGTATCCGATGAAAAGTGAGAAATTCATGACCCGTTACTAATGATCTACTCATTTTTTAATTAGCCATCAACTTCCGCTGTAAATGTAATAAATAATTTCTCATTTACTAATAAGCAATTAGAGTGAGTTAAAGAGCTCATAAAAAGGAGGCCATACACAGCCAAAGTGGTTGTTTACAACACGGCAGCTCAGAAATGGTCCTTTTAATCTGCTTCCCAGTGTACATTGTTCAGTTATCTTGCGGTGTGTGACAAATATCCTTTTTGATCGTTTCTATGCAGATGACACTCTTGTATGCATCTGGCTTGTCTTCAACTCAAACTCGATTAAGACAACAATCTTCCTCGAACGTTCTTCATTCTTCTTTGCAAAGTCTTGTACCGATTGCTGACCAGACTACATCTGTTTAATTGTTATTTTTTAAGAACCCATAATTCCAGTTTTCACCATTCTACCATCAATACAGTACACTCAGTGGCGCTGAAACATAAATTTGTCCAATCCGCACAGCAGAATCACTTTTAAACAGCATGTAAAGCAAATAGCATGTAAGCTTAATTTAAAATGTGGAGATATCATATACTGTCACGCTGCAAACAATGTGTGAATAAAGGATAACATTACAGCACATAAATATCATACTCATCATTGGGTACTATTTGAGAAAAAAGAGAAAAGGGGAGAACCACATTCAATTTTGTTCATAAACCACCACGTAAAAACGGCCTCTGTAGGACTTCTCTTCTCAAAATGAAATCCCTGCACACCAGAGCAGATCTCAAGACTGTTTAACTCCAATCATCCCCATTGTAAACTCTGAACTTGGTCTACTATGCAACTTATAAATGAAATGAATTACGATGAATTAAGATCACTTGATTAGATAGAGATTATATTAATGTCATATAAAAATCACTCTTTTTTTTCTTTTTTTGTAACACATGGCTCATCCTGCACTTGGGGTTTAATATATACATGTAACCAGTTAAATATGAATAATCAATTAATTATGCCCACCATTTAAAACCAATCTTGTCTGTTAGCAATAAAGAGTTTTCCCTAAGTTTGTAGATGACTTAAGTGCATGTATCTGGTGGAGGGGTTTTGGTGTCCTCCCCTGATAAAACTTGAAAATATGCAATTTCACTTCATTTTAGACCATTAATGTTCCCATATCTGTGTCACATTTTCCAACATTTTTGAAAAGCTAGAGTAGATGATAAATAAAACCGAAAAAAACTTCAGGACAAAATTTGCTAAATAGTAATTTGGTACTATCCACAATGATTTTCCTTTAATTGTGGCTGAGGTGGTGCCCAAAATGGCTTCGGTGCTGCATCTAAGCGTGTATCATCAGGCTGAAGTGTGTGTTTGATGTAAGTTGGCAAAGGTTTGTTTACATTTCCAAAGAAGGGGCCTGAAGTTGAATTTATTCACTTTCCCTTTGCCGTCTGCCTAATATGGTAAATTGACTGCACTTCCATTGTGCCCTCTTACGGTAACAGTTTACAACGCATGTTACAAATACTGCCTCCAATTCAGTGCCTTGCCCAAGGACACTTGGACATGTGGACAGAAGATACTGGGGATTGGACCACCAGCCTTATGATTATTGGGCAACCTGTTCTACCCTCTAAGCCACATCCACTTGTTGCATTTGTGGCTCAGAGGGTAAAAAAATGTAGCTATTACTTTTATTGTAAATTCATTAATGTGATGGTAAACTTCATGGGGCAGGTGAGTGGAGGGAGGCTGTATTTCACGACAAACACCAGCCACGTCGTGTCAGTTACGGTTCTTGGGGAGGAAGACTTGACGGCTGAGACACCAATGGTGACTTTTTTAAGACTGTCACCGAGCCTCCTGCGTGACAGCTCAGGAGAAGCCGGCTACACTTCAGCATGTAGAGGTGGAGTCTTTCCACCGTGGAATAAGGGGCCATCTAAAGTGCTTGTGACAGCAGAAGAGGCATCCGAGTCCCAAACAAGCTGCAGATCATAGAAAAAAGGGTGCGACCTGATACAAACAGGGAGTGACTGAAGGCAGTAGAAACCGGGTGTGAAAAGTAGAGAAGAGTGGAACATCAATCTCTTCATGGCTACATACAGTAAATACCACCCTGCTGAGGTGAGCTGACAGTGGGGGATGCCCCGCTCCATCTGATGTTTCACATTTACAACCTGAACAGGTCCAGCTATCAATCAAATGTAAAAGAAAATCCACCAGGACTATATGGCCTTCTAACAGGAGAAAAAGTTAAAGAAAACACACAAAAAGCTTTTTAGTCTCACTTTCACTTCAAAGTGATACCTAATATTTCCAACACAAATAACAGTACGGGCAATATAACAAGAATGTCTTTGATTTTCCCACTTCCTTGATAATGTTTATTATATGTCAATATACTTCATGGGCTTCCTCTTTGTTCCACTTCCATTCTTTCTCTATGAAAACCTAAAAATAGTGACGAGCAAGCAGACCCAAAAGCTTTTCTCTGACCTGTTTCTCAATCTATCCTGACATCCCAAACCTCCACGTCCCTCCACTAGCTTTGCTCACTCATTCATGTCTGTGGGCTGCACAGACAGAGGCACAACCCATGTGACCGTATGATGATTGCAAAGTGCAACTGCACGGATGCGGCGCAATGCTTCACTAGATAGGGCTGGCGTCGGTATATCCATCATCTTGGGCAGTGGGAAATGGTATTGTGAGTTAGTAAAAGTTATGGAGACTCGGAGAGACTTCAGAGCCCTTTTATTCGTCCTTTTTTCTGTTCATATGTTGCAAACTAAACGCTGAGCATTTCTCATTAAATGAATGGCTAAAAACAAAAAGGGGAGGACTGCTTTACGAGCCACAAGCATATGCCTTTGTGTAAGCGGAGAAATGATGCGTAACGAAAATAAAAGTGAAACTAATCTCCGACCGAATGAGAGACAACCGAACAAACGTGCAGAAAACAACAGCGAGAGTGTACAGTCATGCTCAGAGCGCTGTCAAGCTCTACTTTGGCACAATGCTGGTCTCAAATGCAAACTGCAGGGAAACGCTAATAACAGCATGCTAATGCACTCACAATGGCAACGGTAACATGCTGATGTTGAGCAGGTTCATCATTTAGTTTAATATGTGCATATGCTAACATTTGCTAATTAGCTATGTAACACAAAGTACAGGTGAGCTGAGGTTGCTGGGAATGTCATTAGCTTTTTATATAAGCAGTATGGTTAGTTCTTGATAAAACATCCAGCTGCTGAGTTATTTGACTCAGAAAGTTGGAAGAAGTGATGAGGATACATCTTCTGAGAACCATCAATATCTATACCAAATTTTTCTTGCAGATGTTGAGACATTTCACCGGAGAAGTCAAAACTTTTGACATTCTAACGGTGCTAAAAGAAAATGTAGCAAGACGGAAGCAAGGCGAAGCGTGTAATACACATACTGATGCTGTTTTACTATGACGGGGTCCTGTTTTTGTTTATCTCTTGCATGCGTACAAAGATGCTCATCCAGTATTTTATAAATATATAAAAAAATTGGCTTTGCAAATATTTATGAAGAAAGATATGTATTCAGGACATTTGTTAAAGCTCGAGTACACACACACACACACACACACACACACACACACACACACACACACACACACACACACACACACACACACACACACACACACACACACACACACACACACACACACACACACACACACACACACACACACACACACACACACACACACACACACACACACACACACACACACGTCAAATTTAATGAGCAGAGATACGTAAAAACATTTTTGCATGGAATTCTCTTGACCAGAAAATCTTTCATATGCTACCACTCTCCACAATGTCCGCAAAATGTAGGCCACATGACGCCCACCATTAACCCGAGCCAACAAAAAGAGGACACAGACAGACAATAGAGAGGCAGAGAACGAGTGCATCTATGATGAAGAAGCCTGAATCATCAGTGCCCATTTTGCCACCATTATATTAAAACAGTGACCACGTCATGCATGCAGCTGAAGCATGAAAGACAAAACAAAGCTGGGGTTAGTGTGCGTCCACACGCCGTGCCCACTGGCCCGACACCTGAAAAGACATTCACAATCAATTTTCTGAAAGAGCTTGCGGGGTGGGACGAAATAAAAACAGGGAATGCACTTACTGCTTGACAGATGATGGGGTATTTGATTCGATTGATGCCGCCGGCAAACACAGCGAAGGTCAGCGCCGTGTGGAAACAGAAGTTGAGGAGCATATGCCATCCCTTCCGACTGATGCGGATCGCGCTGCCAAAACAAAAAGATCAACAAACAAACAAACAAAATAATTAGTAGGAATATGCCGCACCCTGAAGTGTTGTGTGTTTTATCATAAAATCTCATTGAGATTCGGTTTTCAAGGTACACTGTCCATCAGTCAGCTCATGTACTTTATGATTTAAGCCAGACTTTTACAAGGGCTTATTAAATTGACCTTTTTTCTTTTACCTTGCTACTGCCATATAGATTAACAACCACAGGAGAGCCCGGCGATGCTGCTCATAGAGAGTGAGGAGTACAAACAAGCGTACTCCCCTGCCAATATATGTGGTGAATAATAGAATACGTCAAAGTAAACCCTTCAGCAGAGTTGCAGCAAAGTATTTCTTTAAAATCGTCTATTTGTTGGTTGTTACTATATAAAAGAGGATAATTTAGTATTTTCTACTTTGAAACCCGGCTTTTTGTGAGTTGTTCCGGTGTTGTGTCTGACTGCTCCACAGTGGCACACACTGGGACAGCACTGATGTTCTTAAACTGAGGAGCAACATCACGATCATTCATCATCAACCATGCTCACACATTCGCTCATGGCCTCGCTGCATTCACTCTTAATGAGCAACAGTATTATAGTAATGGAACTGTAGAACACTGAAATCACTGCAGAGCAGCACATCAGCATAAGTGAAATTAGAATTAGAAGTGTTCTGTGGCCCCAGTGCATGCTGGGAGATCTGCCGACACGCATACCATGGGACACAACATAAACTCAAATCTTAAATGCAACTAATTTAACCGCAATTGAAAATACTGTTTTGGTGAAAGTCATTAATTAAAAATATGAAATTACAACAACCAAAAATGACTTACAAATATTTATTGAAAGAACATCACTTTTACTTTTCAATATTTCTTCATTTTTATGAAAGCAAGTGAACAGCAATGAAAGCAGTGAATTGCTGTTTTTCTTTGTATTCTTTTATTTCATTCTGTGTGGATTATTGTATAAAAGGCAAACGCGTCCTTGTGAGATTTCCTTTGTGAAAAAGCCAAAACAACAAAAACATTCAAAGATCTCAGTGACACACTGCTTTTAAATTCAATCTGATTGAACTTTCAGAGGAAAAATATCTACAGGAATGTTCTGACACTGGAAAGAAAGTGATACTTACACGCTGAATGATAAGGACTATAACATAAAAAAAAAGGATGACTTGAATTTAACTTCTTGCTACAAACTGCATAAATACATATTTTAGAATCATGGACCTCAGGCTAAGACATATTTGCATCATTTTTAATAAGAACTCAATGTGTTATTCAGTATACAACCTTCTCACACACCCACTGCCACACATACTGTACACGCAAGAGTATGTGCTCACAAATAGGAATCACTCTGCTGGTTTGATGATGGAATAAAACAAGATTGCTTCTGGTTGGCTGGGTCAATTGAAGATTTCACAATGTAAATGTATGCATTCATGTCCACCTTGTGCTATATGTGGGTCTATGGAGCCTCATGCAGGGCACTTAACCCACGTTATTGCTTTCCATCCAAGTGTTAGAAAATAGGCTAAAAAGGTCAGACAAAGACCAACATATTTGTCAGCTGGTGTGAATTAGCAGGCCATCTTTTCTTTTAATTACTTCCCTGTGTCAGCCCCCTCCTTTTCAGCTGTACAGTCACTGTCACCATTTGAAATTATATAACCCTGTGCTGGAAATCTCCAGTCCCCAAAATGGAGGAGCCCCGGCCGCACGTGAGCCAACTGTAGATGAAGCAGTGGCTCAGCAGTGAGCCGTGAGGCGTTTCTGGGGCCGGGCTTCGCTGCTCTGCAAAAAAGGGAGGGAGAATTAAAGCTGCTGTCGTCGGTGCCTCTGCCGCGGTCCAGGTACTGAACTCCATCCAGCAAAGAGGACATAAATCAGGCCGCCTCGTGGCCTCCCTGGAAGGGGGTTTTCATAGGCTCTGCTCGAAGCTTTCATTGGGTCAAGTACATTAACCTGGAAACCCTCCACATCCTCGTGTCCCGGAGGCGAAGGGGGAATAAAACCGGCTGCACTCTGCATCTGCTCTCTCACCGCGCACCCGCCGCTCGGCCAGAATAGAGGGGACAATAAAGCTATGGACAATGTAATACAACACATTATACCATGAGTAGTTTGAGCAGAGCCGTTTGATTGGTGGCGGCCACGATCCAAAGATGCTGCTGAAGTCCCATAAACAACAGGCTACGGCACACGGCGAGATGAAATTGGTTGCATACTGATGCATGTTAATTATGATCGAGAAAATAGGGCAACGTGGCAGCGACAGGATGAGGTTATACGGCTGAAATCAAGAACACATAATACAAATAATATAATTTATGTTCAGTGCAATGAACTGTGTCCTACGACGGGACAAATCTCTCACAAACAAACCTTAAAACTTAGCGTGAGCAAACCCTTATGCATGGAGTAACAATAGCATTAATTTGGAGTCAGTCATGTTTCTGACAAATCTTAAGTCTCATATTTATAGCTCTGTTTTGGTCCCCACTCAGTTCAGAGGGAAATATATGGCTTGTTAGCTGCCAAATGTGGCACTATGTTCAGTAGCAAGCTGCTACCATCACCTGTCTGACGTTTGGTGCTGAGCAGGTATTTGTGCAGTGGGCGTATCAGAGCTGTCTCCCAGGCAACAGCTGCTGGGTGCAGCTGGAAACGATGCTGATGAGAGCTGGGAGACAGAACCATAACAATGAGGATGTAAGCTGTGAAACAATTAACTTAAAGGCATTACACAGCTCTGTAGAGCTGAAGAGGAAGTGCGGAGTTGGGCGTCAATTCTCTGTGAATTTGTCCTACAAGTGACCCCTTTCATATTACACATATCAATCTGATTTATAATAATAAATTTTTTTTTTTACTAAAGCAGCTTTAAATTTCTCATTTTGTTGCTTGTAAATCTATAATGTCTGATTCAACTTCATGTACTGAAAAGTCACCTCCAGGCAACACACATGATGGCAGTCATTTTCAAACACGTGGCAGTTTTTGTTTGCTTTGAATAAATATTTATGATGCGCATTTCCTTATTATTGTCACAAAATGTATGGAAAAGGTAAAACAAACTAATACAAATATTTTTTTGTTTGTTTTTCTTGTTTTTTTCCCCTTCTTATTATTGGATCAGCAACAAATAATTAAAGATTTCCAGAAAAAAATTCCCATCAGGAATTGGACTGCATCCACACAGCTATTGTTTTAGGCCATTGACTAGAGTATGTCTTTCTGTTTTAATAAATTTGTACAACATAAAGTCTCACTGTATTGGCTGCTCTCAGTTTGTGTAACTATAATTCGCAGATTTTGGGGGCTTCATGCTTTATATATTGAACTATTTACATTTTTAAAACCACTACAAAGCTCTCTGCTCTCCGTCCTATTTCGCATCGTGCTCCAGCCTGCAGCTCAGTTGAAAATTCACTGAATTTTTGTCACATCACTGTTGATATCAGCTAAGTCATTCAATCCTTCCCAGTTGTGGTAAGAGGCGCAGAATTTTTGTGTTTTTTTTTTTTTTTACAGAATCTGGATGATGTAAACACTTTATTTTTGTCTAAATTTTAAATGAGACATGCAGAATAAAGTGACTTTGACTAAATATCATTGTTGGGTTTAGATTCGGTTATTTTTTTCTGATGGAAGCGTTTGGGGTACATGATTAGTTTAAGGACTGAGGGAAATGTAAAAACCGAACGATAATTTATATTTTTACAGTTCCTGGCTGATTAATGGTGTCATTTTGGTGACAAAAACCTGCCTTTCAAACCTGCTGACTAGTGGTGGGGTTCAGAGTGGTTAATAGGAATCTGAGTAGATGTTTATGAACTTGATTACTAGAACGTAACTGGCAATCAGTGTAAAGTTCCTTTGTCTTCAGCAGTATCTGTATGGTATCAGTGCTTTCCAACTGATGCAAACTGTGCTAATTGGGTTCAAAGCCTTTTGGGTTCAAAGACATGATGCCCACCAGTATGTTTTCTGCTTGGCATATACATCATACATCACTACTGCACCCATAATCACAGATTCTGCCTCGGATTATCTCGCTGGCGGAAAAAAGGACAAACAGCACATACCGTATACATATATTTATGTGTGTGTGTGTGTGTGTGTGTGTGTGTGTGTGTGTGTGTGTGTGTGTGTGTGTGTGTGTGTTGTGACCTGAAGTGAGAAAGTGACAAATTGCGACATGCACACTGCACACGGTGCCTCTCCTGCATTCTGCCCATTTAACACGCAGTTCCAGCTCTTCACGGCTTGGATACCGTCAGTCAGCTGGAGTGATACTACACAACTGAAAGTGTTACTAAACAGAGATGCATTTTATTGCAGGGGAGAGCCTACAGGGAAGTGCAGAGGGGGAGGAGGTGTTGGAGTTTGTTAATGTGAGCGCTGTAGAAAGAGAAACCCCTCCAAACCTCCTGTGTGAGGCAGACAGCACAAAAACTCCGTTTCATATCTTAAATATGGGCTCCTTCTCACTCTAGTTTGGACTGGAATTATTGTCGTCTCGCTCTAAAGAGCACTTTGTGATGAATGACTGTTTTCTTGATTCCAGTCAGGTTTGAAGTTTCCAATATAAACACCACATCACATCCTGTACCAAACACCTCAACACAATGTTGGACTTTGACACTTAACCCTGGTTTCTGATCATTCTCTCTGTTCTCAAGGGTGTAGTAACATAGCCTGGTGCAAACCAGTCCCAATTTCATTCCGTGAATATGGGTCTGGCAACGCTCCATAATCGTTTCTTCCGTCCTACTGGGAGTAGACCTTGGGTTCATTTTTACCAATCAGCATGCACTAAAACCGTCCAACACTCTGCCACCGCTGCTACTACCAACAGCCCGTGTCCACCAAAGTGTCTTTTCCTCAGAACAGCATACGTTTTAAATTGTTTTAATGAACTGCAGCAGATTGACAAAGCGCTGAGCGTTTATTTTGCACCGAGCACTGAACATTCTGTGTTTTTTTCCGGTGCACTCGTCTCTGTCACCAGTCGTCCAATCACAATAAAGGAGGGGCGGGACAAACACGGTCAACCAGAGACAGGGGTCGCTGATTGTTCCGCCCTTCAGAGTTGCTGTGCAAACGCTAATACCACCCGAGTTCCCAGACTGTATTCACAGTGAAGAAAACTGAAGCTGTGAGCGACAGTCGGCGAGCCAGGCGAGTAGTAGCAATTAGTTTAACAACAAAGTAAATGGCAGTTCGGAATTGTATTGTTACATATTTTTTATGGTGTTGAGACGGAGAAGTTAAATCCAGCCATGTCTATACATAATATTAATATAAGTTTCAATGAAGTGCAAGTTAATATACTAAATTTTAAATTACAACACAGGTATTCCTGCTCCTCCAAGTGATTGACAGCCAAGTAAAACAGCTGATTAATGTATCTATTACATATCAGCTAGAATCAATGCTCATAACTGTTTCTTTGCAGCACTATATGTACATTTTTTTTGCTGCTTATTCATTTTAAAAAGACAGATTTTTGGGGAAATGTGTTTTTGTATTAATACGTCAAAAACAAGTCCCCTGGTCGAGGGTTTTTTGGGTAGATTTTCACCTTTACCCTTTTCATATGTCTTTAAATCCCATAAACAACGGCAGCACATTATTTTTTTGCATTAAATTTCGCAAAAAATATCGCAGCCTCCTGCATCTATTGCAGTTTTCTGTTTTCCCCTCAAACGTCAATACTGCAGAGCGAGATTACGGTAAGTGATGCTGCTGTTTGGAGCCCCAGATGCTGTCATCACTGTCTGACTGCAGGAGGACGCGCCCAGTCTCCGTCCCAGGTGCCACAGATGGATATAAACTGCAAACGCTGCAGCGCCTATGTACACTTTCATAAATGTAACACGTTAGTCACAGAATGAACAGAAAGAAAACATAAATAAAATCTAAATGTGAGTATATCAGTTAACTGTGCATCGTCGAAAGATGAAACAATATCCGTTGAAAATGTGACAATTGAGTTATTTCCTACTTCCTTAATATTAAAATGGATGGAAAGCTATTACAATGATAGCACATTAATGCCACGGACATGATAAAGTGACTGATACTCCGCAGGAACAACAGATGATGAATCGGTGTGCTGAAACAATATGCCAGTCAGGCTCCCTCCTGCTTTAATAAAAGCATCCACAGCAGATGAACCTAGGAAAGGCAGACAGATGCCACAGCGCAAAACCACACGGTGCATTCACTGCCCTCATCTCCATATGGAATAAAAGGAACAAAGGTGGTCTAAGTACCCCTTAGAAATCCATTAGACGCATCTATTTCTGCTATGACTGTCTAAAAGCGTACACACAGGCACGCATGCACACACACACACACACACACACACACACACACACACACACACACACACACACACACACACACACACACACACACACACACACACACACACGTTTGTGTTTGTGTATGTGTTTTATATCCTCTTAGTCAGACAGGCTTGCAGTGCTTTACGCAAGGCCTAAAGCATCTGACTCACACCATCGTCAGCCCGGGATCTGTGACAGAGGAGTCCAAAACAAACCATGAAGGTAACGTAACATAATCCTGGATCCACATGTAGACGTGAAGTTAATGGGTGTGATTTGAAACGAAGACGCGGCAGGCGGCAGAGGATTAAAGCCTAAATGTAAACTTCAATAGAATCAAGGTGGCGTTTTTTTGGGGCTTACCTGTGGTGCACTATGTACGTGATGATGGAGGCGAAGAGGCAGAGCAACATGACCGCCGTGCAGGCATACACGACCGGGTGCAGAAACTCCCCAGGGTAAGGGGGGAAAGACAGCACCTTCTTCAGATCCTGAGGTAGAAGACGAGAAAGACAAAAAAACAAAATGGAGATCAGACAAAAGGCATCATAAATACAGTATCATAAAAACAAAACAATCAGTGAGCAGGAGCGGTGACAGCGTTTCCAACAATCCACCTGAAGACGGGGGATGATAAAGCTCTCCATATGCACGGGCACAATATACTGCGCCGACGAGATATGCAGGCGAAATACAAATGAGTGTCAAGGAAATGTCTTCGAGTTAGAGCGCCGTCCAAATCAGCATAAAAGAGTAACAGCCCTGTCGAGCGAATGCTCTTCCTCCCCCACTCACCCTTTGCATTTACATTTTGCATTCCAGGCATTTAGCTGACACTCTTAGCCGCGGCGACTCAATGCAACAATAGCATACGCTTCCTAGTCTGCCGGCATTAAGAGCAAAACAAGAATGGAGAGGAGCCAGGCAAACAGAAAAAAAAGTTGCTTTTTGTGTCTAAAAGACGTATCGCTAACAGACATTAAGCCCTTACCAACATCACAGTCCATGTGCTTTGTAATTTATTGTACAAGGAGTCTGCAGACAGACTTTTTGCAGCTCCCAGTGTGACAACCTAAAACTCTCAGACTACGGGCAACTTTGCAGCAGGGAGAACAGGGGAAGTTGAGCCACCCTTGCTACTTGGAAACTACAGACAAAATTGGTCATGTGACCACACATTTTTTGAATAATCATCCATTTAATCACCCTGTGATAGAGAAAGGCCCCTGGATTTTTGTTTTGTTTTCTGTTCAAGAGTCATGATTCTAATTTCTGAACAATAACAGAAAAGTTTAAAAGAATCTCATGTGTTAGTGCTGCACTGTTACCATGATGCTAACTCTAAACTGTTGAATGATAAAAGTTTGTTAAAATGGCAAGAGTGGGGTAATTTCTGCCAAAAGGCCTGGGGAAAGTTGAGCCAGTTCCCCTAATTATGATTATTATTATCAAAGTATTATACAAGTAAAGTATTAATTCCACACTTCATTCTTACTTTTTATCACCAAAATGATGTGAATTTTAGACCAAAATCCATCTTTTTTAAACAGAGGACCGACAGGGCTTCAACTCCACAGGTGCTACTGTGTGCAGGTCAGTTTCCCCTGTAAATTAGCAGCTATTTCAGTTTGCACAAATGCAGCCACCTCCATTGAATTGCTTTTACTTCGACACGTCATTATGAGATGAAAATGTGCAGTTTTACTTCGACATAAGCAGTCGTACAATTTACTCCCACGTGGCTCAGCTTACGCTCTGTTTTTTATTTTTGTAAAGTAATGTTATGAAAACGGTTCATTAAGTGATAATAAAGGGATGCGCCACACCTTGAAATATTTGTACATATTTTAGTTGGCATTATTGTCATTGTGTCACTTTTAAGATGCCTCAAGGAAAATGTTTTCCCAGTTCTTCCTACTTCAATTTATCACTGTATCTGTGAGCTTTAGAGATAAAACTGCGTTCACTCCTCCTGCACTCGGCCGCCCTCGCCCCGTGCCACAGGCAGGTGTGGAGCCAACGGTGACGTCAACAATCGCCCTCCGTCATGTCGACGCTGCTAAATAAAGCACACCTTATCTCCATAACCCCGCCAGCTCTGTGTGTGAGTGTGCGTCTGCGAGAGTGATCCACATACACGCTGTCTGACTCCATCATTGTCTCGGTGAGTAGCCGAGTGAGATATTCTCAGGCCGTGATCACCCGAAGGCTGACGAGCCTGTCAGGGCCTGCGAAGGGGTCGTGACCTGCAACTGAGCACTTATAAGCACAGTTGTGGAAAAATGGCCCGAGCTGAGGTGGAAACTTTCGGGTACGGGACATTGGAGAGATGCAGAGCAGGAGACACTCAGTCTAGCCACATCACTGAGTCTAATAAGCCTTTCCTGTGTATCTAAAAAAAGAAAAGTGAGCTGAAGTTGTTTATTCAAGTTGTGAATCGAATTGAGTGCAATGTGACCTTTAAATATGCAAATGATTTAGTCGACAGATGTAGTTGTGCCACTTTCCAGATATCACTTATCTTTCCTTAGATTAGATGTATTCTTAAAATTGGTTTTCATTTTTTTGTTAACTTGTTTTTTGTCATCTTTAAATTTAGAATACATTTCCTCTGAAGTACTAAAATATGTTTTAACAAAAACTCACAAGAGCCTAGTGAAGTCATACAATGAGGAGCCAAAACATTATGATCTGCAGTGATTATAGATCCTTGTAGTCACTCTGTATCTGACTTCTTCATCCAATAACACTCTGTTGCTGGTACTTTGTTACTAGTATGGTTTGTAGTGATTTGCAAAGCAGCTCTTTTTGAAGTTCAGAATCAAATCAGAGCATTTAAAAGATCGTTCATTGAATCGTTCAGTGCTTGACCAGAGCTCCGACCACATAGTTCCACTCACTGAACTGAAACACAACTGTATGGTGTGGATTTCCAGCTTCTAGAACTAAAGTGACTTGATGAACACGCCAAACTCTGTTTATAATGCTTGATATTTTTAAAAAAATTCCTCACTTAATATCAAAGATGAAAGCTGGTTTTTAGTGACTTTTATGCCCTTTTTACCGATCTTCAGTTCACCATTACTCTTGAACCTGTTGGACTTGATTCTAGCAGTTTGAGCTGCTGAGTATCACTCACACTCACTGTAGCGTACATTCATTGAACATACACAGTTACCTCACAGTGAAAGGATGTGAGACAGTGAGCTACAGCAGCACCACTGAGTCTATTCAATCTTTGCTCATACAGCATGCCTAACATTCAATATACTTGAAGGTGTTTGCATTGTGTCCATGTGGCTTTGTAAGTGTATCCCCTGTAGCAATGAGGGCACTGACAAATACAAAAAATAAGCTAAACCATAGACATAAAGTTTTATTTAAATGATTTAACTAAAAATCTTCAGCTATCAGAGTAAGAAAGGTCACTGAATGAACAACTGCATTGTTTATCTTACTCCAGGGTAGCCTACAGTGGCTTTATCAGAGGTTTTTGACTGACAGCAGATGACTGATGAGAGAATGAGATAACATGAAAACAGTTGGAGGTATTAAACCAAAACATTAAGCTGTAAGATGCTAAAATGCACTGTAGAGATGGGGCCAACTTTGGACTCTTGTGAAAATTCTCTGTAGGTTTGTCATTGGTAGCGACAACACAGTCATGATCTTAACAGAAATGAAGAAGAACGGCTTTAACACCAACCATAATATCACTGAAAAACTATTCTTGGCTAACTTTGAAAAGTGTTGGAAGAAAAATCAGCACGAACACAGATTTGTAAAAATACAGACAAACAGTATTCAACTTTGCAGCTTATAGCTTGGACAGAAGGGAAGAAGTGGAGAAAAGTCTGCAATTAGACATATATCGGACAGAAAATAGATTTAAAAAAAGGTCCTTTAGGGGAAAAACCCCAACATGAAAAACATTCAAATTCCAACAGCTTCACATAATTTGCTAAAGACTTTGAGGGGATGATTTATTTAGAATTGCCCTCGTCATGGGAGGACAATGAAAACTAGTGTTCATTACAGCTCAATGAATTGATGCTGCCGAAAAAAAAAAAAATCTTGGCCTGAAGCATCAGAAATCCTACTGAACTGAAGCTTTCAAGTCAGTAAGCTGATTTATGTACTTACAGAGCAAACAACACCTCATAGGAGTTTAGATCATGAAAAATGCAATCCCACACAAACTTTTCAACTTATCTAAAGGTCAAAGCAAAAACATTTCCTGAGGAATCAGTTACTGCATTGGAAAAAACGAAAACATGCTTCAGCATATTGAGGGGTTAAATGGGATGCTAAGTGTCACATGATGAGTGACGGCAGCTCCGGTTTAATGGCTTTAGGTGTTAGGGAGAAAGTCGAACGGTCTCCTGGGACATATTATCATCATCACCGGGCTTACAATGTTGGCTGAGAATGTCAGTCTATAGCCAGCTGAGTCTTTAACCACTTCTCACCCAACAAATAGAGCTCACGGGCCCACATATGTGTGCTGAGCTGCTTTTAACATAATCCATTCAATGTCATGCATCTTCGAGGTGTCTAAGTAGTATATTGACACTGCATTGATCAACACTAGCTGAGTAGCAACTTTTAATGCTATTAGTAGTTACAAACAATTTTTAGGAGAATTGACAGTATTTCATAATTCATGCATTAATTTAAGGCATCATCCACCATCTTTTCAGGCTTTTGGATTTCCAATCAGCTCCTCAGTTTCTGTTTAACATGGCAGTGTGCCACGGTACTGTCCATTAACACCACAGACGAAAATTAAGCAATTCCAGCACACATGCAAGCATTTTTGTACATGCCTAATTTGTTAACTGTCTCCCAGTGTATGCACTTGATACTTGAAACACATTTGGAATTAGCACTATGCAAATTGGATGCTGATTAAAAGCCTAAAAGCTCTGCTAACACCAGAATGTACTGTTCCCAGCACCCAGCCGAACCAAGTCTGATAAACATCACCATCTCAGCTGAGCTGTTGACAGAGGAGCTTAAAATCAGGTGTTACTAAAGCTGAACAACCAGGAGAGGTCTTCATATCTGATCCGGGATAGGACATCTGAATACGGGGCATGCTGAGGTCCGGATTTACTGCTGTACCAGACAATTTCAATAATGAGTCAAGGGATTACATATTATTTTAAATACATGAATGAAAGAAAAGTATTATTATTGTTATCATTACATCAGAAAATCACTCAACACTTTAATTTCTTTCTATTCTGTGATGACTATATATTTTTTAAAATAGAGTTGAAACAATTTGTTGATTAGTTAATCAGCAGCCAAACAATCTGCAGTAAATTTGACAATCCTTTAATCATAAACGAAACAGCACCAATTTTGGTTGACAACATGAGCAATTTCTTCCCTATTTTCCAATACTTTATACATCAAATGCTTAATTAGTTATTTGAAAAATTATTGAAAAATGAATTGTCAATAAAAATGTCCATTAATTGCAGTCCTAAGTGAAAACTTAGATCCTGGAGCTGAAGTTTTATCAGTCGTTTTGTATTTCAAAACCTCCAAATTGAATGTATTTATTTGTTAGGAGAGTTTGGTCGTCAAGGTGACAATACTAAATCGTGGTGAAATGTTGTTGTTCATCATGTGACACTAATTCAACATATTAGCACATTCCGCCACCCACCGAATGCAAGATGGTGCCTGCTGAAGCACATGTCACTGCTTGCTCCTCCCACACCCGGCGTTATCTACTACGTTCTTTAGCCGTCACAGTTGTTTTAAATGTGCAGGGACATACGTGCTGACACGCAGCAGAGAAACATTACTGGAGTCTGAGTTGGATTAGCTTTTGGAACCGGACTCTATTTAAGGCCAAGTGGCACCAGCATCGAGTGAAAACCACAGTCAAGGGAAGGATTGACTGCAGCAGAGTAGAGGCAAGAGAGGTGCATGCTAGGCTGAAGGCAAGAGATAGCCGGACACTGGAACCCAGCCTACTGCTAGCGAATGAGCGTTCTCTCGATAACAAGCTCGTCATGCTCAGGTCCAGGATTTCCAGAAAATGCGAAGGGAAATCCTGAAAGGAACCGGACAGCGGTGACGGCTCCTTATAAGGCAGCTCCATGCCCTCACTTCTGAAGGTCTAAACACATGTCCAGCATTTAGAAAAATCCTCAAGTCAGCCCCTCCAGTGGGGAATTGTGTTAAAGTGTGCACTGAGGACACATCAGGTTCTATAGGACTGTTTTGACAGAACTAATTGCGAAGTGTTTAAAGCTGTTGCCATTCAAGAGGACTGTACTGTAGATCTAGAGGAATACACTATGGGGGTAACCAGCTACATGAGTAGTTGCGCTAAGAACACTGTACCCACAAAAATGCATCCAGACATATTCCATCAAAAGCCCTTTGAATAACTGAGATGTGGTCTTTGCTGCGCACCTGTTCCACAGCATTTACCTCTGGGGACACTGAGGAACAGGTCACTGAGGTCAGGTATGGCCTATCTACAGCCATCAAAGAAGCAAAGAGACAATACAGACAGAAGCTGGACTGCTAGTACAACACTGCCGATCACTATCAACGGCTATCACACTCTGCCAGGTGAGATGAATGATTTCTTTGCCCACTTTGAAGCCCTCAGAACTGAGCCACAAAGGAGCGTTGTGGTAATGGGAGCGCATGGAGCGCATCATTCACAGTCTAACTGGCAGAAGTGAGCAAGACCCAGATGAGTATCAATTCACGCCAAGCAGCTGGCCTAGACAACATCCCCGGGTGGGCACTCAGCTTCCTCAATCAAGGTGGCTGATGTCTTTGCAGACATATTTGTGTCACTCTCACAAGCCACAGTACCCACCTGTTTCAAGACAACCTCGATCATCCACCTCCCCGAGTAGCTCAGTCACCTGTCTCAATGAATACCCTTGCACTGACGACAATTGCGGTGGATGGCATAAAATGCTTGTCATGACACACATCAAAACGGGCACAGCGGACACCTTCAGTCCTCTCTGGTATGCTTATGTCCAAACAGGTCCGCAGAGGACTGACCATGGTCGCAACTGACCACAAGGTCCGTACACTCAGATCTTTGTGACTGGGTCCTGGACTTTCTAAGAGGAGGATCTTAGTCTGTCAAAATAAGCAACTGAACATCCAGCATTCAAACCATAAACACAGGAGCCCCCCACGGCCACCTGCTCTACACTTTCTTCTTGTACGACTGTGTGGCCTCCAAGACCACCAGCAGTGTCATCAAATTCGCTGATGATACTACAATAATGGGACTGATCACTGGAGGTGATGAGACAGTGTAGAGAAGGGAGGTGGAAGATCTGACAGCATGGTACCACGACAAAAATATTATCTTAACATCGAGGAGACTAAAGAAATGATTTTGATCCAAGACGGGGGAGGGAACAGCATACACCACTACACATGGGGAGGGGGGGGGGGGGCTTTTGGATTCCGTTACATCAGCGAGGATCTCACCTGGTCTCACAATATGTCTCAAATGGTAAAGAAGTCAAACCAACATTCGTATGCCCTAAGAAGGCTGAGGGAGTTCAGCATACCAGCTAAAATTCTCAGCAACCTTTATATGGGTACCATCGAGAGAACTCTCAGCACTGACACCACAGGGTGGTTTGGGAACTGCTCTGTACAGATTGGCAAAGCTCTCCAGAGGGTGGTGAAGACTGGAGGACACGACCCACTCGCCAAACACAACCTCTTCACACTCCTACCATCAGGGAGATGAACCACTAGACCCAGGAACAGCTTCTGTGCACCGGCCATCAGACTTGTGAATGAATGACCATCACACACACACACACACACACACACACACACACACACACACACACACACACACACACACACACACACACACACACACACACACACACACACACACACACACACACACACACACACACACACACACACACACACACACACACACACACACACACACACACACACACACACACACACACACACACACACACACACACACCATCAGTCAATGTCTTCATTTGCTCAGTACAGCCTTCCTCATAAATATATAGTATACTCTTTTTTTGCTCCTTTTAATATATGTTTATTATTTTGTTTTTGGCTGAAACGGAAGAAACGCAGAATGAGAGTGTCACCATTTGTTTACTAAGCGTATGACAATAAAAACTCTTTAATCTTGAAGACCTTTAGCACAGAGATGTGCGCTAAACAATGTTTCAAGCAGAAGTGCTGGTGGATTTGGCAGCTTCCAGACCAGCTAAAGAACAACAGCAGTAGCCTAAAGGTTTGAGAAGAAGAGGACTGGCAGGGAGACTGGCTGAAAGTGAAAGCACAACAACCCATCTTCAACAACTACAACAGAGGTACAATCCCTTGTGCAAGGAACAGCTGCTCAGAGGCCAAAAGTGGAGGAACTGACATTTTATGGGATACATACAGTATACAGCAGCATAGTATGAAAAGTGAAGAAGGGCAAAGCTGCAAAAGAACATGCTTGCTCAGCAGAACCCTCCCCTGGATAAATAAAGGTTCGAAAAGGCCGTGCAGCAGGCAGACATTGGGGGAAAAAAAGACAGTGGAAGAAAGGGAGAAGGATGAAGGGAGACTGTCCCTTTCAGCAGATGGACTGGCCCAGAGAAAAATGGCGAGGTGGACTACAGGGTGCCCTGAACAAATTGTTCATATGGCTCCATAGAAGCAGCGTTTGTGGTCCTGGGGTGATGTGAGGTGAACTGCAGAGCTCAGAAGGGAAGGCTTAACTGAGATGAATGCACAATATACTGTACAGTATACTGAACACTGCCTCAAGTACAATAGCTTTTCACCTGAAGTTGTTGTTTTCCAATGAAGACCTTTCTCTGAAGCAAAATTATATATCTGTGCCTCTCAATGTCTACTCCTCCTGAGTTTTACATGGACTATATTTAAGTTATGTATAGATCTCCCTGCGCTGTGCAACAGATACAGCCGGTGAAGTTGCAATTCCCTCGCTGACCTGGCTGTCACGATGACTGATAGACTATTGGCGTAGCTCGCAGCGTGCTCTGAACAACTCTTTCCTGTTGTACTTTTCCTCGCAGAATGTCACCCGGGGACAACAGCAGCCAGCTTCAAATGTGATTCCTCCACTCCAGTTATTATCATTATTGCTATCATATCACATCACACCACTGTGGCCACTTTATTACCGTGTCTGTGCAGCAGGGCAATGCGACTCTGACAGTGCAATTCATTACAGCCAGTCAACTTTATGACCATACAGGGTAGTTTAGCTTTAGCCCAATCTGGATTAGCACTGGCATGTTAGGTCTGAACATGCCTCCATTGTGGCCCGGCCTCAGCAGCTAAACATGCCCGTGATCCCCTGTTTGTGTTGTAGTTACATCTTTAATCCAGGATCCTGCGTCCCCATGCCAAAATCAGATTACCAGAGTCAATTAAACTTGATCCATAATCTCACACCGGCACAGTGGGTGCAAGGTTATCAGGCCTGCAAAATAAAATAGGACAAGTACACTGCTGATCTCTGATATGCTACACGCTCAGTGATGGTAATGATGATGAATTGCAACAACACTTATGCAACCTACATGCAAATAATTCCTAGATTCATGCACATTTAAGGCGTTTGGGTTTTAATTGATGCTTTTGAGAGTGCAGAATCTGTAGGCCCGTCTGTGATATATGTCCCCGCAAATGTTCCCCTTCCCCTGTTGTAATCACACTGATGCACGCAAGAATGCACAAACAATGTGGGAAAGAGGGGAGAGGAAGGGAGTGAGAGGAAAACAAAATTAAAATCCTCTAGTGAACAGCCCGCGGCTGCCGGCTCCCAGCTCCCATCCAGCACTGTATTTTATCATCCTTGAGTGGCCGCGCCAACTCCGGAGCAGAACTGGAGTGAGTGTGCAAATCAAACCCGCTCCGGCTCGCCCGTACATACAGGATAACAGCGAGAGGGACAGCGGCGGGACAGAATAACCTCCGGACTGGACGACAGTCAGAGATAACGGTCATACACCATTAACGAGGGTCATCAGTGTTTCAGCTGTGCCTTGTGGCTGTCACTCAGCTCGTAGCTTTGAGATACGGTCACACTCGTAATCAGCACCTCAACCGGCCGATGTTCAAACAAGGCCCACTGCTAACCGAGTAATCAAATCACATGGAATCAAGTACACATCCGTCAAATCAACAAACATTACGAGCTGATGAGGAACCTCGCCGCAATAAAAAGATGAAGCCCCAGATGAGCACCGTCATCTGACGCACAGACATATCAGTCGAGCTGTATTTATCTCCTCTATCATCAAGGGGGCATTGTTTCATTAGCATTAATTTATCCAGAGCCTCAGATTAGAAGTGTTGTATTTAGCTTCCAGCTATTCAAATGCCTATACAGAAGTTATTGTAATTGCTGTTCTGTGCAGATATTTAAAGCATGACTATCAAATAAATGGGCCTTGTGCACTGTTCAACCTTGCAAACAGAGCAAAAGCTCATAATTCACTGTAGGCAAACCCCCCTCGACAACCGGAACAAAGAGACGTGAATACTCAAGTCTGCTACAGACAGAATGAATCAATAGGAATAAATGTGAAAGCAGGGAGAAGACTTCTTTTTAATACAGGGCAGAAACACTGGGAGGACTGTAATCTCTTTTTTTCTGTAGCCTTTATTTTTCTTGGGAAGATTTCATGAGAAGGATGCCTTCTCATACCGTTAAACACGCCGGCTACTGGGAGCGACCTGATCTGACCACATACAGACTGCTGTTTATTGAGAAGCTCCACTGTGACGAGCAGTGATTTAAGTGATTTTTCTTAAAGGCTTCTTTACTACTTTGTCAGTTCTGAGTACAATATTGAATTCAGATCCTTTCACTCCCCTTATTTAGGCTGCAATTGTCAGTAACTTTCACTTATGAATAACTAAACCTCACAAATCCAGCAGAGATCTGAGAAAAAAGAACTGAATTAATGTTAAAAACCTAAAGCAGCAGCCTCTCAAGACTCTCTGAGCTGAGCTCTTAGTTCATACCAGTTATTAATGCTGATCAAGTCTTAAGTATGAACACCAGAAAATCACGAAAAAGATGTTTGCTCGAAAAAAAACCTTTGTTTGAGGCACTAAAAGTAAGGTGCGATGAAAAATGTTAAAATTATCTTTGAGATCATTGAGCAATGCTGCAGACGAATTTGGGACTAATCAGGCGCCTTCCTTGTGGTGCGGCATGATGGAGAAGAACACAAACATTGAAAGACTTTTGCGAGGTCTGTCCATCAGTTCGAACCACAACGGAAATGAAGAAGCTGCTCACAGTTGCAACGAATTCATGTAAAACACAGGAACACAAAATGTTAATTGCTTTTTCACTTGGTAGACAAAGTCATTCATCAGTCACCTGTTTGCTCGCACTGAGCTGTCATGCAAAGCGCTGACCTGACTGTGGGAAGCAGCGAGGACACTGATATGTGGACAGACGGGGACAGGGATTAAACCACCCACACTGAGATTAATCGACGACCTGCTGAACCTCCTCTGCTGCAGCCACCAGAAAGTAAGTAATACGACTTAAATCTATCAAAACTATGTTGAAAAACAAACAGTATGCTTTCTGAAGTTCAAATGGGAACGACAGTGGAGAGTATTTTCATTATAAAGACAATGTCCTGTGAAAATTTGCAAATATTGCAAAAATACTATGTTGAATGGATTTGGGATACAGAGACAGTCTATTTACAGTCATCAGCTTGCAAAAGACATAAACTAAGAATAAGAAACCTGACAGCTTAAAGTTTTTATTACAGCTCTCCAGTAATAAAATGAGCATAAAGAGATCAAAATCTGTTTGTAGCCTCAGAGCTTAGTGAATCCAGATGTTTTGCCAACTTGGAACTGAATCCAAAATGGCAGCAGCTATAGGAACCCAGCCTCAAGGCGTTTACACACAGGGGATCAATTTTTGTACATTTGTTAATATGTTTATTTGAACTGTTGATTTTGTACTTTCACACAGAACGTGAGTGATACACTGCAAAAAAGGGACTTTTCATTTTTTCAGGAGAAGGTCGATTTTTCTCAGCTTTTACACCGCCAATGAAGGCATCAACCATTAACGCGGTGCCTTTCAGGTGACATCCCGAGTTTTCGCTGGGGAGAATATTCATAAATATGCTGCACTGGAAGATCATATGCAGAGGGACCTGCACACCACCACTAAAGCCCCGACGCAGCAGGCAGAACACACAGTTTCGTCCGTGTATCATCAGGTCTGAAACCAAAATATTCCCAAACTGAACTCGTTCTTTCTCAGATCGGCTGCCTGCCTGTTTGTCCAGCTGCTGTATCATGACTGACTTTTGTGCACTATGACACATCACGTTAAATCATCTGTGTCGCGCTAAAGGTAAAACAAGCAAATGTTACAACAGTATTGAAGTTTTCCTCCTACCGTGGTATATCTTACTACCAGCCGTATATTTTTTGCCATTTTTAATCCATCAGTTTTGTTCTAAAGAATGAGCTCCACCTTTAAATAAAAAATAGATGGATTTTTTTTTAATCTGTCACAAATTCACACTGATATGAACAGTTTTGATGCGAAATATTCACCGGCAATGATTTCGCATGATCATTTCGTTTATTTGCCCCCGGTGATTAAAAACCTTTACTTTAATGGATACATTTTTCACCCCAAAATTTGATTCAATCCACAAACCTGCCGCTCCACACCTGAGAAAAAAAAAAATCTTCCATTTATTTTTAGCTAGGAGAACATGAATCAATACAAATACATCTGAGAGAAGATTACTGTAAAATATGGAACAAAGAAAATGGAATGAGACTAACCTGCTTTTTAACTGAACGTGAGAGCGAGCCTGAAACTCTGCCCACCAACATGTCTCTCATTGTGTGTGTGTGTGTGTGTGTGTGTGTGTGTGTGTGTGTGTGTGTGTGTGTGTGTGTGTGTGTGTGTGTGTGTGTGTGTGTGTGTGTGTGTGAGAGAGAGTAAGATGGTTGGGAGGTGTTGTCTGAGAAGGGTGACTCATCTCTTCCAGTTGCTACACACTACTGAATGCTCAATGGATGGAGCTCCACGTCTGCTCCCATGTGTGGACATACACACACCACGCTCATGGTCACAGGCGGAGACATCAAAGCACACACACACACACACACACACACACACACACACACACACACACACACACACACACACACACACACACACACACACACACACAGTCCAGAAACAGCTCTCATACACGCTGCTCACGCTCAGTTCTCAGCTCCCTGAGACTGCATGCTGTTCAACACAGAGCGCGGGATGGGGGGGGGGGGATATATTACACCAAGCCCATCCCTCCCAGGTCGATACGTTGGACCAAAACATGCCATTTTTTTCTCCAGTCACTATGGATGAGAGCGGGTCAGAGCTTCGCAGGTTCTGCTCTGTTAACACTTAAAGACGGCGCGTCCTCTCCGCCGCGCCGCAAAGCCGGCCGCCGCAAAGCAACACAATGCAAACAGCCTCTCTAACAGAATACATCACTCGCTGGCAATGGAGGTCTCAGTGGGTAAATAAGCTTAGGTTTGCCTGTGTGGTTCTTAGCGGTGCAGAGCTGCTGTATTTACAGAGGTCTCACACACACACACACACACACACACACACACACACACACACACACACACACACACACACACACACACACACACACACACACACACACACACACACACACACACACACACACACACACACACACACACACACATCTGTTGCTGTGCACCATTTTCATGTGCTCTTTCTCTGTCTCCACTACAAACCTCTCAGTCCTTTTCAGCACCGGCTGACAACATAAAAACAAAACCCGTAAAATGTGATGACTCTATTTCCATCGCCGTAGAAACCACATTGCCACCGCAGCTTTTTTAAATGAAATGCATATTTGCAGGTGAAGTGTGAGGAGGTCTGGCCATCGTCTGCCCCGGAAAAGCACAAAATAAACGCCTTAAAAAAAACAATGAATGGGCTTGTCGGGGAAGTGAAATGACAACTGCTGCCATGTGCTGGAACTGCGGTGGCATTTAGCCCCCTGAGACAAAGGTACTGAGAGAGAAGTGGGGTGGAGGGACGCTCTTCAATGCATGCAGTCAGCTGTGCAAAGACTGAATGCATGAGGAATGTTAGGTGAAGCACGGAGAACAATTAAAAGCAGTAGTATAGAGGGTAAGGAGATGAAGAAAGATGACATTAGATAGAAACAGAGACAAATGGAGAGCGAAGGACAGAAAGGTAAATCATTATCCTTTCAGCCTGAGAACGTGCTGTATGTCTGACTTCATGTGTCTCTGAGTCTCTCTCCATCGCCTGCACCCCTCTTACCGAATGCATCGCAATTTTCCTCCATTTTTGATTACAGATTGCTGGCGGTGATCTCAGCCCAGTTCCATTTTACCATCTGACAGTTGTGCTATCAGTGCCATTTAGACCTAAGTGGACGCTCCATCTCCTCCGCTGGCAATTTACATGTTTGCATCTCGTTAGGGCCATTTGTAACGTAGAGGCAGCGTGTCAGGACAGTGAACGAGGAGGGAATTTCACCACCCCCATTACTTTTCACCTTTGATACCGCAGCACATCGCTCATCCGCTGGAATGGGATTTTGGAGACGGGTTTTTTTTAATATTTTGGAGGTTGAAATGACCCGTCTATGGATGTACGATTCACTGTGACAGACTGCATCTACTCTCACACGGCTCTCCACCCACTCTGACTCTCAAACACACGTGAGCTCATAAAAAGATTGATGTAAAACACTTGACGATACCAGGATACTCTTGAGGATGTGAAATGTTTTCCTTTTGAAAGAATATCTACTGCCATCCATCAAACAAACATTTTAGTATTCTGCTGCTTCACAGAAAAGCTAACTTGTCACTCTGAGGCCTGTTAGAATTATTACATCATCTTCAGATTGCAATTGTTTGAGCTGATCACAATCATTTTATGTAATCATTAGAATTGCTTCCTTTAAAGACAACTGAAACGTTGCATTTTCATCATTTCCACTTTGTTTTTGACTGGTGTTCTTTAATGCGCCCCCTTCTTCTGCTATGATTTAATGTCCCATAAGTGGAGAATTAGCGCCACCAACTGTTTATCTCAAGGCGCTTAACTTCTACTATTTGAGCGACAGCAGTATCTTTTCACATTAACATCATGGACGTAGTTGCAAAGCCAAACAGCAAAACAAGATGCGAGTATATTTTGGTTTTGAACACCGTGTGAAAAAGGACAGCCGATGACTTGGAGGAGGTGATTTATTCTTTACTTAAAGCAAAACTGTGGCGTGCAAAGGCGCTAGGTGTATGTGTATTATTATCCTATCGTTAGCCTCATAATATAACAGTGGCATAAAATGAACAGAAAAAGACAACTAAAATGTTAATCGCAGTTATTTGTACAACAATTAATCGTCAACTAAGATTGCGACAGGCATATAGTCACATAGCATGGCTGCGGCAACTGTCGCTCACAGCTTCAGTTTTCTTCGCTGTAAATACAGTCTGGGACCTCGGCTTGTATTAGTGTTTGCTCAGCCACTCAGCCAAGGGCGGACCAATCAGCAACAAGTGTCGGTTGTTAACCGCGTGTGTCCCACCCCTCCTTCACTTGAACTTTCAGCACACCTCATCAAGCTGCTGGCGTTCATTAAAACAATGAAAAAAATATGACGTACAAGAAACACTTTGGTGGACATGGGCCGTAGGTAGTTGCAGCGCAGGCAGAGTGTCGGCCGGTTTCAGCGCGTGCTGATTGGTTCAAATTAATCTGAGGTCTACACTTAATTGGATGGAACGACTGCAAACGATTCCCTATGGAGGGTGGGCAGACCAATATTCAGACGGTGAAACTGGGTCTGGTTGCAACAAACTAATAATCACCACCACTAAATGGCTGCGGAGCTCGACTGACCTTGAACAATCTGAAGTGCTGATATTGGAAGAGTCACACACTTAGGGCCTGATTTACTAAGATCTCAAATAAAGGGTACTAAATTGCGTGTTCCTTCTAATAGTTAGCACTTTTTTTTGCACCCGTTTTGCGGGTGATTTACTAAGAGCAATCGTGTCATTGAAATCAGGTGCAAATCGCTGAATATAAATGAGAGTTTGCGGGTGTTGAAGTGATTCCAGCAATGGAAAACAGAGTGACCGCAAAAGCAAAAGGAAATCTGATCGCATTGAAATTAAGAAATATAAATATAACAAGAACAAAACGCTATATAGAAGAGTATTAGCAAGAAAGTCAATACTGTGGGAAAAACAAAAAGGTGAAAAAAAGTCTTAATAATAAAACGTTGGCCAATAAACGAGGAGGGACGGTAGATGAGATCCTCCAACAAACAGCGATCAGCAGGTCCAGATCTGTCTGTGATGAGCAGGTGACTTGGTTTCATTCAGTTCAGTTCATCAGCGAGTGCTCGAGTACCTCATGAAGCTACCTGTGAATTCTGCAGGACACATTCAGCACCTGTGACAGTACACCTGAATAACGGGACTGGGTGGGATATCCAAGCAGCGATACGCTGGGACGACCCAGAGGCAGGAAAATGCTGAGTCGTAAGAAGTTTTGACATTGCTAGTATTTTGTGGCTCCTCCTTGTTGCTGGCTGTCAATCATCATTCAGTTCATTCAATAACTCAGAATGTCATCGCTGGAAAGACGATATGTCTGAATCATTTTTCCCTCTGTCATCTCAAAAGTGTTTCCACGGGTGTAAAACCCCGTCCTCAACGTATTCTTTGGTTTCCCTGCGTCTCCTTCTCACCACAATAAGAGCAGCCGTCTCTCCTGATTTGCGGATCTGATTAATACGTTCCTTTCAGTCGTACTAAAATACACACGCGATCATTTCTCCTATATTTACTTTCAGGTTTAGTAAATATCGTTGCAGGTGCTAAATTGTTCCATTTGCATGTTCCCTCAGTATTTTTTACCTTCGAGCAGAAACGCTCAATATTACATATGCATGCAGGCAAACACGCAAAATGGACAACATGTGTTAAATTGCACATTTGAAAGACGCAATCCTCACTGCACGTCGTTAGTAGATCTGCTTGGATATTGTTTTGCGGGTGGTTTGGAGTTTGCACGTGATTTTACACACACGGACCTTTAGTGAATCAGGCCCATAGTGTTTCATTAAATGAATTTCACTAGATCATTCCTTAGACTTCTAAAAATAAACTATTTCAATCCCTTAGTCATAGTAGTTATTAGTCATATCTTGTGTTTCTGCAGTAACTTTGTTCAAATTCTCTGTTCATTTTTTTAATAGCTATTTTTCCACCTACAGCAGTTGTGCACAGCCGGTTGTCCAAAGGACGGGAACAGACTCTTTGAACAGACTCTCCTGAGGTTTCTTTCTTTTTTCCTTATGTGCTGAGGTTGTTTGAGGAGTTATACCTTGTTGCTGTCTCGGGCCTACAAAGCCCTGGGAGCCCCATGGGCATGGTGTACAGGTGGGAGGAGAGGTGCACACAGGTGGGGGTTCATTCCAATGAAGCAGCACAAAGAAAGTTGTTGGTATTTTGGTGGAAAATGTCTCCTAGTGTTTGTGCTGAGAATTGACAACCAGTTCTCATCCCAGGTCGTCAAATACTGATGTTCTATAACAGCCGACGGTCATTTCAGGGATACACACACAAGGTGTCTTAGGTTTTTAATCACTAAAAAAAACCACATGGTTAGGGTTAACTAAGAGGTTTTTAGGGTGAGAAAATGATAATGATTTGTGTCGAAATAGATAATTTTATGCAAGTAAGGTACATCGCAACACACTTAAGAGAAATCCATGAAGACTTGCTTTATAAAAGACATGAACACGGATTTCCCGGTTGAAAATCCTGCTTGTTCCATCCAACTACCCCTGGACCACCAGTAACAAGTCATGTTACAAAAGTTACTTTGTGTATATTTCATAAAAAAAAACAAGACTTGCTTTCTCACAGACCTGAACACTGATCTCCCAATCGAAAGTCCGACCACCTTCAACTATAAGTAGTTTTACATAAGTAACATTACGTATGTTGCTTTATGTATATTTCATTAATTAAATACATTTCGTTGCTAAAAGAAATCCATTACTGTTCCACCCAACCCTCCCATACCTCCTCTCATGACAGTGACAAAACTAAACAGGCAGAAATAAACAAGTGTGTGCTGCCAGTACAACATCAATCTACCACCACTTTGGTGATTTTATCAGTAAGAGCAAATACTAATTTTAATTCATCACTCCCCAGACAGATGTTTTTAAATTGGCATAACATAAATGGAAAGTGGTGTGCAGTGATCTAATTATTTGTATAAGGCATTCCAGAGGTACTTGTTGTCCACAGCTGCTTTCTACAGAATTCAAATGTCCTCCCCCCATTCAATAAATCCCCGCAGCCATCTGAAGCAACATGTGCTGATAAATCTGAGAAGTGCTGTGCCAGAGCGCAGCACCATTACATACGAGCATCCACTGTGTTTAACGTTAATCGTGTGCAAATGACAACAGGCTGCTACAAAATAACCCCTTTGAATTGAGCACACATCAGACTGGTCCATTATGACTGCGCATTCTGTTTATCACCACAGCGCTGTGTGACTGCCTCCTCCCTTTCTGTTTCATAAAAGTAGCATTACATATTTCATTCTCGAAATACATTATTGTTTAAATGTCTTTGTGTCACACGTTAGGTATGATGAGACCACATATAACGTGAGATACTTTGCCAATCTCACATCACCATTGTACAGTTTAAATAACAACCCATGCCACCTGCTTCATAGCAGTGCACTTCAGGTGTTGTGTGTTCAGGTCGCGCTGCTCTGCACCAGACAACAACATCATTTCCTGTAGAAGCCTCTCTCCATTTGCCGAGCTGTTGTCAACATGCGTCACTGTGATTGGCACAGCTGTTCCCAAGCGATGAGATCAGTGATGTGACCGGCCAAGACTGAATTTATTAACCACCACACCCCGTGTTTGTTTGTATTCAACTACAACCAGCACCTTTTTTGCACATTCTGCTGAACCCCCAAAAAAGCAGGTGTGCTCCGAGGCACCTATACAGTACGTCCATCCGGGACCCACTGCTTTGCACTTGTACTTGCATTTGCACGGTTAAAATAGGGCCTATTGTCTGTGCGAGTGGGCTATGCGCATAAATTTGACTTCAGTTGACTATTGATGCCTGACGTAAAACATGACTGCAGTTTTTTTCCCTCCCTTTTTAAACCTTCTATCTTCTTCTGCTGAGTAACCTCAGTCATGAGCCAACTCGCAGTCCAAAATTACAGCACTGCTGATGAATGATGCCGTCTTCTTGTGAGCAGAGATGTACGGGAAGTAGCCAAAAGGACTTTGTCAAGGATAAGGCTGACATTGTTCTGTGTTTTTCAACAAATCTCATGAAAAGAGCAGCTGGGCACTCAGCAAATGTTACTCAAACAGCAGTACAGTGCATTCATTGGGACTATTTTTAGCTGCGGATTAATACGCCAGCGTGTATTTATGGTATCAGGACAGTTTATTTAAAAAGGGACAGCAAATAAATTACAGTGTGTGTGTGTTCACATGATAATGAAGGAACATGTCACCCAATACAACAGTGTGAGGCAGTGTATCAGGCTCTGGCTAGACAGATAATATGTATTAGGAGAAAAAAAAACAATTTATTTGTTTTCCTTGAATTTGCAGATTAAAAAAAAAAAAAAAAAATCATTTTCCTTTAAGGCAGCTGTGCTTTTATGGTTCTTCCTACTGTATCCTATCATTGGGCACAACTTTATGCTTGAACTGCTTTGTCTGTATAAATTGTCTGTCCCAGATATCATTGTCTTGTAATTCATGATTGGAAATGAAAAAAAACCTGAGATTCGTGAACAACTGGAACGGTTGGGTCAAGTCTAATGACTCAGCGCCACTTTAGCCCCAAAAAACTATCCTGCAGAAAAACAGAATTTATAAATAGTGTAGATATATCACATGCCAGAAACTGTGAGACATCTTACTAAAAATGTGAAGGGCTCTTAATAGACCTTGCCACAAGATATACCCCCTTTGCTTGTCATGTTACCGCTTCCCCTTCAAATTACATAAGTCTAATTTTCTGCTGTCCTTATCTCCATCCTAGGAGAGCACAGGGGGGGCACATTGCATCAATAGCTGCTCCCTAATTACAAGCCAAGAAACCACCAGCAGCAGCAGCTCCACACCCTTACAGTACATTAAAAAAAAGATGCAACTGCAGGGCATGGCTGTACTCTCCTCGTGTGCTGAGGAGAAGAATGCACTTTTACAAAGCGAATAGGACACAAGGTCAAATGTCGCCGGGTAGTGGGGGTCAAGATCGGTTCTGCAGGAAAAGGCCACGCTGTATAATAAAACAACGTTTAATTTTCTGTGTCTATTATGAAAATGACTGCCCCATTAATCCTCCACCTTTTCTGTTTTTGTGTTGATATACTTCTGCTAATCAGAGCCTGGCAGCAGCAGCAGCGAAGCGGAGGGGCAGTGGCGGGCATTCTGGGAGCTGCTGTCTTGGCTGACAACAGAAGTGGACGTGCAGACAGACAGACAGCCAAACATCCAGCCAGACCACTGGGGTTGGATCGCTTTCCTACACTGCCCTAATAGAGGGAAAAAAATAAGCTCTTAATGTGTTTGTCTAGACTGGCCAGCATTGTGCAAATGAAGTTCTGTCCGGTTCGGTTAAATGCAGTGCACAGATACAGCAACCCAATTGGAAGCAAGTGACAGGAACTCAAACAGAGGCGGAGAGAGGGGAAGGAAAACGACAGAGAGAGAGAGAGAGAGAGAGAGATAGAGACGCTGTTTACATTGCGTGCCCTCATTTCTACCCGCGCTGTCTCCGGGGTTCAGGGAGGGTCGCACTGTAGACATGGGAACAGCTGGTGAGAGGAGGGGAGGTTGGGAAGTGGATGGGGTGGGGGGGGGGCACATTTGACATGGACAGTTTCAGATCAAAAGCCACATTACGACGTGAACGCTTCCCGTTTTCTGTTTTAGCTTGAACTCTCGTTTGGGTCAGGACTGTGTGTACGAACATGGTGCAGGGGACATGAATCATGTGCGTCAGATGGCCTCCGTCACACGCAACATAAAATAATTATTTTTTTTTTTAAAAAAAGGACAAGCGGGAGCGGGTTTCATTTTAATCATTTGTGACTAATCAGAGTCTGTACAGCAGATGTATGCGAGTCTGCTCAGCGTTGCTATTAAAAAAAGTCTCATCCAAGGGCTCATATCTCACTAATTGTTTGAGAAAATGTGTGCCAAAAGCATCAAGTTGGAAATAACATAAAAACGCGACGACATCATTATCTTTCATAAAGACTGCTTGTCAGCAAGGACAGTTTCACATTTCAGGCAAGCGGTTTTGCCCATGTATAAAAAAAACCTTTGCACGGTTTTGGCTGCCAATTAATCAGTGACTGCATATAAACAACATCAAAACCGAGAGACCACCGAATAGCCCATTAACTTTCTTAATGCGCACACACACACACACACACACACACACACACACACACACACACACACACACACACACACACACACACACACACACACACACACACACACACACATTAGGTGCAACAATCCCTTCTGCTGCCAGCAGCACTATTATAATCTTTCATACACTTAGCTGAGGAGCATACATAATTTGAATAACAATAGGTTAAAGCAATGCAATTTGTATCCGGGCTAAAAGAGGGATACACATTGCATTAAAAATAGAGCGTCCGATACAGAGCAGGGGAAAAAAGGGGCCCAATAGTAAGTATCGTCTTACAGCAGCAATGCTGCAGTAAAACTGTTGATGTCTGAGATAAATGGTGGTCTGTGAGCTCTGAACTCATTAGTCAGGGAGAAAACAATCAGCATCACATGTTGGGTTATTGGCCAGCGACAATCTGTTCTGGGAGTGCAGATTGAAGGGGGCGGGGGGGGGGGAACTGCTGGATGAGCCGGTCCCTTTCCCCTTTCACACCAAAAAGCAAGTCTGCAGTCTGTAGTCAGCAAACACTGAGAGGTTAAATCAGAGCAGCAGCAACAGAGGGAAAGTCTACAGTGTTGCAGTGGTTTCAGAACACACACACACACACACACACACACACACACACACACACACACACACACACACACACACACACACACACACACACACACACACACACACACACACACACACACACACACACACACACACACACAGCAATCCCGGTGCGTTAAAGTAACCATGCTTGGCATCAAATTTAAGGCGATGCGTTCAAATGGAACATGAGTGCATTTATTAAATATGAACCTGAGTCAAACTTTGATTCAAGCGCAGTAAGTTCTCCCATCGTAGGACAAACAACAAAGCCTCAGTGTGTTATTCTGGTGAAGTCAGCTGCCGGTTAGAAGGCTGCGTGCAGGTGGATTAGAGCTCGTCCGTCAGCTGTTATGTTTGGAAACCGGTGGAAGGAAGGTGAAGGGTGAAAGGTAGCTGATGCTTAGTGGGCTGCAAATAATTAGAATCTACTATAAGAATTAGCTTCAGCTGCAAAACTGTGACACAGTTTAACACCAACACGCATCGTGCATTATGACATGTGTTGCTGTTAGTTACATCTGTGGATTACTACGAGAGAATTATGTTCATAGACCTCTTTTGTAATATTATTACAGAACATAATGCGAGATGTTTGGGAAATATGCAAATTGACTTTCATGCCCACAGTTAGATGAGAAGGTTAATGGTACTCTCATATCTGTAAAATATATGTAAAGTACAACCAGCAGAGTTTATTTAGCCTGTAGCCAGGAGACTGGGAACAGACTGGAAAGAGAGGAAAGCAGTTCACCTGGCTCTTTCTAAAGGTAATAAAATCCAGCTACCACCGACGAGTTAAAACATTCAACTGATAAGCCACAACATTAAAACCACCTGCATAATAAAGTGTAGGTTCCCCTCCTGCCGCCAAACAAGATCTGACTCGTCAAGACGTGTTTTGTTCAAAATCATGTACTTACATACTGAAGCTTACTATTTTGAGTACATAAGTGTATTCAGCCTGTCAAGTATAGAAACATGCAGGGCACTATAAGTACCCAGATGGTGTACTGAGTATGTAACGATGGACACTACTTACTCTCTATTACGGCTACGTAGCGGAAAGGGAGGGAGCATTGACCAAAAGTATTTATGGTGTTTGAGGAAGCTGCAGAAGACCGCACACTATTTTTCACAAAGTACCACTATACTGCTGTTGGATAGAAGCAATAGACGTTAAACAGAGGGCACAAAACCACATTTATTTTAAGGTAAAATGATCAAAGCCGGTAGATGCGTTGGCAGGTGACGCATTCAAATGTTACAGTCATTTCCAGTAAGTGCAGAATTGCAGTGTGTATTTTGAGACATCTCTATCCTGTTAAAGTTCGATTACAACATGAGTAAGTGCACTAATATGTGAGAGTACTATATGTGAGTGTACTAAGGGAAGTATGTCACCTATGGTATGACGCACAAAGACGTGAGCAGTAGATCCTTTGAGTCCTGCAGGTTCAGTGATAGAGCCTCCATGGATCCAACTTGTTTTTCAAGCACATCGGATTGCGATCCGGGGAACTTGGAGGTCAAGTGAGAGTCAGGTATGATGCCAAACCGTGTAATACACCCACTAATTCACTACAGGTTACTGTGTCAGTGTCACATTTTGCCTCACCTATAGGCTTGAAAAGTAGGTTGGAGAAGGCTGGAGGTGGTTGGACGGAACAAACTTTGAGAGAAACCTGAAACCACAAGTCAAATCCATGAATATTGTGAGTACTGTTACCCACACAACATAATATTTTAACGTGTGTAAGGTACGTTAAATAACTTACATTAATTACGTAACATTATTTATATAAAAATATTTGTTTTAACCCAAACCACCATTTTTTTCCTGACTCTATCCACAACACAAGGCACTTTACTTTTCAGGCCCAAGTGAAGCAAAACCTGAGACTGACAAATACTACAACTTTTGGCGTTGGAAGCCAACGCCGGCCGGTTCTCTCAGGCATACATTTATCAGACATATCAGAGAGGTACTGTTCTTCTTATTTAACTGCTGCAATGAGCACAAATTAGCAAAAAAAAGACTGCTATTTTACCAACCAAATCCACAATCCATAAAATGATCTTGATCTCAGCAAATCTTACCCATTTTGTATATTTATAAAATCATATGTAGCACATATAGCCTAATTCAGAGCCATACTTACTGTATGTGAGATATTTGGTCTAATGCATTATGCAACGAAAGGGCTCTCCTGAAGCTAAAGGTGTATATTACATGGTGTCCTTTACTCTGACACAATCCTCCTTTTTTGTGTGAAAAATCCACTATCACCTAACACACAACCACAAGGCATCAACCCCCCTCTGCTGATATCACAGGCTGTCATCACCCCTGCCCCTCCCACTACAATGTATATCAACAGAAAATGCCACCACAGTGCTGTGAGACGAGGCTGCATATCTAAACAGGTCATCGTCATTATCACTGTAAATCCCTTCATCTCCTAAAACACACACACCACAGCTCCTTTGGCATGAAAATGTCTCAGAGATAGAGAAGTCCTGGGCGTGAGGATAAAGTTAACCGTGTCGCAGCCAGGGCTGGCTCTTGGGCGCACAATAAAAGCTGGTGTGTTGTCTCATTATGTCTACCCTGAGCACAGATGTGGACAAAGGACTAATGAGGACACACAACTCAGAGACTGTTCAGAAAAAACAGGCTGAGAAAAAGAGACGCAAACAAGAAAACGCTGGGTTTTTTTTGTTTTGTTTTTTGTGCTGCAGAGGATCTGCAAGCTGCCGGGGGGTTATTTTCAATTAGCAACACGTATCCTGCACGACTTACAGTATGTGTGTGTTAGCCATTATTGCTAAAGAAGAAAACGCCGCATGTGGATTGAGTTTAAGTAAACAACTCCCTTAAGATTATGTTTTTTTTTAGAGTGCAATCACAATCAATTGGCGTCTCCTCGATGAAGCTAAAGGCTTTCTAATTTTATCTCACTGATTCCTTCTTTCCATCTATTGATCCTTTTTTTCCTCAATGTTACTACATTTAAATAGAATATTATTCTGGTGGCAATACACAATTGAGAAGGCAGCACAAAACAAAGTAAGTGATATATAAATTTTGTGAAATGCAGCCAGATTATTCCTGTGTTTAGGCATCAGGATAAACTGATAAAAGAATAGATGGATGGATTCTCAGTCCTTCTGCCGTACAGGTACTGTGTTCCTCTGTGTGGGAGACGGGGCCCGGTGGTCAGCACCAGCAGGCAGCAGTAATGTCACGCTGGTATCGAGCACGTAGATGGCTCAGCCAATGAGAGCTCATTTATCAAGATAGGATCCTGTCTTGGTTAGTTTGGTTCAAGATGGAGGAGCAGCAGCCACAAGACAAGTGAACTGTGGTCTGTCTTTGTACGTTTTGAAACAAAGGACCCTGCTGGTAAGAACAAGAATCAGAGCTAAGGAACATTTTAATTTTCAAATATTTATCTGGAGACTCTATAACTGTTTTTCTGTGTGGTTTGTTCATTTGAGTGATCCAGAACACGAGGCGGTCAGGTTAAAGTGACCGCCACGATGATGGACAGCAGACAGTGGTCCATTACAGGTGAGGTCACACTGGCAGGTATGACAGACGATGTTCATCTAAAATACAACCTGCAGCAGCTGGTGGGTGAGAATTTTCTGGGCAAATAATATTCATTTGTAGTATTTGTTGTGCTAAAATGGAGATTACAGTCATAAAGTGAACAAATCTTTAATTTTACAGCTGATTTTAGGAACATCTTTCAACTAAAAACTCATTCAGTTTGAGGCTCTGCAATTCCTGAGTCAAACTGAGGGACTTCCAAAGTGGAGAAACAAAGATCTGAACCACCTACAACTGTCTAACAATGACTTTTATTTAATAATCATCACAAACTATTCTTGAGTGTGCAAAGTAGTTAAGTACATATTTAAATACTAAACTAAAACTTTGAGGTACTTTTACTTTACTTGAGTATTTCCAGTTCATGATACGTTAAACATCTACATCCACGACAAGATTTTATATAAAACGTAAAATGAGTCTATGAAATAAAACACTGTTAGAAATTAGACCATTTCTTTACTTATGACTCCTTGCAGAAAAGCAATACATTAATTTTCAAAAACATTTTAATAGTTCTTAGCCAAAGAGACATTTTCCCACTGCACCTCTCCGAGGGATTCATTTAAATACATGCTAACTTTGGGTTTAGCCCTAAACTAACCTGAAAAGGAATAAAATGAGTTATAATGTGTGTCTGCTAGGCTTTCCAAATGTTACTGCATGGATCAAATACTGATACTGAAATTAGTTATATTGCTGCGGTTGTGACGCGTTCTTTAAAATGTAACCACCATCTTACAACCACAACAGCTACGGTGGAGCCTCTGATGTAAGCATGTGTTCACACCGTATTTTTGGAATTCTCAGTGGTAGAAGGGTGTGTGTGGGGGGAGGGGGGGGATTATCCACGCTGTAGGTGTAAATAAGGTTTTGAATAGCTAAACGAATAGTTGTTGTATCGTACTTTTGCTTGAGTAAAGGACATAAATGCCTCCTTAATTCAATCCCCTTCCCTTTTCATTAAAACCATCATCAGCTGACATTAAAACTTTACTGCAAACTCACATGCCAATGACTTCAACCACTTCACATGCACCGCTGTAGGAGACTCAACATGTTTAAACAACAGGTTTGACTTCAGCTGTGAGACAGAGACATCACTGGATGATCCTCCTGTTTCCAGGAATCCACTGCACTTCACATGTATTCTGTACAGTGTGTGGAAACATATCTCTGAACAGCTCTTCCCTTATTGGACCATGGCCTTAGGGCCTTTGTTATGATTGGATACTTACAAAAGCCAGCCACACACACACACACACACACACACACACACACACACACACACACACACACACACACACACACACACACACACACACACACACACACACACACACACACACACACACACACACACACACACGGTGTGCGTCTTTTATTCTAAAGGTCTGCTGCTGCATATTAAACAGTCTGGACCATTGCAGCTATCAAATGCAAGAACTCTTTCATCGACATCATCACCTCAGTAAATACATGCATAAATAAAGGAATGTATCCCCCTCTGAGACGGCACGGCACACAGCACGCAGCACACAGCACACAGCGTGGTTGCAGAGAAGAGGTGTGTCTTTTGGGGAGGGGGGCTTAAAGGTGGCTGGGGTGTGGGGTTGAGGCTTGTCACCGTGATGAAGACAGATGATGAGGCTGCATTGCTGTAAACGAGTGAGTCAGCCCTCCCTTTAGACAGACACAGGCCTGCAGGAGGCAGATGGGGGGAGGAGGAGGCGGGACAGAAGGAGTGAGACGTGGGGGAAATGCATGGGAACTGAACTGTCCGTGGTGCTGAAATCTGGAACGGCTGCTTTCTAACAGCTTCAAGTTCAGGCTCAGAGCAAGAAAAGGAAAGAAAAAAATAGCCACAAGCTGTCCTTCAATACCTGACCCACATCTGAGACAATCGGCAGCACGAGTCTCAGTGTAACAGGGCAGTACTTAATTTGCTTTTAGATGCAAACGAAGACAAAATTATCCATTTGGTAAACCTATTTTGAAAATCCACAGCACAGGGACTGAAATATACGCCCAAACAAAAGCTTAGAGGGCTGCTGCTGTTGAGTTTTTTCCACGCAGATCCTGTCCCGTTATTTGGCATTCAGATCACAAAGCCAGGCGAGGGAGAGTCTCCACCATGTAATTCCTTCTGAGCCAAGTCAAAAAGATTCTCATTAAAGTGCTTTTTATATCCCAAACCTCAGACCCCAGGCACAATTGTATTGGGCTGTCATGCTATTTGTAGACTAATCATCTGCACACAAATGGAGACACACACACATATACTAACCACAAAACTAAATGTAAATGAGTCCGGCTCAACAGGAATACGATATCTCAATGCCCACCCAAAAAACCCATGTTCTTTGAAATGTTTTTTGTTTTGGTTGTTGCATTATTCATCTTTCAAAGCCATCCTGTGTTGTGGCTAACCCTCAATCCATTTACTCAACATCACAGAAGCATCCTTACATTGCAGGCAGCTGGCACCAAGAGGAAGTCAAAGGGAGGTGATACACAGCTGTAAGATAGAACTGCTATAATATGACTTGACAGAAAATTCAAACAACACGTTCAACTTTGTCACAGCAGCTGAAATGCGAAACTTCGGTCATGTCGACTTTGCAACTTGTTACCCTGATTCTCCTTTGGAACACTGACTGCTATTCCAATGCTTTCGCTGCATGACTTATAAATGATAGCCTCACTGATGGAGCCTCCTCACTTATAAATACTGTAAATTAAAAATGGTCAACTTGCAGGCAGCCAGTAACAGGCATTTCCTCTCAGTTTGACATGAAACGATTATGCAACAGGTTCTATACTTGCAGAAGCCCTTAGCTGTAAAACGATCATTGTTGCAACATAAGAGTGTTTTAGATGAGGCCAAGAAGAGAATGATGTCACAAGTCCGTAAATAAGGGTCTTTTTTCTCGGGCACTGCAGAGACCATGCGGGTGTGGTGACTGCATTAGTAGACGCGCAATCCCCGGCGCAAAACGCTCACATTTAGACCACGATGTGGACATTCCCGTCACGACTGTCCACCATCACTATGACTACCTTCTACTTGTCGGACGTGCCTTGAAGTTCAAATCATCAATCTGCTGCCAGGATATTTGACAAACACGCCGATCTAGCTTCATTTTCTGGCAGCCACAAGGTGCCCATTGACGGCGCGCCTCCCCAAGCCCGTGTTTGATAGAAAAATACATGCACAATGACAATCTGACATCTGCTCTCCATCTGACAACAGCTTAGTATTCTCCACAGACACCCCGCTCTGCCCCTCTGAGCACACCACGCCGTTTTTCTATGTGCCTTTCCCTCTGTACCCCACTCTTTCCCATTCCTATGCGGCTCTTTTTTTTTTTTTTTTTTTTCCCCTCTCGCTTATTTCCACACACGAACAACAACGGAATTGAACAGCGGCTTCATAAAATATGCAGGTAAAAAAAAAAAGGCAACTCGGAAAGCAACCGAACATCTCAAGCACAACACTTTTCATGCGCTACTGAGAACTGACCTCCCAGTCTAACGAATCCCACTCTTCGGTAAACATCCGGAGGATTTCTTTTCATCCAAAAAAGCGGACCAGGCGCAGCGGCTCTATGGAGCGACTGGGCGATGCGATGCCATTGCGCTTTTGGTATTATCCTCATGAAATCAATTTGAACAGGGGGACGTCGTCGGGAGAAGGCATCTCGGCGGCGTCGAGACCAACTTGAGCGACACAGGAGAACGATGCTATGCCTTACAGTCCAACATTTTTGCTCGGCGGATGGTTGCAACCAATTAGCACACCACTTGCGCTCGGAGGCGAATAGCTCCTGACAAGGCGCTCCTTCACTTGAGCATCGCGTCTATTTCAGCTGCTGTGCTGCTTTTTGGAAAAAGGTGGCAGACTATACAACACACGCAACTTCTCATTTCCAGGATACAGGGGGGGGAATTTAGCGTGGCGCATACTCCAAAGCCAATAAATCCCCGTAGCGTATTTGACATCCTTTTCCCTCTGCTGAGGAGCAACAATAAAAGGAAGCTTTTAAAGGTCCCTGCATGAAGTGCTTCTTAAAACACGTGACTCCATCTATTCCATGGTGGGAAAAAAAAAAAAAGGATGCATTTGATCCATAATAGGGGCCTAAGCAGTGGGAGAGACATTATGTGGGGTCATGGTGAAATGAATGACACTGGTACCACATAGTAGACTACTCACCATTAGCACAGCAAAGTTATTATGATGGGTGCAATGAATGGTGGTCGTGTTGCCCCCGGAGCCTGTTATGTGGCAGCCCTCTGCCCTCCAGCCACCGTGTCCATCCAGCAGGTCAAAATCCCAATAGGCTGCGGTGGGGTCTACACCCAGTGCGAAGTGCCTGAAAGCAATAGTAACGGAGTGCACGGCGCTCCCGAGGCTGCACCCATCTGCAAGAAAAGCAACACATTCAGTAAAGGAAACGAAGTGGAAAGTCTCTAAGTGCTATGGCACGAAATAAAAGGCATGGACCTGGGCTCACAAACTCCTGTATGCACACCACACACATGTACCCTAGCGTTACCTGGATCAGTGTCAGACAGTTAACTGCGGCTGACAGACTGTTGTGTGAAGTGTTGCTGATAACTTTCATCTTAAATAGGGACCTACAACAGTCTCTTTTCAGGCAGAATGCAGCAGCGAGACGCGCTGAGATCTGATTTCTTTAATTAACATGAATAAACAACAACAGAGTTTGTGTTTATTTTTGGGAACACACAGAAGCCTGTGTGCCAACATGTTGCGCAGAACAAACTGATAGACTGTGACTGCGTGTGCGTGTGTAAGCATGTAGTCCGTGTCGGCAGCACAGTGCAGCGTTGACATCATAGGCATGATGATAAAAATGGATTTCCTCTTACCTAATTTGGTGAAAGCAACTGGTGTTGAAACGCTCCTACGCTTTCCATCATCCGCGAGATTTGACGAATTCCCCGTGCAAGGAAAGAGTTTCCCATTGCGAAACACAATAAACTGCAGCTTGCAAGTGGAGTTATCAACAGATTGCAACGCAGAGGAGGAGATAGGCGTACCAGCCAGCGGTAAATGGATTGAGGCGACTGCCACTGAGTTCTGCGGAATGAACAAAAAAAAAAGAGAGAGGAAAATAAAAATTAAATATGTCTCCGAGATGCGCTGGGGAACAAAAACTCCAATAGGAAAAAAGACTGACAAATTGCTTTCCTCTCCAGGAGTGGAGGCGACCATAGACCACAAGTGACCAAGGGAATGAGAATCGCGTTTGAAGCGCTCTAGTGCGCCTATTTGGTCAGGCTCCCTGCCGCAGAGGTGGAAATGGTTCTTACCATTTCAGCTTGAGGGCACATCAACACTGCAGCTTGATTTAAAGAGACAACCGGTCTGACTTTATCTTCTTTTTCAGCGACTATAAAAACCAAAGAACCTCGAAAAAAACATCCCTGGCGAGGTTTGGGCAAAAAAGGAAGTTCTGGGAAAAACGCGTGGGTTGGGAATGTCAAAGTGCAGGAACTCGCCATGTTTGAGCCCCAGTGAATCCAAACTTATTCTGTCCTGTTAACTTGATTTTCATTGCTGTAACTGCAAGGGGGGGAAAAAAACAAACATGTGCAGCCATACAACCCTCCTCAAAACCCCACCAGAGTTGCATTCAAGATCCCCACTCCCTCTGATCTGTTATGACCTGAAGCTGATCATTTTACATTCTGAACAAATAATATATTAGCAGTCAAAATTATCTGCCTACCAGGTCCCAAGAAATCCTGAGCTCAAATCAAGAAGCAGCCTTTTTTGTTTTTTAAGCTGCATGATAACAGCTGCAGGAACTTTGGCACAGCTGGGGGTTTATTGACTCGATGCCCCTGGTGGACAGAAATGTTGCTCAAGGATGTGCGGACCAGTGACGGACTGACTCACTGAGGACAAGACAGGCAGAGCCAAAAATCAAGTTTAATCATAAAAAAAACGCTTCCAAAGAGCCACCGTCAGCATATACAGGACCCTGCAGTACATGTGTGACCACACACTTAAATCCATCAGCCGGTATGACTGCAGCAGCTCTTACCAATTCAATATTTAATGTATAAAAAAACAGAGGGGACCTATGGGCTTGCAAAAGCAAATAAACATGTTGAGAGGCTTGTGCAGACATTTTCTCAGGCGTGATTTATTCAGAAAAGTGCTAACCTTCTGGTCAGTGACCTTCATCGGGGTATGGAGCACTTAAGTGTGGAAAACAAACTGATGTCTTTGCTGCTGATTTGAAGTGGTCACACAAAAGTGTTATTTCAAAAGAACATAACACCTAAGGCCATTAATGGATTTCTGCACCATGAACTGATTTGTAGGAAGGAGTGAATTACAGCGACCCTGCATTTTTATTCAGCGGGTGACCCTAATGGAGAATGATAACCAGTCGGGCCATGATACATGTTCATAATAAGGATAACGGACTGGGTGCTCGCCTCCCAAATGAAGCCCGTTCTGCTCGGCTTTCAATCACGTCGCCGTCCAGCGTGAGAGGATCAGCACTTTGAACCTAGAGGGGAGGGAAGCTTCCTGTCCGAGATAAATGTGGATGCCCATAAAGTGCCCTTACAGTTAATGGGGAGCTGCTTAGTCAAACGTTCAGCCTAATCGATGCGGAGGAGGAAGGTGGCCAAATTTCTTAATCAAGTTAATCAGGAGCTCCTTTGTCCATTCTTATGTTAGCTATAGCTCCGGTGTTTTTTTTTTTTTTTTTTTAATGTAGGTGCCCTTGTGATGACAGGCTCCGTGGCCCCCGAAGAGTCTCAGTTTTGTTTTGATCCTCCTTCTATTATCCTGGAAAATAATTTCACAGAGGTGACACAGAGCAACGGCGTGCTTAAGCACAGTTCCTTTACATTAGAGCCGCCACGTGTGAGGAGCCGGTGGTGATTTTACAGCATCAGCTCTGTTGGCTATTTGTTTCTGCATTGACTCACTCTTGAAAGGCTATTGATTTCCATCCTGCGGTGTGTGTGTGTGTGTGTGTGTGTGTGTGTGTGTGTGTGTGTGTGTGTGTGTGTGTGTGTGTGTGTGTGTGTGTGTGTGTGTGTGTGTGATTCTGTGGGGAGAGGAAGAAAGACAGAGAATCCTTGCCTTGAAATTTATGTTGCATCATTTCCTTTCTCCGAGCAGCTTAAGCTTGGCAGTCTGTTTCCGAGACGTCACAGGATACAGACATCAGGGAGAGAGTCGGAGAGGATTTGAGCCGAGGTGACAATTGGGAGAGAGAGTTAAAGTCGGGCCCTGGGCACGCTATTTGGAAAAGGAGCCCTTACGTATGCGGATGCCAGGTGACCTCCATCCCCCAGGGGAAATGTTTTCAAAGCGTACAACCTACAAAAAGAAATCTTATCTCGTACACTTGTCTCCTCATCTCTTTCTACATCTTTTATCCTCTTTTATGTGGCGTATCAAAGGGATTTACGGCCCAGAGGGTGTGCTATAAGCCACAGCGTGCACAAGGTCCCATTCTAAGCAACAATCTATGTTCCTCCTGAGCAACCTAAACAGCTACATTTCCTCAACCCCGACGCCTCCGGGGACCTCACTCTTCAGAGTTGATTTAGCTGGTTGTACCTCCGCTGCCTGACCTTCCTCCAAGCCCCTCCCCTCTCGAGCAGGGGCAGCATGCTGTAGCCTTAGTAACCTTAATCACACACCCCCCCACCCCCGTCTCTCGCTCTAGCCTCAGGATGGCTCCCCTCCTCCCTGCTTATGCCTTTCCCTTACAGAGGGCATACAGGTGAATGTCAGCAGTCACCTGGTATTTCAGGCTGTTCCCCTCCCCGTCCACCTCCCTCTATCCTCCTCCCACCTTCTCCTTGATGCACAACCTTGTTTGATAGAAGCACAAAAGCTGCAAAAACAGCCTGCAGGGCAAAGCACAACAGCTGTGTTTGACCTGGGGCAGCCACCAAATCACAGCATAAACATTGCGCTTAAACACAGCTTCTCCACTTCACAGGGGGATTACTGTTGAATGTGCTTAAACAAAGAGGTGGAAATTAAGGAAGGCAGTAAGTGTTTTGTACTGTATAATCCAAAATTAGAAAGTGCTTGGCTACAGCTCTGTGCCTTTGTAGATACATCTGTGGGAGAGATAAATGTATTTATTTGCGCAGGCGGCAACTTGAAAATGAACTCAATGAAATGAATTTAGCTCAAAGGGCAGCTTGCTGAGCTCTGCCCCAGTCGAGAAGAACTGCTGACGAGCACGATGGGAGATTTGCATAATTTTTTTTTTGGTAATCATTGGCAGTCCTGTCAGCGCAGACGTGGTCAAAGGCACAATGACCATGACAAATAGGTAGACATCAGGAGACTTCAGGGGGTCGTTTCTACCCGCGATGTTTGAGTCTCAAAATAAATCACAGTTTGCTCGCAAGCAACATTTAGCAAAACAAAAAACAAAAAACAACAACAAAAAAAACAACTTGCAAACCCGGCTGCTGCCAGAGCTCATTTCAAGGTCTGAACATATTTGTACCGCCTGACATGAAAAACATAAACAAGGGAGGCATAATTCCACAGAAGTGATTGTCAAGCTCACAGCTTAAAAAGGTGTTCTCCTCATGGGCGTTTTTATGTTCCAGCATTGTTAGCATTACTTATCAAGAGAAATTAAGCACAGGCCGACATGGTTGTCATGCCAACAGGAATCTGTTTCCTCTTGATGGGTTGTTGTATTGGAGGAGTGGAGGGTGGCATTTGAGCAGATTTGAAACAGGAAATGAGGCTCTTTGGAGAGGCTGAGCTGTGCTTCAGCTGTCAGCTACACTTTCCTCAGTCAGCGCTGACTCAAACTGTCACATCACAAGGTTTGTGCCTTAACAAAAAAATATTTAAAAGGCTACAACAGATGGACAACATTGTTTGATTGAAAGGCAAATTGTGGATTATAAATTATCGGATTCATTGTGTGTAAAAAAAAGCTTAACAAATAAAATAGCTGCAGGGCGACTGATAACGAGCCACAAAGAGCTGAGTCGATGAGACAGAACTGATCTTAGAGGGGAAATTCACAGATTCCCAGCAAATACATGAGTCTCTGCAATATATCACTGCCCAGTTAAGAGTTTGGCTCATCAGTTTCTTGTTGCCACGTCAGTGGAGCCAACATGAAAGTGAAGTCAAACAGGACTGTGACTCAGTAATGCTTCCTGATTTTTAAAGCAGCAGTGCAAAGATGAGAAACAATGTGAGTACACAAAGAAAAACACAATTTTATTCCTCCAAGTCAACTCCAAGCAGTTACGTTTTTACTGTTAATATAAACGGAGAATGTCAATCGCAGGTCTGTGGCAGGACACAAACTCAGGGCACACTACTTCCTGTGTAACACTCTACTTTGGTGCTGGATGTACATCTCTGGGTGCAAAATTGTCCAACATGGACACAAGCTTATCCAATAAAAATGTAATGTTTAATGGTGTGAGCACCACAAATGGAGTTACATTGACCATTATTGTATTAGCCTGGTTCAACACCTTTTAATTATCATAAATAAATACATGTTTCCAGTGATTCAAATAGAGCTGTTGGTATTGTGTTCATTGATGGTTGATTGCCATGGATAGAAAATAAATCCAATAACAGCTTTGTTTGCCTAATTAAGAATGAGGACATAATCTTATTTTGTAAGTGTCAAAAAGTAGCAATATCCATGAAAAGAAAAGAAAATAATTGTGATGCTCACTCACTTAAATCTGGATTCATCTTTGAAAAGAAGAATTAACGGTAGCCTGATGTTTCCATCAGATTTCACCCTCTGACAGCACTGTCACTCCAAAAACAGATGAATGCATCAATTCAATTCCATTTCATGGAGCAACAAATCACAACATACAGTAAGTAATCACAGGGCACTTCACATACGGTCAAGACCTTAAGATATTATAGAAAGAAACCCAACGGTTCCCCTTGAGCAGCACCAGGCGACAGTGAGGAGGAAAATCTCCATTTTAACAGGAAGAAAGTTCAGACTAAACCAGACTCAAAGGTGGGCGGATGTCTGCCTCTATAGTATGGGGTGAGGGCATAGGGAACAGCATAGAGAAACAATACACAATAAAGATTGGGCAGGTTAGTGGGCATCAGAAACATGCAGCTCCGGAGCCAGAGCTACCTGCAGAAAAGTAACTCTGGCCGCCATATCGTGCTTCATTTCCCTCAGTAACTGGGTTTAAAGTCTTTCATTTTCTCTGTGATAGTAAGCAATGTTGAGCTATGCATATCCTGTTAACAAATAGTATTTTTCCTTGCCTCATTATTGAGACTACTGCCATGCAATCGCTGTAAATTTTTGAGGAGGCCATGGCAGAGCTAGTGCGGCTCTGTGGGTAAGCTGTGGATTAACCCCTTTAACAATGAACTGTAAATCCACTTTAACCGCTCACAGCAAAGTACCAGTGTATTCAAGCGGTGGTAGATATTCCATTTTGGTATTTGTCAAAACCTGGAGAGAGAAAACCCAAACTATCCGCATGGTTAGATACCTTGAGGACTTCTGTAGCTTGGAAAAGAGATGTTGAAATCTTTAATAAAAATTCAATCTTCATGGCTCTGAGAGGAATTTGACTTCATGGTTGATCTTTAGATTACACCTCCATTCCAGTTGAACTCACACACTGACTTAAAAATACTTCCTTCTGATGACAAGTTTGCTCTCCGGTTGGCTTGCTTGGAAAATAAAAGCACTTCAATCTGATATAAATGAAACTACAGGGCAATTATATTTCAAAAGGCAGGCAGGGCAATATATCAAATTAATTGGAATTTTTGAAAAAAATACTAAGATTGAAACCAGCATACAACAAAAAATACTTCTCTGGAGTCTTGACAATAACAGAAGCTGTCACATTTCCTTTGAGATAACTTGGAGATAGGTTGGAGCTTTGTCCGTCAAACACACTTAAATAGTTTTGCTTTGAAAGGAATAATGCAAACAGATCACAGTGCTGTGTGAAACCATCTCCAGAACCTCGGACGAACAGTGTTTTCACACCTGAAAGTCCGGACCAAGGTTCACGTTTTTTGTTACATTGTTTACATTTGATCTAGGTAGGTTTGGTTTGCACTAAAGTGCACCAAAGAACTTTTTCTAACATACTTACGTCCTGTCATCATCACCTATATGGGCTGCGTCTCCCTATATTTGACATTGATAGGTTTGCAGAGAGCGTGTGTCTGAGGTCAACGTGTTGTCAATTTGGTTGGTAGACATTTCCGTTAAACTCGAGCAAAATATATAAATGGATTCATTGCATTGCCATAATACTATTAGTATCATGGCATTAGCTTTTTTTCCTCAGAAAATAAGTGACAAGTTTTGTCATCCTTATGCATTTTTAAAGTTGACTTGATTTAATTGTCGGACCAAACTACAGTTGAACACTTTTCTCTCATGTGCATCAACTTCCTGTAATTGGACCGAAAGTCCAAACCAGTCAAAAACTGCTCTCGCACTACAGAGGAATCCAAATTTGGTTCAATTTGATCTGGACTGAGATCCCATCTTTTGGTCGGAACAAATTTTGATCCATTTGTCTGGACTGTGGTCAGAGACACCTTCTATTCTGGTATAGCAAAAACTGAAAGGTCTGAAGTTCTGGACCAAATAATGTAGATGTGAAAGCACCATAAAGCAACAGTAGAATTAAAGCAGGGGTTTGGATGTTAGCAAGTTAGTTAACTAACATTAGCTGCATTACTTTCAAGTGTCACCCTGTAGCCAGACAGTGCACCAGTGGAAGGAATATACAGAAGTGCTAACATTTTATAATAAGAAAATTTGTGCTTTGCTCAAATGCTGGAAACAATCAATCCACAGCATTACCTAGAATTACTCAGCCACAAATATTACAGGGGTAGCATTGCCCTTTCTGTATGCTACTTGCACAGCTGCTCTCTGTCAGTCTCAGAGAGACAAGATAATAGCCTCTGTAATTTTGTTTTCCTAGTCTTGCACAAATAGCCCTAGATACCAGAGTAAGTCAGAGTTTTTAATAAACTATTTTTGAATCGTTTTTTGTCTTTTTTGTAAGGAGAAAAAACACAATTGAAATTATGAATCATCCAGAAAATAACCAAAATACAAAAATGTTTTTCAGGAAGCTCACTGAGTAGTTTAGTCGGAAATGGATATTGAAAACATAACATCTGTGTCTGTGTTCTCTCAGGGTTAATGAGCAGTGAGAGCAAAGGCTTGGATGCGTCATTAAATAAATAACATTCATATTCTTGTCCATGCCAGGTGAAGAAACGACTCGCCAGCAAGCGTCTAGAGAAGAAGCCAATGACAAAAACCCATCGCCTTTTATCTATTCATGTATTCATTCACACTTTAAACCATTCATTACCTGTTTATTCACCAACATGCTCGGCCTGAATACTGCTCAATGAGTTATAATTGGCCTGCTTGTGAAGAAGACTGAGTTGGCATGACTGGAATTCCAAGAATAGAGTCAGCGTCCTGTCCATAACAATATACATTTGTACCTGAGTAACAGATTCACACAATAGGATGTGTGGTCCCTTTGGAGTTGGTCCAGATCGTGCTTTACTATCAGCACATTTTCTCCATCACGCTTCTCAAGTTTGATTCAGCTGCCGGGTAGGGACACAGGATTAATGGGCAGTCATTTGGTGCAGCAATAACAGTTGGCTATCACACAAAGTGGGTGTGCTGGCGCTGCCCGGGAGGTGAGACAGAGACATAATTTTGGATTACGCCACAGGGTCCTGTCCTTTCTATTTGGACGGACCCAGCGGGATAAATGTACAAGTTCCCCCTTAGGTTAATACATGTAGGATCTGTTTTTTTAATTACTCCCAGATTAGCCTTTACTTATTTTTGGGTCATCGGTCCAGTGCATAAAAGGACAAGACAGCGATACAATCAAGGTCGTGTTAGGTCACTAATTCATTAATAGAGTTCTCACTTCTGTTCCACCTGTCAGATGGTATGATTTCAAACACACTGCGTCGTAAGGCAGAAACAAGTGTTCTGCACTGATATCAAATGTCACAACTCGTCTGTCTCCTGGACGATTGTAGATTTAAACAGAAAGTGTGCATTCCACTTGAACAATGTGATTAAAGTAGATCTCCATTTGAAGAGAGAGAGATGGGGGTGTGGGAGGTGGTGGGGGTGAGGGGGGGAAGGCGGGGTGCAGAACAAATGCGGTCTCTTTGGGCCTTTTCAGATTGTAATTTGAGATTCGGCTCGGAGGTGAAATGAATGTGAGCTGGTGTGTGCGCGTCGCGCAGATTGAATCATTCAATTACTTTTTCTGTTGCTATTTGATTTTTCGTGCATGCTGTGTTTATGACATTCTCTCCTTTTTTTGCCAAGCTGGGGCCAAGTATTGATCTCATGAATGTGTGCCGTCAAACAGTTTGAGGTGCAAAGGTGAACTAATTAACTGGAATGAAATAATTTGCAGAGTGTAACCCTAACAGTTGAGGATCAGTTGATGAATCCGATTGCTGCAACACAAACACATGCAGATACACAGATGTGAAGTGTGTAACATGCCTCCTCTCCGTGATATACAGTGTGTATTAACTGATAGTAAGAACCACTGAGATATGTTTCTGAATTTATGATTCAGCAGCAAACAGGTATAGCTAGTGCGGTCTAACTGTCTCCATGGAAACCTGCTTATTAATCTGTGTGACTTAACAATTTCCCTCCACAGTGGCAGAGTAGCGCGCTAGCTATAGTGCTTCATATGATACGTGGCTTTACATCAACACGGGTGTGCATGGATATGCATGACGGAGGGGAACTGGAGGTCATTCATCAGCAAAACCAGAGTATAACATGCTACAGTGGGATTTTTCTGGCTGCAGACCTCTTCATGGGAACATGATTAACCACCTTCACAACCGCCTCTTTAGCAGACACCTAACTGTTAAGATTTCAAAGATTTTGAAACAAGCAGACTTAATGACATTTTTATATGGGATTTGATCATTCCGAGGAATGTGTAAATATTAAATTTTCTTGTGAGCATGATGACGTAACATATAGAGTGGTCTGAGAGCTCATTAATGAGGATTCAACACAGGCGGTGGCTCTGTAGGATTTCTCCGACACAGTGGCGTGAAGCTGCATGCTCTCACATCTAACCGCCGCACACCTGCTGTTGTGAGATGCCAGGAGGGGTCGAGGGGTTGCCGCTGTCCGCATAGCAAAGACAAATCATGCTGAGGAGACGGCACAAAAGCTTTGGAGATGAATCATATCCATGCACACATGTCTAAACAGCATAATGGGGCCCATCAACGCGGCGGATGATGCAACGAGCTGACCGCTTCCAGCTAAATCCTGCAGCACGGAGGCAGCGAACCGATCAAAACACACACACACACACACACATTTTCTGTCAGCTAAAACAAACACAACTACATGGAATTCATCACGCAACGCTGTATGTTAAAGGAAAATAATGCATTAAGAACATTACATGGCAAATCATCTTGAAAGCATGCAGCCTGTAATAACATTAAGAACAATCAGGTGCTGCTGTGTGGTTAAAAAGGTGTTAAGCGTTTAATTGAAAATCCATTTTGCTAACCAACACAGCAATTTGGGACGTGAATATGTGAAAATGAACAAGGAGGTATGACTTGGCGGTAATGTATTTAAGCTACCATTAGAAATGTCCAGAGATGTGATCGTCTTTAATGGCCCATTCTCTCCCTCTGCATTTAAACTCCTTGCTTGGAAAATGCCCTTGGGCATCGCCGGGGCAAATCTAACAGATCTGGGAGGGAAATTAAAGCAATAGAGGAAGAGGGAAGGAGACTGCTGTGTATTTATGTCCTCCTTTTACCATATTAATCCCTTCCCACTAATCCTTCAGCTGCACCAAATAAAACTGTAATGGCTTTGGTGGTCATCTTTATCTCACCAGGCTGATGATGAACTCACTGGCAAAAAAAAAAGACAAAATCATTCCCAGGTGAGCTCTGCCTTTATTACGGCCCTATATTTTTTGTCTGTCTGATATTATTGCTTGTCAGGGTACATTTATGATCGACATGTGCAGTCTTTAACGGCACACACATGAACAGACAGAAGGGAAGAGGAACAGACACATCAGCAGGATGGAGTCAGGAAACTAAGAATACTTGTATTCACCAAACCCACCCAGCTTCCACCCACTGTGCTTAGTCATATATCAGCTTTATTAAAATTCTTGCCTCCACATGTCCAGCCAAAAAAGGGTGTGTTTATTCAAACTACTGTGGCTTGAAAAAAATATCTACTGGTAAAGTTGAGGCTTTGCTTCTTTTCAGAGGCTACTAACGGTAGTCAACGTAGGTTAATGGAATCCATTTACAAGACAGACAATGACAACAAAAGTGTCACGGTATCCACAGATTTTCCCTTTCAGGCTACTGCTTCTTCAAAACTGCAAATCCCCAGTGATAATGGTGACACACACATCTTGGTCTTGAGTCAGACTTGCGTCAATACTTGATGAAAAAAATAAATCAGACTAGCAACTCACTTTTGCCCAATGACTCATGACTTCACTTAGACTGAAGTCTTAACTTGATATCCTCCCCAAGACATTAAAGTTAGTTGAGAATTACCCTGTGACAAGAGATTTATTTAGAATCAATCAAACAGAGAATAATATTTGGCAGTGCAGACCAGCCTACAGAAGAACAATGACTTGGTGAGATCTGGGTTTAGGACTAGGACTTGACTTAAACTCGTTGGTCTTGACTTAGACTGAATCAGAAGTTTTGGTCTGAACTTGGAACTTGATATAGATGTGAGACTGGCTTGTGACCTCCAGAACTTTGACCGAGCCCCACTTTGTCTGCATCATGCTTTTGCCAGTGTTGATGATCAAAGATCAAGTAAAGATCAGGTCTGGTTATCCTCCGGTCTTGGACTTTTTGGATGATTTTTCTTATTGTTAGATGTATATGAGAATAAGGATGTGATATTCATCTTGTTTAACTCTTAGCAAAAAGTCAAAGAAGCATATGCTGCACTGTTCGTTTGAAGTATACAGTTGGTGAGTATTTCATTCTTAGAAAATAGATTTCAATTTAATTCTAAATTTTTGCATAACAGATTTTTTTTTTCTCAAGTGATGGTAAAAAAAATGTCTATTTAATGAACTTGACTTAATGTCTGCATTTTTTTTTAATGCGTTTTGGTATTTGTACACAGCTGCTGTTCTGTATTCTCTACAAGTCTCCCAGTCTTGGTCATGCCGAGGAATCCAAGACGTCACCGCAAGCAAAGAGTAGGGTGGGGATTCATTGGAGCACTCTTGTGCCTCGGACGCACATCATTTGAATCGATCTGTTGAAGCATTACCATAGTCAGCTCGGTCTTGCCGTTCAGATTTCCCCATCCCCCTACATGTTTTGATCAATGAAGGTCGATTCCATAGTCAACCCAACCCCCCCTCCAGCTACAGTGGGACCAAAGACAATTGACTCATATATGTAGTGAAAAGCAGAGAAGGAGGCCTGTATTTTTCAATCAGGTTAATCTTCCAATGAGAACGATAAGGCAGGCAGCAATTACTCCAACACCACGATGGTGATAGTCATGATGGGAATCGCAATTCTCTTATTAAGATGAAAGAAAAAGAAGATGATCTGAGCTTACATTGAGCAAATGAAATCTCCTGGGACGTGCACGTGATTCAACAGCCATTTAATCTGTTAAACAGGGGTAATAAGATGGTGTCAATCCACTGTCTGTTCAGCACAATTGTAGGGAAATGCTGCCCTGAGCCTTGTGCTGATAGGGGTGGTCTGAACTCGTGACATGGGATTTAGAAGTATCCTAAAATACCAGATGAGATTCCAAATGGAGGGACAGGCACTGTGTACAGAACATCAATTCTACAGCTGATTCTTTTTAAATAATTTCAGGTGAATTTTTAGTTGACTCAACAGTGGATTGTTGACGGGAGAATGCTATGCGAAAAAGGGCTGGACTCAAACCACAGGTATTGGGATTACATGGTCAGCATCTTCAATCCTACATGTGATATCTTAATTCCTGGTGACTGAGCCAGTACGGTCCAAGGTGGTACTACATTTCCCAGTTCCAAATATGAATATTTGCAGGTTTCTGGTTCTCTGAAAATAAACGGAATATATTTGGGTGTTAGTCTGTTGGTCAAACTCGGTATCATGTCAAAGTGTCACGTTTTGCCCTTCCTGGGCGTGAAAGTAATGTGCCTTAGGTCTAGGCACCAAAAAACACTTGGTTAGATTCAGGAAGAGGTCATGGCTTGGGTTCAATGTGACATGGTTGCAATTTGGGTAGGGTAAGGCACCAAAACTACCTGTTTAGGATTAGGAAAAGATCATGGCTTGGGTTTAAAGAAGTAATTTGACCTAAGCAATATTATGTCACTTAATGTATGTTCTGTATGTTGTATTAGGTAAGTAAATTGCATTACTTAAAAGAAAACCACAAATAACTTTTGTTGACTCAAACATTGATCTCCTGTATGAAAGTCCTGTGTTTGTTCCATCCAATAACCCCAGTCCTCCTCCGAACACAGACTTTATCACTCTTACTCGAACTCCTTCTTTGACTTGGGTCATGACAGCACTGATACCAAGAGGCACCTTGAACATTTCTCTCTGACGCCAAGAGCTTTGGCAAAACAGCAGTATTTAACACCCTGGGAACGAGAACGAGCTGGTCATACATGAGTGTACAGTCTTTTCCTACACCTAACCACGTTGTTTTTTTGTGTCTCCAGCATGGTATCATTGAGCGGACTAATTGGTGGAATGTTTACTTTGGTGGGATACCAGACTGGTTGGCTTGATGAAGCAAGACACTTGGGCTGTAGGAAACTGTGATGGATAGTGTTAATCATTTTCTCACACTTTCAGCCCAAATATTTCAGCAATTTGGCAGATTAGTGGTAGACACTAAAATCAATTGTTAGTTTAAGCCTTTCTAGAGAGGTACTAATCATGTTTGTCTTCATCCAGTATGAGCAACAACAACGATTAACAAATCATAATGCAAAATAAAGAAAGTGTAACAGAAAGTTTCCCAAACAGCTACAATCCATTTATGTTGTATGTCTTGGTGGGACTGATGGAGATTACAGCTGTTTTTTTAATTTTATTTATTCATGATTAAATCTGGCACATTTCTATGTGTACTCTGTATTTGTTACTGCACATGTAAAATCAAATGCAACAGCTTACTTTTCTTTGACTAGGGTCCAAGGTCCCTTTCTATAATTAATGGCTGCACATAATACTGTCTGTGCTAGATGTCAGTTTATCAGGTTTTTACACTGTCACCCACAACACATTAGAGAAATGAGCAGACAGATGATTTGGATGGATCAATGCTAACTTGGGCCAATCTAACCATTGCCCATGCTCATTCATCTCCAGAGCCTCCACTTGGCCCAGATTAACATCAGACAAGAGGGCACACTTTGAAGATTCTGTCTAAAAAAAGCGATTAGCTGGGAGCCAGCCATGTAAACTAATGGGGACTTATTAGCCACCGCACTTAGTGTACACAGTGACCACAAAAGGGTGGAGGATGAGGGAGCGAGAGGGAGCGAAGTCATTCATCACAGTTTTGTTTTCACCCTGATTAGGAAACAAGCAAAGTAATGGTGTTAACAAGCGGCTGACCTTTGTCTCATCGCCCCCTTAACTTTTCCTTCAGTGTGCAACAGTCATTCTTGATCCAGGCTTTAGAGCCGCTTAGAGGGTAGGAAAAAGCGATTTGAAGCAATTGCTTTTCAATGATTTTTGCTGTTGTTCCAAGTTCGACTGAGCAATCAATGATTTACCTCGTCAGCTTAGTTTGGGAGCAAATATCTCCGGTGTTTTCCACTGAGGAGTACCAGCTAGTGTTTAAAAACACCACAATTTGGGAACACTTTATTTCGAGGCCAAAGTGACATACACTAACATGTGATTAACATGTCCTTAAATATAACATATTTAAAGATTCATGTGACGTTACCAGAAAAGTGATTACGAAATTATTTAGTATCAACCCGGCATTACCCATCAGCCCACGAGGGGATACAGTGTCAGTTTTGTGTTTTGCGTGCCTCAGGTTTAGGCACAAAAAAAACACATGGATAGGTTTAGGGAAAAGACGGTGGTTTGGGTTAAATGTGACACGGGTGCAATTTGTTTAGGTTTAGAAACCAAAACTACTTATTAAGGTTTAGGAAATGGTGAGGTTCGGGTTAAAATAGGTATCTACCTGTATGAGTTATGCACATCGCTTTTCCCAAAATGACATTTAAACTTATATAGAATGAAATGCAATTCATTTGAATATTTTCAACCCCCCTCCCTCCCCCTCACACACACGCGTTTCTTGTAGTTGCATTTTTATCAGTTGCATTAACGTATCACAATGATACTTTTATACCACACTTTTCAATCATACAGTGACAGTCGAAGTGGCTGTGAACTTAACATTGCTCCGCTGGTCTGAGGTGTCTCCGCTGTCCAATTGGCTGGCAACGTCACACCACCGGGTGCCGCTAGAGGTTGGCTCCATTGACTCCCATTCAACTAGTCTCATAACATTTTCAGTCAATAACATTTCTCCGCAAGTTATCTCGGTTTTACTAACTAAAGTCGCTCCTGCTTATTAGTTTTCTGGCCATCCATCAGAAAAAAAAAAAAAAATCACGTCATGTACTATAAAATAAGCTTAAAAAAACCTGAGTTTTTGGGGGCGTGTCTGTTTGATTGACAGGGCTGTGGTGCAGTCAGGTTATGGATATTGGTGGGCGGGACGTATTATCATCGGGTTTCCAATCAGATCGAGTGGGTTCCCCGCTCAATCCCCCCAGCTCCCCTATATATGGTCAGTTTCGCCTTCAAACCACTTGGGACTAGCAAGATGGCCCTCTGCTGGATGAAAGGAAAACTACTCCAAAACATCTCCTGTGCATATAGACTGTAAAATTTGAATTCAAAGGGGTTATTACAGCTCCAATGTTATTTACGTTCAAATGAATGATCAAATTTTGAATAATTTGTGACAGCCCTGGTACATCATAGAAGTTAATCAATGTATGAAATTTACTCAACGTAACCAGCTTACTTGAACTAAATCCACATTACTGCATTTACATTACTGACTTGAACACTAGTCTCGTGGAGGAAAGTCTTGTGCTTGTCCCATCATACACTCCCCAACCTCCGCCCTAGTTTGTACTTCACATGACCTCCTTCCTCGATCATGGTTATACATGTGTGTCGTTTTCATGCGTAGGCGTGGCAAAATGTGACACTGACCTGAAATCCTGCGGAGGACTAACAGGTGTATTACTTTATCATGATACCAGACATGGTACATACGTCATATATACTGACGTATGAATAAAATATTTGCGGGCGCCTACAGAGACAAACATCTGAGTAATAAGGAAGAAAGAAAGAAGTTAGGAAATAAAGGGGTGAAATATTTGTGCTTATGATGAACTTAGACATAAATTGTACACAATCATTTTTTAAATTGAGTACCTATTTAAATTAGGTCGGGTGTAATATATATTTTAATTTTGACATATCAGGAAAATGAGTTTAGAAATTACATATGATCCTTTGTAATTAAAACATATTTTAGGACTATACAAAACTAAAATATCCATCGGACAAAAGCTACAAGTTTTGCAGGAATGCGGAGAGATCTCCTTGAATTCAACAGATAAGTAAACACCATAATGTATGCACGGACTTACAGCGCGTTATTTCTGTGGAGAGGGACGACACGTACTCCACCTTGACTCTCCACTCCTGTGTCCGACTGGCTGTGGTGAGGAGACGGTGGAGGGACTGGCAGTGAGTGTGTGTGTGTGTGTGTGTGTGTGGGGGGGGGGGTGATTTATACCAACAAGCTCATTGCTGCTGCCCCCTCTGTCCTCAGAGAGACACTATCTAGCTGTTTGTCTGCAATCCTTTGACCTCAGGGCTCCCACTGCGGACCATCTCCGGTTCCATCAGACTAAAGAGCCCGCCACCTGTACCCAGCGACCGTCGCCGTGTCACAGCGTCTGTGCTACACGGATCTCAGCGGTGGGAGCTAATTGGTCACTTTATGGCAGCGAGTCTGCTTCGTCCGCTCTCTTCAAAAGAGGTTAGCACCATCATCAAGGTGTCATTAGGGAGAGTGAATTGACCAGCACGGCAGCGTATGTGTGTATGTGGGGGGGAGGGTGGGGTGAGGGGGTCTCAAATTCATTTAAAAGTCAATTTTCCTGCCTAATGCTCATCGTTTTAAGTAGCCTGACTTTAAGTACTGATTTTCAGGTCCTTTAAGAGGATGTCCACAGATGTCACCATTTTTCAAATTATTTATTTTTACTTTTCCTGTGCACATGTCCTTTGGCCTTATTCTCATTTTATCTGCCTTGACTGGGTTTTTATCTTATTTTTAGTTCATTAAAAGTACTACTTCACCAATAGTTCATTTGTCAGTCAATCTGAGTTCTGTGATTTGTAAAAAACATCACAGAAGGTCTAAGGCAGCTCTTCAGGAACTTTCATTTATTGCACGATGGTCTTCAGTAGGTTGACCAGTGTGCGTGGGATAATGCTGAGAGGTAGTCTACAACTTTAATGGCTATCCAACTTTGAACATAAAAACTCACAATTGATGATGCAGGTTACCGGTCTGCCTGTGAAGGACTAAGACATTTTTTTTTACTTGAATGCAGCTTTCTAAACCCCCATGCTGAGTAAATACAGTGAGTAGAAAAGGATGCTAAAGTCTCAGAGTAAATTGTTTCATATGTTCCTGGCTTCCTACCACAGTCTGCTAACCTGTATGATTGGGTGTTCTCAGTGCACGGTGCGGTAAACGTGAGTTATTTCGGCTGCTGTTGCCTCATCTGTCTGTCAATCATCTTGTGGTTTCAGTGGTAATGTCTTCTAGCTACAGTGCATCCGGAAAGTATTCACAGCGCTTCACTTTTCCACATTTTGTTATGTTACAGCCTTATTCCAAAATGGATTAAATTCATTTTTTTCCTCAATATTCTACACGCAATATCCCGTAATGACAAAGTGAAAATAGTTTGTTCAAATTTTTTGCAAATCTATTAAAAATAAAGAACGAAAATATAACACGTACATAAGTATTCACAGCCTTTGCTCAATACTTTGTTGAAGCACCTTTGGCAGAAATTACAGCCTCAAGTCTTTTTGAGTATGATGCTATAAGCTTGGCACCTATTCTTGGGCAGTTTCTCCCATTCTTCTTTGCAGGACCTCTCAAGCTCCATCAGGTTGGATGGGGAGCGTCGGTGCACAGCCATTTTCAGATCTCTCCAGAGATGTTTAATCGGGTTCAAGTCTGGGCTCTGCCTGGGCCTCTCAAAGACATTCACAGAGTTGTCCCGAAGACACTCCTTTGTTATCTTGGCTGTGTGCTTCGGGTCGTTGTCCTGTTGGAAGATGAACCTTCGCCCCAGTCTGAGGTCCAGAGCGCTCTGGAGCAGGTTTTCATCAAGGATGTCTCTGTACATTGCTGCATTCATCTTTCCCTCCATCCTGACTAGTCTCCCAGTTCCTGCTGCTGAAAAACATCCCCACAGCATGATGCTGCCACCACCATGCTTCACCGTAGAGATGGTATTGGCCAGGTGATGAGCGGTGCCTGGTTTCCTCCAGACATAACGCTTGGCATTCAGGCCAAAGAGTTCAATCTTTGTTTCATCAGACCAGAGAATTTAGTTTCTCATGGTCTGAGAGTCCTTCAGGGGCCTTTTGGTAAACTCCAGGTGGGCTGTCATGTGCCTTTTACTGAGGAGTGGCTTCCGTCAATTTTTTGGACTTCATGGCTTGGTTTGTGCTCTGACATGCACTGTCAACTGTGGGACCTTATATAGACGGTGTGTGTCTTTCCAAATCATGTCCAATCAACTGAATTTACCAGGTGGACTCCAATCAAGTTGTAGAAACATATCAAGGATGATCAGTGGAAACAGGATGCACCTGAGCTCAATTTTGAGTGTAATGGAAAAGGCTGTGAATACTTATGTACATGTGATTTTTTTGTTTTTGATTTGAAATAGATTTGCAAAAATTTCAAAAAAATGTATTTCACGTTGTCATTATGGGGCATTGTGTGTAGAATTTTGAGGGAAAAAAAAATTGTAATCCATTTTGGAAAAAGGCTGTAATATAACAAAATGTGGAAAAAGTGAAGCGCTGTGAATACTTTCCGGATGCACTGTACATATCCACAATTTAGAAAAAGGTCTGTCCTGTCTGGATAAAATTGCTGTGCAGTCGCACATAAAGCGGGACACCTGGTCGCTCTTTCCTTAGCATGGATTTTGCCCAGTTTTCATGAAATTGTAAGTATTCAAACCTAAATCTCTCTTGGCTGAAAACTTTTCATCAGGTGGGTTAGGTCTTCAAGTCTTGTTCTTGCCTGTTCCAGTGACGCTAACTACCCGGTTAGATCATTCAGATCGAAAATAGGCTGCAACGTAAAGCCGTGGAGAGCTGCAGAGTTGTAGTGGGTGAAAATTCTCTGTGGGTTTAAAAGTATGAGCAACCAGTTACATAACAGTCATTTGATTCACTGTTTACAGTATATAAAATACTGGTCATTTTTAAACTAGGTCAGACTATAACTATAACTGTTTAACATTGTCAACTTTTTTGAAAGTTTTACAAGATGAGATGGTTTCTGTTTGTTTCCCTTCAGTAATTATGGGCTTTCCATGTGTATTGTACCAGCTGGACGCTGCTGTACAACTAAAAGGAATGTGACAGAATGTGTTTTCACCAGACACAATCAAGTCAGACAAAAGACGACGAGCAAAATATCCGAATGCGGCACACGTGCTGCATTGGGTCGGAGACTTCCACTTACAAATGCACATAAACAGCCAAAATAAGCTGATGGTGAGTCAATGATAAAACAGCCCATGGTGGCGATTGTGACACGTATCCCTCAAACAACCTCCTCGAAAGGTAGCTGCAAACCTGCAGCCTCCGGGGAGAATTGTATGAGAATGGATGCTTGACAGCGGCGAGCAGCAGCCAGACTTTAGTTCCACTCCAGGGATGGACCTGCCTTTCCATGTCAGTGTAAATGTAATTTTCACTCAGCTAAAGCACCTCAGGTACCTTCTCGCCTCAGATCCCGGATTAAGGTGTGAGAGTGAGAGTCGGGGAAAGACAGACGGCAACACGTGACGCGAGAAATTAAATCAACGTGAGACAGTCTGTGGATATGCTTGTATGCATACAGCACACACACACACACACACACACACACACACACACACACACACACACACACACACACACACACACACACACACACACACACACACACACACACACACACACACACACACACACACATGTGCATACTGCAGAGGTTTGTCCCATTGCACCACATTCTTCTGTCATTCATCTACACAATACATATAGCACAAGGGCATCAAATCTAATTTCACACAGCCAATATTCTGACCTTTAGATCTCAAAACCCATTTAAGTGCAGCCTCAATATGAAAGTTTAGAGGACAATTAAACATCTGTTTGCAAAGTTGCTCTGATATACTTTTTGTATGGTATTATTGTGTATTTTTACATTAAATATTGATCCTTAGTAATTGCTATTGATGATTTAATTGACATTTGACACTTAATGTCTTCACTGTCAGAAAAAGCACGATGGTTTTTGATGTAGTAGCCAACTGGGTATGACAGAGTAGTCGTTTGGCAGCTGTCTGCTTCAGCTTTGTATCCAGAGCCCGTTGACATCAGAACCAGCTTACAGCGGCTCAGTCACTGTAGTCTGGGGAGCTGTGTGTCTATCAGCTGAGGTTACAGTGCTTATGATGGGGACAAGCAGTCTTCCTTACCAACAACAAAAGTCATGAGCACTCTCGCTGACGTTCCCCCTCTTTGACTGTAAATCCAACTGCCTGAGGGAAGTAAAACTCGGAAAGATTCACAGGACTGGTAATGTTGGCGTGACCATTTGTGAATCCTCAAGATGTCGGTACAGTAGATAGTGGATTTCAAGCCTCAGCAGTAGGCAGAGATAACTGGTTAGATGTAGGATAAGGTTGGGGTCAGGTTAAGGTAAGAAGTTGTAGATTCCCACATAATCTGTTTTTGAGTTTTGGAATAAAAGGGCATCCTAAAAATATCTGTCCCACCTGATGAGGCGTTTGAAGCAGCTGACTCACCTTGATCATGTAGTATGCCTATTATACTCATGAAACTAACACCATTGGTTAAAAATGATATAATTTACAGTGTTATATTAGTAACAGATACTTTCTATTGAAGGCTAAATTGGTGAAATTATCCATTGAGTCTTCAATCTAACCAGTAGGTTTTTTGAAACTGATTGGATTTGTCCAATAATAAAACCTGGATGTTGTGCAGTATTATTTGATATATTGAATAAACTTTCCTTTAATTGATTAACAAAAAAAAAAAGAGAGCTGGCCCTTTGTAGTGAAGGCAGCATTTCGTAACCATCTAAACTGTGTTTATACTGTAATTCAGACACCTAATTTACATCAGTTGTGTGGTGGTGATACATCATAGCAGTACTTTAAATTGGATGGTCTTGTCAAAAAAAGCTTGTATTTTATTTAAGCAATTACACTATTGATTGTCAACATGCCCAATCATCAAATTGTTAGAAGTTTTAATGAAAAGTTTCTTTTACCACACAGAGTTTGAAAAGAGAAGTTTTGTGAGCAATACGCTCTTACTTTTTCAGTGTTTCATATTGTTTTTTAATATACTGACTATTACTGACTAATGCCCGATCAAACAAAGGAGACATACAATAATGACATGATTAAAACACTGAATAGCCTTTCTTACATACACAATTTAAAAGCTTTAAAATTTAACATAATATTAAATGACTGATTGAGATTGTATTGTATTTTTTATAGCGCACCAAGGGAGCAATTGGCAGGATCTGTCCCCATCTCCCCTCCTCAGTGAGCAGCAGATATTTAAAGGGCTTTCCATTGACGCGGTAGTAATTGCAGCAGTTCCCTATCTCCACAGCAGAACAACATTCCACCTTATCTCCATGACCTTCAGTACTCAGTCTCCGGTCCCAGGGCAGGCGAGGTAGAGAGGGCGAGGTAGAGAGAGAGAGAGAGAGAGAGAGAGAGAGAGAGAGAGACAGTAGGATAACACACAACTGACTCATCACATGACACCAAACACCATCAAACTTTGTTGGCTTCCCGTGGGAACTCCACCCGAGGTCTCTATCTTCAAGACTTAACCTCACACACTCTGCCATCCATCTCTTTCCTCCAGGCCACAATGTATCACATCCATCCTCTCATTTACAATAAAGCTCCTTTAAAAGCTGCCAATCCAGGCCAAAGTACTCTCCAGGGGCTGCAGGTTCCAGATAACTGGCCCAAACAGTCCAGCGAGTGTAAACAGGCACTGTCAATCAATGCCCCTCAAGGGGGGCACGATGCTTGTCGGTGTAAATCCATGGTTAGATGATGTTGTCCATACACCGACTCTTTGCTGTGGCTTTAGTTACAAGCCAGACGCTCCTGAGCAGGATCACAATTTCACCTGATGACGAGGTCATTTTTACAGTGACAGGTCAGGGTGTGGGTCTGGACTACCATAGTATAGTGTTTTAATAATTATAATTTGCTTAACTTTTTATGATCAACAGTTCTTCCCCAATAGGTATTAAATGTATTTACCTCCTTTATTCATCTTTGAATAATCTGGTAAAAAGCCAAAGTGTGTAAAAAACCCGTCAGTCCACAAGAGGATATCGTGTTAGTGTCACGTTGCCTCACATAAGTGTGTAGCCTGGTGCGAAACAGCTTTTTCCTAAGTACAGAATATTTTTCAAGTTGTTTTAATGAACGCCCGCAACATGACGAGGTGCTGAGCAATTATTCTGTGCTGAGCACTGAACATTTGACGTTTTTTTTTTCAATCACAGAGAGTGGAAAAATGTTCGCACTGCGCTTGTCTTTGCCACCAGCCGTCCAATCAAAGTGACGGAGGAGCGGGGCAAACGCATATAACCATCAACACTTGTCGCTGATTGGTCCGCCCTTCAGAACGTCCGTGCAAACGCTAATATGAGCCGAGTTCCCAGACTGCCTTTACAGCGAAGAAAACTGAAGCTGTGAGCGACAGTCGGTACACACAACTATGAAAGCTGAAGAAGGAAGTCATGTGACTCGTTACAACAAGTGATTACCCAACCCCGGCCTCTGCAGATACAGTAAACTCAGGGCTTTCGCTCAGGAGACCAGTGTCCAAGAGAGAGCAACAATTAAACACATATTTCTTAATATACTGTATCTCTACTTATGTAAAATGACTTATTGTTACTCAAACCATAATCTCAAACCCAGTAATTTTTGTGCCAAACCCTAACCTCATGGTTTTTGGTGCCCAAACTCAAGGCACCTCAATTTACATACCAAACATGACACTGACATGGCATCTTCAAGTCGACAGATGGGTGTATTGCACGTGATTCGCAATTACTGGGTTGAGTTTTCATTGTTAGTCACAGTCCTTCCCACGCCAGATTCAAACAGCCCTCACACTTCTACTAACACTGTATCAGAACAGTATGAGTTTCCTGTTAAATTTCCAGCAGCTGTTGTGTTGGTTTGTATTGGTCACTGATTTCAGCACTAATTACGATTGTTCAGTTAAAATGCATCAAGGAAGCATGACAAGTTGATTGTTTTAGATTTTTGCAAAAGGAGAAATGGAACAAGAAGACACAGTGAGCTGTTGTTATATGGGAAACTACTCGCACCATAAAATTAGGTCATAGTTATTATTGTATTACTATTTTCTTTAAACAATGTGAATTTGTTCGGTTGCACTGTGAACAGATACACCAGCTGCTTTCTGACAAAGTACTGTATCTGCTGAAGAGGTGTTTGCTTTAAAGCCCCCCAAGATTTTGATTTGTTCATTGTTACTTTTCTTGAATGTTTGAGCTTCATGGTGCAGAATTTATGTTTGGATTTAGACCAAAATTCTACTACAGGAAATGGCTGTTACCAGATGTGGAAAATTCTAAGATGTACATAAAATCCAACAGACTTAGAGAATTTATCCCTGACCCAAATTTGACTCTGTTTAATGGGCTAATGCTTTAATTGACCCAAATAAATGAGGAGAAAATTAGTGATGCTACACCACCGCCTAGTGATGATAACCAAAGTAACTCCTGCGGTTGGAGGAGAGCTCCCTTGAAAATCCCATTCAATAAGGAAATCTATGACAAGTCCCGGACTGAATAAGAATGAGGGCATTAGGATAAATATAGAACAAAGATACTTTTTGGAGGACAGATTATCAAAGCGGGGTAAACTGCAAGTCGGCTGAGAGATACAACAAAGTGGAAAAATACACTTCTTTTCCGTACTGTATTTTGAGTTTTGGTTTCACCCATATAGAAACAAGTTCACCTGCAAGGCTCTGTCACAGTTGTCACTACCATTAAGAGCCCATGTGTGGTTTGCATGACTGCCTGTGTCTCTTATGATGTTAATTGTCTGTTTACCACTGCGGTGCGACAACAGAATGTAATGTTTTCCTCCGCTACATAATTCATGGCCTCGAGGAGAGGCTTGGCTCCATGTTTGGCACTGGCTTGTTTTGTTTAGCGTCCCCTGTTACACGGGCCCTATCCACCCCCACTTCTCACATTATGAATTCTTAATCGACGCCTGCATTCGCTCACAACCCAAATCTTGCTGGCTGCGCTCCTGCGCCGCAGGCATGAGGAGCTGGAAACGAGTTCAGGTGGATCCCCTGTCTTTGTCCTCACTCTCGGTTTACAGGAACACACAGCACTGATTAATGGAGATAATCAGATAATGGATTTTTAATGAATAAATTATGATTGGCTGGATCGAAAAGTTCCCGCAGGAGGCAAAAAAAAAAATTCAATCTCAATAAGTGCTTAAACAGATCCAGAATATGACTGATGTTATGATAGTATTATTTAAAACAATGGGGTGAATGTGTGCTCATGAATTATATCTGAGCTCCAGTCAAACGTCCTCCAAATCTATCCCTCAATTTTGGCTTTAAATGTGATTCACATTCATGCCTTGTTACACGTCGACTGACATAAATCAAATGACTACACAGAGAGAGATTTGAACATTTGTATCAAGGTTCGCTCAGGTACAGTAAAACAATGAGAATGTGAAGGCACTATCATTCACCACGATACTATTGATTGAGGCTCCAACCTGGTGAGGTGGGGCAGAATTGAGATTTGATATGGTGCTCACCAATATCAAAAGAAGTTGAACTACAGGTAGGAACTGAGCTGAAAATCAACGCTGCAACGAGTTAAAGCCACATCATCTGAAGCCAGTTGTCTTAATTGAAAAACTATATCAAGAGAGGAGAGCAGCACGGCCGTCAAAAAAAAAAGCTAGAGTCCACATGATGAGTGCTATTGGAGTGCACTTTCACAGGCGTAAAGAGGTGGAAAGATATCGCTGGAGTGGCGCGGCAGAGATGGTGGTTTCTGAGATGGGTGGGCAGGTAGGCAGCGGTGAGTAAAACAGATATTTATTAAACCATTAAATCCCCAGTGCCAAATGTAATTTGAAGTTTTTGTTGCTTCGCCACCATTAGCAGCTAACAGCCCAGTCGCTCCGGGGCATGTCCTGATAAAAATAGAGTGGAGAGACAAGGGCAAATCAGAACAACAGCGTTTTCAATCTACACAATTATGGTGTCGTTAACATTAGCCCGTCTGATTCCTTAACGTCACGGCAAACAGACGCATCACTCAGGGAGCTTCCAAATCTCATCAGAGAGGAGACACAGGTGGAGAGCAATGGCCAAACAGAGCGGCGTAATATTGTGATCAAGCGACAAGTGAGACAGAGTAATAGACAGTGAGGGAGTGATAGGGGCAGATAGAGTGTTGGTGAGAGTGGGCGGGTACGTGTTTGTTTGGGATTGTGTGTTTGTGTGCACAACCATGCATCTGTAAAGCTCAGAGGATAAGTGCACATTGAGCGACAAGGGATAGGCCGCATCACCATAAAATGTAATCTATTAAAGCTTATCCCAGACAAGATCGCTACATCTAAATTCATCTCAGTCTGTCAGGCCCTCTTCTATTCCCAATACTGCTGCACCATAATGGGATGTGACAGTACATGTCCTAAGGAATGAGGAAATAAGAGACCTCCATGTCACACAGCCGTGTCACTTTCAAACAGCCTTTTGCCCCATGAAGACACAGAACAGCTGGGCAAACACACTAAGCAGCGTGTACAGAATCAAAATAATGCATTTGTATACCAGTAAAACTTTGTTCGCAAAAGTATTAACAAAGCATTTTTGTAAACCTTTTTTCTTTTCCTTTGATAATGTTGCTAAATTTAAAAATGGTGTTATACACTTACAAGTAAGCTTGATCGAACTGATATTAAATGAACCCCGATTTAAATACTGCTTCAGAGAAAGCTGCCAAATTTAGATTGATTGAAAAGCAGCTTCTCAGTTTGTGTCCCTCTATTGTGCCTGATGAAACAAATATAGTTTGCAGATTTGTTTTGTAGCTCACTAGTTACTTATTATAACCTCCATCAGTTAGTTGAAAATGGTCAAAACCTGTGAAGGATTTAGAGGGATATATTGGCCATCACTGCCAATATATCCCTGTGAATATATATACACCTTTTCGCTGTGAGGTGACAATGCTAACCACTGCACCACTGTGCTGGCTGAGATGGAATGTAATGTTTATAATTATGTTTTCATTAGTGTACAACCACCTGAAACTAACATTCGTTGTGTTTTTGTTAACTTAGAGGAGAAGGGCACCAAAAAGGATAAACCAAATAGTGGCTGTATACTTGTAGACTGAGGCTAAAACAGCATGTTTCGTACAAAAAAAAAAAAGTTGATGATCCATGTAGATGGCATCTAATCATAGAAACAGACTCTTCCTTTATGGAAAGGTAAAGCTAGATATGAAAAAATGTAAGATCAAACTAAAAGTATGTTAAACAAAAGGCATGGAAGTGTACCCGTTCCTATTTTTATTCTTAAAATTACAAGAAATAGGTTAAAGGCTAACCGATGTCTGTTAAATGTAAGGGTACATGCGGGCTGTGATTGCTCTAGTTAAGACTAGTGCAAAACTGCTGATTGTTAAGCTGTAGGAGCATTGAGGACAGGCTTCTACGCAGGGCACAGTACTGCACAAGCATACTTACACACTGTGAACACAACTCCTTGTCCTTGGAAAGAAAAACTTGAAGTTATAAGATAGTAAACAGACAAACACATTATTGTCACTGCAACTTCATGCACCCTATTTAAGCAATTAAAAAAAAACCTTGCCTGCCATGCCTGGTTGCAGTTGTTAATCTACTCTCACCGAGCACTTTATTAGGAGCTCCATAACACTGGGTAAGGCCTCGCTTTGCTCTGAGAGCGGCCTCAGTTCTTTGTGTCATGGATTACACAAGATACTGAAAACATTCCTTAGAGATTCTGCTCCATGTTGACATGATTTCGTCACATCAGCGCTGCAGATTCATACTGCCAGTCTCTTGTTCCACCAAATCCCAGAGGTGTTCTACTGGTTTCAGATCTGGTGACTGGGGAGGCCACTGAAGTTCATTGACCTCACTGTCCTGTTCATTAACCTGTTTGAGATGACGTTTGTTTTGTGAGGTTGGTCATCCTGCTAGAAGAAGCTGTTGGACGGTGGTAAACTGTGACTATAAAAGGATGAGGCATGCTCAGCTCTGATAGGCTTTGGCATCCAAACAACAATTGATTGGTATTAAAAGGTCCAAAGTCTGCCAAGAAAAAGATCTCCACACCGTTACACAACCAGCAGGGGTCTGAACTGGTGTCCATGGATGGATGCTATTCATTCACAATTTGAAGCGTACCATCTGCAGCCTCAACAGAAATCAATACTCATCAGACCAGACAATGCTTTTCCTCAATGGTCCAGTTTTGGTGAACATGTGTCCACTGCAGCCTCAGATCTCTGCTCTTGGTTGACATGAGATGGAGTCTTCTGCTGTTGTAGTTCATCCACTTCCAGGTTTGACGCGTTGAGTATTTTCTGCTTACCACTGTTGCAAAGAACGGTTAACTGAGTCACCATAGTTTCTGTCAGCTCCAATCTGTCTGGCCGATCTCTTCTGCCGTCTCTCATTAACAAGGTGTTTCTGTCAGCAAGACTGCTGCTTGCTGGATGTTTTCTTGTTTTTCGCACCATTCTGAGTAAACTCCAGAGATTGTTCTGGTGAAAATACCAGGAGGTCAACAGTTTAAAAAAAAAACAAATCCTCCGACCAGCTTGCCTGGCAACCATGCTACAGTCAGTCACTGACAACATATTTTTATTTTCCAATTTTCATGTTTGATATTAACATTGCCTGAAACTACTGACCTGTACCTGCATCTGTGCATTGCTCTGCTGCCAAACCACTGGCTGATTGGATAACTGCATGAATAAGAAGGCGTTATTAATAAAGTGCTTGGTAAGCACATGTTTAGACAATTGCAGTTTGGGGGAGGTGTTCAGCAAACTGTCAATTAATTACTGAGTACAGCTTCATTATAAATGGTGGAAATGATTAACCTACTATTACCAGCCATAATTCAGTGTGACTATACAGTGGAGGAAATAATTATTTGATCCCTTGCCGATTTTGTAAGTTTGCTCACTGACAAAGAAATGAAAAGGTCTATAATTGTAATGGTATTTTTATTTTAACAGTGAGAGACAAAAAAGAAATTGAGAAGATCACATCATATAAAAGTTATTTATTGATTTGCATTTGATTGTGGGAAATAAGTATTTGATCTCTGAGCAAAACATGACTCTGTACTTGGTGGAGAAACCGTTGTTGGCAAGCACAGAGGTCAGGCGTTTCTTGTAGTTGGTCACCAGGTTTGCGCACATCTCGAGGGATTTTGGTCCACTCCTCTTTGCAGATACTCCAAATCCTTAAGGTTTCTAGGTTGTCGCTTGGCAACTCGAAGCTTCAGCTCCCTCCACCAATTTTCTATAGGATTAAGGTCCGGAGACTGGCTCGGCCACTCCATGACCTTAATGTGCTTCTTCTTGTGCCTTGGCCGTATGTTTTGGGTCATTGTGGTGCTGGAAGACCCATCCACGACCCCTTTTAAGTGTCCTGGCTGAGGGATGGAGGTTGTCGCCCAAGATTTCACGGTACGAGGCCCTGTCCATCCTCCCCTCGATGTGGTGAAGTGGTCCTGTCCCCTTAGCAGAGAAACACCCCCAAATCATAATGTTTCCACCTCCATGCTTGACGGTGGTGATGGTGTTTCTTGGGGTTATTGTCAGCATTTCTCTTCCTCCAAACACGTCGAGTCGAGTTGATGCCAAAGAGTTTGATTTTGGTCTCATCTGACCACATCACCTTCTCCCAAGCCTTCTCTGAATCATTCAGGTGTTCATTGGCAAACTTCAGACAGGCCTGTACATGTGCCTTCTTGAGCAGGAGGACCTTGCAGCGCTGCAGGATTTTAATCCATTACGGCGTAGTGTGTTTCCAATGGTTTTCTTGGTCTGTCTTGAGATCATTAACAAGTTCCTCCCGTGTAGTTCTGGGCTGATCCCTCACCTTTCTCATGATCATCGATACCCCACGAGGTGAGATCTTGCGTGGAGCCCCAGACTGAGGGCCATTGATGGTCATTTTGTGTTTCTTCCATTTCCGAATAATCGCACCAACAGGTGTCTCCTTCTCACCGAGCTGCTTGCTGATGGTCTTGTAGCCCATTCTGGCCTTGTGCAGGTCTACAATCTTGTTCCTGACGTCCTTAGACAGCTCTTTGGTCTTGGTGGAGAGGTTGGAATCTGATTGATTGATTTTGTGGACAGGTGTCTTTTATACAGGTAATGAGTTGAGTACTTTCTTAAAGCAAGATAACTAATCTAACCGGTCTGTGGGAGCCAGAATTCTTGCTGGTTGGTAGGGGATCAAATACTTATTTCACACAATCAAATGCAAATCAATTTACAACTTTTATATGATGTGATTTTTGATATTCTGTCTCTCACTGTTAAAATAAAACTACCATTATAATTATAGACCGTTCATTGCTTTGTCAGTGGGCAAACTTACAAAATCGGCAAGGGATCAAATAATTATTTCCTTCCCTGTATGTCTGGCCACGCTCCATTAAGGATTGTTTACAGTCATGGCATTTAATAAATCGACATTGACCACCATATACCCTATGTTGTGGGCTGAAACTCTACCACCATTGCCATTGTTGGCACTACTTCATCGTCATTGCACTCAGCCTCCCCTACTCGTCACTGATTGGTCCGCCTTCAGAATGGCTGAACAAACCTTAATGTGAACAGGGTTTCCAGACTGTAACCACAGTAAAGACTGAAGCTGTGAGTGGTAGTTGGGTAAAGCCAGACAAGACAATAATAAACTACAAAAATGCATCTTTGTGGTAGTTCAGGCAGGCATGGAGTCTTTCCCGGGCCCCTTTTCCACCCAATCACACAAGGCCTTCAGTCCGCCTCTCCCAAGTAGTGCGCCTCTCCCAAGTAGTGCACTTTGCCACATTCATTCATTCTGCCCACTCTACGCTCTCCACATCACTCTTAAACAACCCGCTATGGAATAGCTGCAAATCTCCTTCAACTCCCCAGCCTCCTCCCACATTGACAAATGCTTTCACTGTTTTATGTTGTGTCCATTCAAAAGTCGTGAATTTCAGGCTCTGCCCAGTGACTTGTGATCTCACTTGCTGAGGTCTGTGTCTTGCTTGCTCAGACTGTCCTGGAGCATCACCGCCAAACAAAAATGTATGCACGTCTTTAACAAATGGTTAAATCTAACGAGGTGTTCTGACTGAAATAAAACTATGACGAGGTTCAAACCAAATGTGTAGCTAGACAGTGTATCAAGGTTTTTTTTTTCATTTGAAACAGCAGCTTTTGATTTCAGTAGGGTGAATGACGTGGCAGCAGTAATGAGGTCGCTGTATCACACTGTAGTGGTGAAGACCAAGCTGAGCCGGAGGGCAAAGCTCTCCATTTACTGGTCAGTCTATATCCAAATGCTGGCCTGTGATCATTAACTCTGAGTGATGACCGAAATAATAAAATCACGAAGCAGCTTGGGAGTCCTCAAAAATGTCTGAGGAGATCTGGACTTCTCTGCTCTCCCTATTGCTACTGAGATGAGTTTTCCACTTAAAAGCGATAGTCGTGGCATTAGACTGACCACTGGTCAAACTTTGATTACTCTGTCACTCACTCAGTCACTCAGTCAATCAATGGCAGACATTCAGGTATATAGGACTGGCCCTCGTGTTGTGGTCCAGCCAGTTATCGCTTTATTTGTCCTCTGGTTTGTGTCTCCTTAAAAGAGGCCGTACATATCATGGAAATGCAGTCCTGCTTACGTAATCACCCAGATCATCAAATGTCCTCCCAAACTCAAACCTGCAAAGAAATGTCTTATCTAAAAGAGCAGCATGCAGCAGCCACTTGCTTTTTTCTGTCTCTTTCTCTTATCCTCAACCCCTCACTGCTCACCTTCCATCCTTCCTATCGCCCTCTTTCAGTGCATCCCACTCCGTCAATCTGCCAGCCGGCCAGGGCCTTGAAACAATGCACCAATCATTGCAAAAAGGAGCGTGGCTCGCGCCTCCTCTCCTCCTGTAGTCCGGTGGGATTGGCTGCTGCTCCGTCCTCCAGGCTTTGCAGGGCGGCAGCCAGATCCTCGGACCACAGTGCGGCTGCCAGGAGCAAAGAGCTCTAATGATCGCCCACTGCCACTGAAGCAGAGCCAGGGACACACAGGCAGAGAAAGACTTGCAAAAACCCAGAGTGCTTAGGGGGACAGAGGAGGCATCAACATTTCTGAATTTTTCAGACGAGTGTGGAGGACTATCTATCTATCCCTCATCCAGAATAATTATGCTATTTAAATTCAGTTGTAGCAGATCTTTATGGAATGGATGTGTGTCTCTGAATCTCTCCTCATGTAAAACAGTTTAGGTTTATGCAAGCTATTGTGCAGGATGACTCAGAGGTGGACTATTTTTCTACTTCTACTCTCCTGTGGCACAAAATAGCCTCTTGGGATATGTGGTGGGAATTGCAACCTTTCTCAAGGAGAAAAAGACAACTTTCACTTTCTCTTTCATTCATGCTTTATTTATTTCTACCTCTGTCTCTATCTCTCACACTGTCTCTCAGTCCTCCACATGTATAATTACCCTCACATTTTCTCTGCCTTTTGGTGTCGTCGCTCTACGCACCTTAATTCTTCCGCCTGACGGACTCTCTTTCCTCATCGCCATCTGGCTCCACTTCTCTCTACCACCCTGTCACCTGCTTTTTGTTTCAGTAAGGGAAGGCTTTTAGTTCCTTATCAAACTCTCATGAATTATGAACAGCCACTGTCCAGAGGCCTGGACTGAAACACATCTCACTGTCAGCCTACCTCACTTGAAGCAGCTCAGAGAGGAGAGGTACCGCAGTCCAGTCAGAAACACATTGTCCGGTAGGTCTATGACATGAATTATTTACACTGTTGTGATCCCCACCTGCCCCCCAAAAACCTGTGTGTGACGCACACAGATCACACCTCCACCTGCCAAACCTCAGCCCAAACAGACCATGAGTTCAGCCGCACAGGAGACCTTGTCAACACTAAATTAAAGCCTGCAAACCGTCTCCAGTTCAAACTTTGAACCTGATGAACAATGAATTGGTATCAAACCTGTCTTTTTTAATAAAACTCAAGTGTCTATTTGAAAGATGTTGAGCGAGACTGCTGAAGTCATTTTCTGCACATTTGTGAGATTGGAGCCATTCAGATAACCATTTGAGAATATCACAGACAAAATGACAGCTTGTAGTATTATGCTACCACCTGAATCCATGCAACATACTAAACAAATGCAGTGCAAAAGCAAAATTAGCATGTTAACTAAAAGTTGGTGACCACATCAAACATCACCTTTGGAATATTAGGATGCTACCGATGTCGCATGTCACAATGATGATAAGAGAATTTAGCTCAAACACCACTGTGCTGCTAACTGGCTGGAGACTCTGAGGCTACATCCACCTGAGTATATTCAGTTTTTCAAAACAAAAACAATCTCCACCCACTTCAGTGTTTTAGCACTGTTTTGGAAAAAAAAACATTCATAATAACACACCTGTAAATATATATCACATGACCAGTACATTGGGCTTGCCACCCATAAAATGTACTGTTTTCTTTTATTTCTGGAAACAATGTACACAAGGTACTTTTTACTTCTGGCTGATTCCAGTATTTTTAGACTGAATATGACGTAATTCAATTTGAGTACCTGAAGGTCAACAAAAAAATAAATGATTCAAAATAAGTCCTACAACCTGAACAGCCTGACCAGACTGTGGGTCCTTGTGGTCCCACTGACTGTGACCCGGACGAGCGTAATATAGCACGGATATTTCTTCAGTACAGGCAGAGCACAACTATTCAGTATTTAAAGTTTTTTTTTTTTTTTTAGCAATTCTCATTACAAAATGATAACAAACACAATCAAACAGTAATCCTTAAAAAAAAAAAGTACAATGCCGACTTCTTTAAAATAACAATGGCAGAAAAAGTGACCGGCGCCCCCCCGGCCCCTCACACACACACACACACACACACACACACACACACACACACACACACACACACACACACACACACACACACACACACACACACACACACACACACACACACACACACACACACACACACACACACACACTTCACTCCCATATTTGATTTGGTTCTTTGCCGTTAGTATTGAACCAACATTATATTAAAACAAAGTGCAAAACTGAAAGTCTGTTTCAAATCTCTTATGATCCGCACTTAAGCATCATGTGGAAAATGATTTGCGATAATTTCTGATGTAGTTTTAGTCATACATTTCTAAAGCTCAGCAAATATTAGGTGATACCAACAAAAAACCCATATTTCCTATTTCTATAAACACTGAACGCACCATCCCACTGTTAAAGGCAGATCGTTTACATATGATCTGGTACAAATGGTACAAATTACTACACACACTGACATCTATTCCTGTTCTGTCCTCCATCCTTATTAATCAGTGCTAACTACCAGGTGAAGTTTACCAATCAGACACTTCATTTTAATGTCCAAGTTTCACTTCACTGAACTGAAACAGCTCTGGCTGTACAGTAACCAATCAGCGACTTTACATGTATGTCATCAGAAAGGAGCAGAACAATATGGCTGGAGGCAGCGCGAACGCAATGTAAGTCAGCTAATGAGATGAGCCGAGCTGCTGGCAAATACATACAGATGATCCGTCGTCTTAGGGATTCAAGTCAGGTGCCGTGCATAGAAAGAGTTGAGAGCTCCAGTATGGATTAGTGGGGCTGGGAGTTGCTTATGCTCTTCAGGAGAACACAGAGCAGCGCCACACTGGATTACACAGCTGGGGAAAAGGTTACACACTTCAATGCGTGTGAGAGAGGGATGAGCAGAAAGAACAAGCTCACAGCAGCAAGGATAATTAGAGAAGTCCTCCTTTCCTCTTTCTGACAGTACAGTCAGACAGGTGTTCCTGTATAGACCGGATGGGAATATTATTTTAACTGCAGCTCTGTTTACTTGGATAAAAGAACCATTCCCTGGTTCCCACTTTGTACGTGCAATGTTTCTGCGCTAGTGTCACCGAGACAAATTCACGTGTATTCTTTGTAATTTGGTAATTACTGAGCCTTGGATTCCACTTTTAATTAGCATTACGAAAGAAGTTAATCACAGCAGCCTGTAGCTCGACACTGAACGCGATTGGGATTGTTAGCAGATATTGTGCACTCAGCAATTCAATTACTGTCCCTAATGAACATAGATAATGGGGTAATATCATACCTGATGCTATGGATGGAGAATAAATGAAGAATTGGACTCAAAACACAGACCAAGACTATTCACATACCTTGTGCTTAGCAGGATGTATCTACACTAACAAACATTCTGAGAAACAGGATGGATTTATTTAAGTGTAAATCTAGTGATACTCTCAACAAATCGTATTGCCTGTGTAGCCAAAGCCTAATATAGCTTATTCATCTGTGCCACACACCCCCACTGTGGTCCAAAAACTATTAAAGCACATTAATGAGCCACAATGTAGCACTGGATTGTTTCTCTATTACTGAACACACACACACTGTAGTTTATTAATGAGTCATCTTATAAGCAGACCAAATCTATAGCTGGAAATAGTCCTCATCTAATCAGTATTTACTCCTGTTGAAGTTTGCTAAATGTTAGTTGTTTTAGAATATGATTCAACCTACTGGATAAACAGGTTTGTGACATGTTTTTTTTTAAGATGTATATTCTTATTTGGGATATATGGAGCTGAGAGTCACAGACATGCAGGGGAAGTCAAAGTACAGAGAGATTAATGCAAAGCTGGTTTTTGGCTTTAAATGGTATTGATTGATAATAACAAAAACTGGACAACCAGACTCATCCTTTCAATTATGTCTCAATGCAAACACATTTCAATCTTTATGTCTATAATGTGATTTTACAGATTGTAAAAAAAGACGCAAATTACCATCATGATATCATTTTTTTTTTAAATTATGTTTTACTCTTTTCTGAGAAGTAAGTAGTAAATGGTCTGCACTTATATAGCGCTTTATCTCTTTAGTTGCATTCCCAAACCATGCTGCCTTACAAGTTGCTCGCCCGCCATCAGAAGCAGCTTGGGGTTCAGTGTCTTGCCCCAGGACACTTCAGCATGCGAAAAGGAAGAATCAGGAGTCGTACCACCAACCTGGACAACCTGCTCTACCATCTGAGCCTTCAAAAGAGTCAAATTTGATGTCCAACAAAGCAGCGGAAGACAGATCTGGTTTCACATCAAACTAAAAACTTGATTTTTGCTTGAGATTTGCAAAGTCAAGGAGAATTATGATTTCCCCTTACATTTTCATTACAAATGTGATACATGATACAAGGCAGCTAACCTTGTGCTAAATTCAGCTCAGTCATGGAAAACCTTAAGTATGATTCCGACTCACTTTAAGGTGCACACACAGTCCCAAACATACACTTGAACAACTCCTTCCCTCGTCGTTCCCTGCCTTCCCTCCACAGCAGCAGTCATATGCAGCGGGCCTGATAAGGAATTAACATTCCAGGCCTGTGTAGCGAGATCAGCCTCCTCTATTGTAATTAATGCAGTCCACTCCCGCTCCACATCTACAGCAGGTAGCTATTAGCCTGAACAGATTCAGCACGCCAGCCATTTCAATGCAAGAATCACTGCAATCTGGATCGGAATACATAACGGCAAGAGAAACAAGGTGTCACAAACTGCTACAGAGACATGGGCGATAAACAGCAGCTGAACAGGGCAGCACACTGTAGTTCAGCTATAGCAACTGTCAACAATGCACCATGACATGTGCTTACAAATGCCACTTAACTACTCCTACATACTGTATGTTACACTCCTTCCAAGCTGCAGTCAGACTGTATTGCCCTGAAGCTGAAAGACCCCTGAAAACTGGACAATTAAACTACAGCAAATGGTTTGTATTTATGCTGTGGAGGAGAGCTAATGTGCATTCCGAGTCTGACTCCGAAGTGATAACAGGGTGTTTGTGAAGGAGTGTGTGGGGGCGGAAGACTGCAGAAGGAGTGGGTGGGCAGACGCAGGGATGAACTCAAGAGGTGAGTATGAATGAGCACTGAGGGTTCCATATTGCTGCTGTCGTAGCACGGAATAATGCATGCATTGTGGATACTGGATGCAGCATCACCCGGTACTACAGGGCGGGCATGTGCCCTACCAAGAAAACAAGGCAGGGGTTTGTGGTACAGCTGTAAACTGTTGCCCCGCAGCTGGCTACAGCTTCATTCAAGACTTTTAAATGATGTTTCTGTGTCAAACAGGCCAACGTCAGACTAGAAATAGCTTTTAAATCATTAAGAGGAGCATGACATATTCAATAGACTTGATGCTCAGTAATATTGGGTAAAGCAGGTATTTTAATGAAAGTTTGGCATTAATCTGCACATTTAATAACACCTACAATTTGTTAGCTTCGCCCTGAGGCACAAAAGTTTTACATGTTTAGTTCATTTAGGATCACAATTAAACCCACGGCAGCGTATGTAAATAAAAGTCCACAGGCTCTGAAGTAGCTCATTAACTGGACAGAGTTTGGCTGAGCTGTCATCGCACCAGATAGTGAATCAAAACAAATTGGATTTCAGCTCCTGGAACTTTGATTTTAGCATTATTTCTTCGACTTTGTTCATTTTTTAATGCTGTGGTTTTCAAAAATCAATATCCTTCTCATTAAACTCCAAAGACACTCATTCCTGAGACCACAAACTCATAGATCTCTCAGTACAAAATGATGCAAATGGCAATGTTTTCACTTCTCCAAACAAAGCAAACTAAACAGGGGACCTCCAATATTCTTGATGTCAATGCACCATTAAAGTGGACACTCAGAATACAAATCTGCCTTTTTACTTCTGGTTCTGAACTGTTACAAATGATCCAAGAGAAGTAAACATAAAATTACTCATTCGTTGTACAGTTTCGTTGTCCTTCATCTGTGATACCTGGAGCCACAAGGGAAAATCAACTTTGGGCTATGAGTTCATAAAGAAATAACCGATGATGAGCTGAGACTTGAGTTGGACCTCAAATACAACCAAGGAACGTTCCAGTTATGTCTGTATTATAGAGGATTCTGCACCACCCTTTACATCCGATGTTAATATTTAGTACCAGTGCAGGAAGGACTGCGATCAATATATTCTCAGGGGTAAAGTAAGGTGGTGGATATGGTGGGAGACGTAGCACACAGTGACAGAGGTGCAACATTTGCCTGTTTATTATCATAACTATTTACCCTAACTTAAATCAGGGTTTTACTTGCTCATGCTCTGCACAGAGTTTTAAAAATATTGTCAACGGTTGTAAGAATCACTTTGATTGAAAATAATCCACGTTTTTTTTTCCAGAAGTGTCAATGATGATTAAACGAGTTGCGATCAAAACGTTCTGAGACTGCACCTCTGTCAAACAAAAGTTGTACCCATTAAAATCTGGTAGATATGCCCTTCAGAGTCGCCTCCTTTTGCTGCGATACACCACGCCCTGCACTCCTGCAACACTTGTAACGCTGCCTGGAAGTCCCGTTCTGTTAGCGTGTCAAGCACCAGCTGCAATTAACACTGGGTCTCCTCCACTGTATCAAAATGACGGCCCAACAGCTTGTACTTCGTTTCGGGGAACAGACGGGGAGTCAAATCCAGTGAGTTGAGATGGTGGGGAAATTAATCAACGACTGTCTTGTTGCAAATAAAAAGACATATTTTCAACAAGCCGTGAGTGAGCACATTGCCATGTTGGAGAACCCCATTTCAGTTCAGGTCAATTGCATCGATTACTTTCTCTCAGACACCTCAGAACGTCACAGCACATTAAAGTGTTGTCAGTCTGACCCTACGCGATGAATTCACAGTACGCGAGCCTACGAATGTCAACGTTTCTGAAGCATTTTAAGGGGCTCCGTTGCTGATTTCCAGGTCCATGTTGAAATCGCAATTGCAGACGTACCACTGATCACAAAGATGTGTGCAACAGAGGAGCTGAGGTTCATCAAGCAATGTAAATTGGAATAGTTTGTCACAAAGGTTATTGCTTCCCCCTGCTTCATGCACATTGCTGCGCCGCTGGTCTTGCACACCAGGAACAGTCTCAGAACTTTTTGTTAAAATCCTAATAGGTGATAAACAATTACATACAGTTAGAAACACATTGAAAAACAAAAGCATAATGTATAACATTATAGAGGAGGTTACTGCTGGTGTCACTCTGTGGCATCTAAGTTTTTATGTTTTAATAAGGAACCACCACATTATACTGAGTAGCACACATTCACAACACCACTATGACTTTTTGACCTGCATACGTGCTACTACTGTTGTCAAGTTACATTATATATACTGCGCAGCTCTTACAGAGATCAGGATCTGCAGGTACATTTTGTAGAAGCTCAGATCTTGAATTTATGCTAAAATGACCGATCTTCTATTTTAAAGTCCAGAGTGTTTAGTCTGCTTTCTTTTCACACGATAAATAAATCCACAACCAGACGAGTTTGTAGTTTAGTTTGCATCAGAGTGAGTAGCAGCTTTCATACAAACCAAACAGCCAAGTGTACACTTTGTTTGAACAGCGCCAGTTTCAGTGATGAAAGTCCCCTTCAGCATCCATGGATGACTTCGAAACATTGCGAACCACATGTGTTTAACGCTGCGTATGCGTGTTTCTGTGCAGCAACAACAATAACAAAAAAAATAAGCAGCTTATATTGTTTCAGTAAATCCAAAATTATGGACACTGTGGGAGGACTTGTAACTGCTATGCCAAATTTACAGCTTTGCACAGCGCAGTAACAGATACATTAGGGGGTGAAAACTACTATTTCCACATGAGGAATGATAATAATTAGAGAGAAATGTACAGAGAGAGAGATATATCCCAGAGAGGAGTGCAGTGTTACTGTAATTATAACTTGTGAAAGCCAGTGCTTTTGCAGCAGATTCCATCTGAGCAAACACTGGCGGTGCAGTAAAACCCCAATCTCGTTGATCTAAGAATTTTAATTGAGGGAACGTCAGAATCTCCACAGATGGTGCAACATGCAAACACACTGCAGAGTAATTAGAAAAAAGTCTTTCCAGCCCCCCTTCTCCTATCTTTGCAGGTCTTACTGCAGACTGTTTCCCCAAAACAAGATGTGGACGGAGGTGATAAAAGAGGAGGAAGTTAGGGGAAGGTAAGGAAGGCGACGCGGAACGAGGGATCATTTCAGAACATCATTGAAGGAGGGTGAAGATGAGAAACGAGTGCGAGGAGGGTTTTAGATTTCATTCATCAAAGAATGTTGCCTGTGCCTTCCATTCATGGAGGTAAAACCTGTCACAGCTACATTTTCCTGAGTATTAACTCTGGGGATGGACATTTCGAGAAGAAATTATATTTCATATTTGCTGGGAACGATTCCACTATTATTCAACTATTAGACCCACCCCTCCCCCGCCGCCACACACACACACACACACACACACACACACACACACACACACACACACACACACACACACACACACACACACACACACACACACACACACACACACACACACACACACACACACACATCTGCCTCAATGGACTGTATATAAAAGGGCTGCTAGGGGTTGGCTCCAAAAAAGCTATGACTCAGAAGACTTCTATTCAACTTCTCTCATGAACTACAAAGTCAATATTTTTTTTCCCCAAGAGTCATTCTAGTGTCATTTGCCAAAGTCACTACTCCTTATTAGTTTTCTGGATCGGAAAACAATTACATTTGATAATTAATTAGGTATTAGGCCTCATAAAGCTTCATTTTTGGGTGCGTGTCTGTTTGACTGACAGACCTGTGGTGCAGCCTGGCTTCCACTGTAGGTGGGCGGGGCAAAGCGTCATAGGCCTCATAACGACAGTTCACAAACCAATGGGCGATGTCACTGCTGGTTTCCGGCAGGATTACATTTCAGTGTGCACATATTACTTGCCATCTGCTAGAAGATAACTCATCACTGTAAAGATAATTGTGACAAGTTCAGGGGAACATGGGCTGCAGTGACATCATTGATCATACAGCCAATCTCCGGTTCCAGTATGATTATGGGCGGAGTCTTTGCATGCCCAGACCAGGTTAAGTTAAAGTGCATTGTTTCAATTGACACCCAAATGATAGTGATGGCTATATATTTCATTGTCCCACTTCTTACACTTATAGTCTTAAATCACAGCATATTCTACAGAATGTAGGCTATCTGAATTTGTCTAAAATTAAATGTTCCAAAAGTGCATGCTTCATTCAAATTCAATATAATTTCTAGCAATAACTAACACAAGTGAAAGTAAGATTCGCTCACGCCATAAACTCAGGCTTAACATATGCGATCAAAGATTGAAAAATATCGCCTTTGACGAAGCTGATGCGAAGCACGTCATTAGCGTTAGCTTTAAGATGAAGGCTGTTGTTTGCTCTACACATCCAACATCTAACTTACTCTGTCTGGTTTGGGAAGTAGCTGAGTTCACCATCAATCCAAGCAAGCCTGGAAACTACTGGCAGCTTGGGTGACTAGGTGTCCCACTTCATGTGGGACTGCACAGCATTTTTATCCCTTGTCACACATCCCACATATTGAGACGATGTCCTGCATTTTGATTGGCTCTAGTTCTCTAAAAGCAGAACTGCAGGACAGACACTTTCCAAAAATCTGGACATGTAGCTATAACAAAGACATCCCCACTGACACCATGAGATGGATGAAAAACAGTTAAGGTGACAGTGGCCAAAATAATTCCCGTTTACCACACTGTGCACTGAGCACTCCCAATCATACAGGTCAGCAGACTGTGGTATGATGCTCGGAACATATGAAACAATTTACTCCTAGCTTCCTTTTACATTCACTGTATTTACTCAGCGTGGGGGTTCAGTAAGTTGCATTCAAATAAAACATTTGCTTTGTCTTTGACCGGCTAACCTGTAACCTGCATTATCTATTGTGTGTTTTCATTTGGATGTTTTTTAAGTTGGATAGACATAAACATTTTAGACTATCTCTCAACATTGGTAAAATGTCCTACATTGTTGATGACAAAAATCTATTCATAAATAATGCAGATAGAAGCTTTTGATGAGTAAAATAATTTTTCTCCACTTGTTCTGTTGAAAGATTTACATGGATTTTGGATCCTGGCACAGGCTGTCATATTAACAGCTGTTCGACGTCAGTTGGCAGGAAGGGTTTATGCATTATGTGAATCAGCATTTCATTTCAATTTAACACAGTCAATTGTTTACTCTTGCATTTGCCTGCACACCTATCATACACTGCTAGCACTGACCTTGGGCGAGCAGCTTTTACGGCATCTTAATGTTCCATTAATTTAACTCTAATTACCCCACGTAGCGCAGGATCTAAGTTGAGAGCATGAGAGCAGCTTTGAACAGGCTGAGAGAACAAGAAGGGTAGAGGGATGAGGTGGGGTGCTGAGGCAGGGAGCACTGGAGACACATTAGAAAGGACCCCCTGCTGCTGCACCCTACTTTTAGGTGGAGTCGCCTACCGTAGGACAAGGGAGGGCAAAGGGAGCGAAAGGAGGATCGTCGATTGAGCTTTGATTAATTGAGCCAAAGCAAAGGTGGAAGATAAAGCAGGACAGGCCAGTGCAAGGGAGGCAAACTTAGTCAGTTGGCTGAGCTGCTTTTAGCCACATGAAAAGAGCGAGAGAAGAAGAGTGAAAGGTGGAGGAGGGAGAGCACGGAGTGAGAGGAATAGTTCAAATGTGTGTGTACTTGTACAACTATCCTTGAGGGGACTAGTTTTACACCGTCGGACTGAGGACGTTTCAGCAAAGTGAGGACATTTTTGCTGGTCTTCACTTCCTCACATCCCTTCAATGGGCTTTTTCTGTGGGGTTAAGGTCCAATCCCATTTCCCATCGCGTGACCCTGTGCTTTGATTAGAGGGTCCCTCTATTGGGTAATGGTCCTTCCAAACAGTATGTTGACAAAATTGTGTATCTCAAAGAATTTGCTATTAATGCTCCATTTGGAGTCTGCATTGTAAAACACTCCTTGAGGGGCAATTGGAGGGCTTGGATGATCACTACCCCTCGATCCCTAAAAGAAACAGAACACCCAACTCAACTTGGGCACGCGCAAAACGGAAGGGCAGGGCCAAGTGGTCAGGTCAAAAAAGGGGGGGGGGTGGATTGGGATTGGGCCTAAGACTTGGTTTTAGGGTTAAGGTTAGAACTAGGGTTGGCTTTAGGCATTTAGTTGTGATGGTTAAGGTCGGGGTAAGGGACAAGGAAATGCATCATGTCAATGAATGTCCCTGCAAAAATAGTTGTTACAAGCGTGTGTGTGTGTGTGTGTGTGTGTGTGTGTGGTGTGTGTTTGTTAGTTCATAAAACAGTGTATCAAAGGCATAATGGGAAACCGTGAAAGGGAGCAGAGCAATATCTCTAATGTTCTAGATGGCATTTAATACACTGGAGGTTTAACACTATTAGTAACACTTCCTGTCCTTTAACCTCTGCAACATTTTAATTTCATGTTAAATCTAATTTGATTATATTCAGCATTTAAAGTATGAGTTTATATGTGTGTGTCTGAGAAATAAAGAGATAGAGAAAAAGAGAAATAAAGAGATAGAGAAAAAGGCCAAAAGATCAGACAACTGTGCAAAAATGAAATGCATGAGGGTTATTGGTGTCTAGATTGTAAAATGCCACTGCTGGAGCGTGCTTCTTTATTACTGGAGGGAGGGGGTCAGATGCGTGCCAGCGGGAGTGCACGGGATAATGAATGCCATCTGACTGTAGTGGAGGAGGAAGTCCAGCTCATGACTGGGCTATAATGACCTAATGTCATGTCAAACAGGAAGCACGGCTAACTGGCTTCACAGATGTGTCAGCAGCTGTCACAAAGTTGACAAAGTCATTTAAACTGTTCAGATCAAGAGATGAAATGCTTCAGAGCTGTAATAACTGGACAAAGTTTGCTGAGCGCACATGGGATTTTTGAGTAAAGTCTTGTAGTGACACGCATAAACAGCTGGCAGCAGCCCAGTACCAGAGGCTTCCAGCGCTGGCTGGTCTTCCAGCGTTGGCTTCATTTGGTGTTTGGGGAGGAAAGACGTTGTCAGAATTATGTTGGGATTTGAACCATATTGCTACCACTGGCTGAAAACTGGTGTATCAACAGGGTAAACTTTTCAGCACAACCATTCAATTTACAGTCTCCATGATACATTTTAGGTTGTTTCAGAGAACAATCTCTCAGTGTATGTAATCCTGGAGTTAAACAGGAAATCAGCAGTGAGGGGTTGGTAATTCTCCGTAAGTATATGTCATGATTAGAGACATGCCACTCCACTGCTTCTACTATATACTGCTGTGATGATCTCTGCCTTTTTCAGAGGTCACACACAACACAGACCTCCTGGCTTCAGCATTTTAGCACTTTGACTTTGATGAACTACAAGGGACCATCTTTATTAATCAAACAGTCACTGTAAGATAAAAAGGTTCCTTGTCTGTCAAGCTCTAGCCATTCAGCCATTCTTATATTTCGTCTTAGTTAGTAGGTGCTGAGTCACAATGTCCAGTCAGAAAAAGCCTGTATTTTATGTGACTGGCTGTTTTTTTTTTGTTGGTATTTGTTACGGTCTTCACACACTTGGGGTGTTTTTTTGTGTAATTAAATACCACATCAATATATTTTTTTCAAACTTTTACATGAGTACTTTAACACAGAATTTTAATATCGTGTAAAAATACAACTTTGTTTTAGAAGGACGTGGAGCTTTCACACTCCAAGTAAATGCATCAACCAATCAGATCGTGTGGAAGTGAAAGAGATGTCACATCACCACTCCTAATGATAATGTTGAGTCACAAGTCTCGGGCCAACCAGTGTTACATGAAAAAGTTACAAAAGTTACAAAGGCAACTATCTTAAGGACAACATATGGAGCAGCATTCTCTCTCTCTCTCTCTCTCTCTCTCTCTCTCTCTCTCTCTCTCTCTCTCTCTCTCTCTCTCTCTCTCTCTCTCTCTCCCCCCCCCCCCCCCCTCAGTGGAACCATCAGGCTTTCAGGACAGTGAGTAGTTTCTCTAGTCTACTTTTGAATGTAGTACAGTTGTACTAATTTGCCAGTAACACTCACAGCCAGTTTGGCTCACGAACCGAAATCCCTTCTTTTATTGGGGGAGGACGAGCAGGACAAGATCTTCATCACTGGATGATGTTTATATCATAATTTGTTTGAAGAATAAACTGACACAAACCTATTCAAACTGTTGCTAATTGTTTACAATAATTGATTGTAATGAAGTCTGAATTTAAAGTCAATGAGTGGACAGGCAGTCTGAAGTTAGATTCACTATCAGTAAACTGAGCTATTGAATAAAAACAGAGGACGACACACTTAAGCAAAGCAGTGTTGGTTAAATAATCACAACGCCGAAGCATCAGTGTTTGGAGGGATTTGAGGTTCTACAATGTAAACGGCAAAAGATAATACTGTTTGCCACCTTTTAAAAAGCACCTTAATTACTCTATCACAACTGCAGATGAGGACTCAGCTACATTAAGTGTTGAAATTTTAAAATTAGCAAACCTTGTGACTAATATATCTGTGTAGCCAATCTATAAAAACCTACTACCTTCCTCGATTTGTGAAATCACAACCACATACAATATTTCCTGTCAATTCACAACACTTTCATAAAGGATTTTTTTCATCTGACACACTGGAACTCTGCTTCTTTGAGGCGTTGCTCGGCTGAATGATACAGGTTTACAGTGCGGCTATGGGCAGGGAACCTTCTACCACCATCTCTCTGACAATATATAACTGACAATGACCTACTTCTCAACAGATTATTCTTCCTCTAAGAGGTGGGCAATCCAACGCTGTAATTTCTACTGTAGCTGACTGTATACAGTTCAGCTCGTATGATGAGAGAGTGTCACACCGACAAAATGAGATCTCGGCTAAATGTATGAAAAAAAAAGAAGAAAAAAAAAAGGATAGTCAGAGATGAGCAAAAGCCTCCATTCATCTCTACACTATAGTGCAGAGTGAGACAAGAAAAAAAAAATCAGTGTTATGCAGCAGGAAAAGACTGCATCGGACAACACAGCCAAGTCTTCTGGAACATTCAACAAAATGTTTGATGGGGTTTCGGTGCAAATTGGGTGGGGCAGGAAGGAAAGTTCAGGTTCTCTGTGGGCTCTGATTAAAAAAAGTTAGAAATGACCTGGATGTTCCCGATGTAGCCTTTAAGAACAGATAGGACGGGCTGATTGGGGACAACTTGTCCAGCACAGACTCTACACAGGAAGTTAGAGGATCAGCTCCTCTTCTCTCCTTCTTGGGGAAATAAATATTTGTCTCTCATTCAGTGGAAATGGACAGAAGTCCCCGGGGCCTGCTGATCTCCAGTCATTGACGGGATAATTTTTCTTTCCCCTGTTCTCAGTATCACCTTCTCTTGTTCCTCTCTAAGTCTCTCCATCTTACTCTCTCTGTCTGTCTCTAGTCCTTCATTTGTCACTTTTGGCTACATTGCATGCATTCTCATTCTTTTTTTTCAATTTCAGCTTCTTTTTGTCTCCTGCCCTCCTCCTTTTCCCCCACCCCTCCTCCTCCTCCACCTCCTCTACCTCTCTCTGCCTTCCTCTCTTATGATGTGTTTAGCATTCAAGGCCTTCCACTGCTGCATCACAGGCCTGTTTGTTTCACCAAGCTACAAAAAGAGAGGAAAAAAAGATGTGATTCTTCAGGGAGGGAATACAATTTCTATATGCCTCCACACTGTGAAGAATAATGCATCTGCATGGATGTGCAGCCACACACACACACACACACACACACACACACACACACACACACACACACACACACACACACACACACACACACACACACACACACACACACACACGCACACGCACACACACGCACGCACATACACACAAGAGCTGTAAATGCTTGAGATTTCCACTTTTGCAAACACAATCCTGACTCCATGCACAAAAAAAATAATTGACATATATTCATCTGTAAATACACAATGCTCTCGAATATATACACTCAAGACAGCACACATGCCCGGTACACCCACTACTCATTATGTAGTGTAACATGAACTATTAGAAGCTTAATACTCATCCAGTATTAATGCCTGCTGCCATTTGACTTGGACGCTTAACTGCAGTTCAGCATCCATACAATTAACCCCCAGTTGTTTGCATGTCAAATATGGAGGGAAGATTTCCTCAATCTGTTCCCCTCTGAACACAGAGACGCAGGTCAACGAGCTAATGAAGAGTCCTTGCGCTGTTCATGTTGGAGTTAAGTACTTGCAATCCTCCACTGCTTATTACAGAACTGTACACAACGCATCCCAAACATATTCCAATTAGAAGCGAATTATCAAGACATTAAGCATTCGCATTCATAAAGCAGCATGTTTACCGAATCGGGACAAACTGGGTCATATTTTGTAGTCTTAGATGCCGGTGCTGACATAGAGGTTTAATTTACTGTGCGCCAGCCCGTGGCTCTGTTCTGCTGCAACACAGTCCCCTGATAGAGTCTTAACCTGCAGGGCTACTGACACACACATCCCAAACACACCCTCATACCCCCCCCAAAAAGCACAAACACCATCCACACACCCCTTTAAAGAAAGAAGAGAAAAGCAAACAAACACACACACACACACACACACACACACACACACACACACACACACACACACACACACACACACACACACACACACACACACACACACACACACACCCATGCGGAGCCGGGCGGTTGTAATTAAAAAGCTCTGGGGTTCTGTGGAGCAGGGAGAGGCTATCTGAGGAGAGAGAGGGGTGGGAATACTCCACCTGTTGCAGCCTACAGGCTTCCACTAATTACCTGCCAATGACAAGTAAGAGGGAGATCTAAAGTGGTAAATAATGTCCCAAACTGTCATCCTCAATGAACCGTACACTCTGCAATTCAGTTCAAGGATAATGCCCACTGACTTGGGAAATGGGATAAGATGCCATATGTTTGTGTAATTTAGGGATAATTAGTTGCGAATTTGTTCTAAACAAAGTGACAGTGTGGTATCAAACAGCGCGATAGCAACTAAGGGTCAACCGGCAGACATGGAGCAATCAGGCAAGATGTGGAAAAGACTTGGAAAAGTGTGTTTGTTCAAAAGATTGTTTTATTCAAGCAGCTACCAACCAATGGGTTTGTGAACTGCTGTTTTGAAGCCTTGAGTTTGGTATTTCAGCCATCGCCATCTTGTTTTTTTGGAGCCAAAAGGGATTTGGATGAGCTGGGGAGGAGCAAGGGCTGGATCTGACTCAGAGCCAAAGGATACTATGCCCCACCCACCTCTACCAAAAACCTGACTAAACTAAAGGCACGGCAATCAAGCCCGCTACATCCCCAAACACACCTCTCTTTATGCCCAAATATCTAATTCATGATGGAAGTATTTTTAGAAGAGCCACCAGAAGACTGATCAGAAGGGGCAAATTCAGCTAATGACATTACAATGACTTGTGGAAAATATGTACTGACTTTGTATTTTATGGGAGAAGTTAAATGGGAGTTTATGAAGCAGGAAGGTTTTTGGAGCCAACCCCTAGCAGCCCTAGGTGGTATTGCAGTTTAAGGCAGTTGATCATTGGCCTCATGTTTCAAACCTGAAAGCTGCATCTACTTTCACATAGTCTATGGTTGTACTATACATTTAAAAGACAAACATGGTTTTTGTTGATTTAGAGTATAAAAATGGTTTTGCCACCAACTCCTGAATTAGGTTTGGGAAAAGATTTCTTTCACATCGTGTTCTTACAGTCACAAACCCTGGTGTCCTGGGTGAAGGTCCTGCATTTGATCTGTCTAATAACCCCCTATCCGCCTCCTACATGGAGGTCATCTCATGATGACGGCCTTCTTTGAGCCAGTTCAAACTGCGGTGTACTTTCCATGCCAAAGCAAGGCAAAACATGACACTGACACAATATCCCCAATGGACAGGTGTAATACACACTTCAGCATGAACTGGGTTGTATCAGCTGGTGGCAGCCCCAAAGAAGTATTCAAAGAAACATAGCTGTATTTAAGGGGTCACAAGCTAAAAATGGACAAAGCCACAGTTCTCGATTATTTTGAACTGTCTAACAAATACAGCCTTTGCAAAGGGACCATAATCACCCAGTTAAAACTGTCAATCATCTAAAAATATACGACCTGGCACTGAAAATATCACCTTATCTGACCTTTTTTTCAGCTCATACACACAAGAAAGCTCTGATACTGTGAAGATCTCATCCAACATATGTTTGTAATTATTTGAAGCAAAAGTGTCAAAGCTAACTTTATATTGTGTGGAGATGAAGACAGGAAGCCATATGCTTTTTTAAAAGGTGACATTTTTGGAAATGTTCAATAGACAAAGCAATGATTGTTTCAGATTCATCCCTGGCAAACAGATTTTAAACAGGCCTCTGAAACACTATGGGCAGGGTAAGACTTTGGTTTGTGTCATGCAGCTGAGTAAGTGAGTCAGTGACTAAATGAATGTGTGTGTTCATTTATATGTACACATCCTCCACACAGACATGTGAAAGTAAATCCTCACAAAAATCTATGAGAAAAAATATGCTCTGTAAATGTCAAGTATGTAATTGTAATTGTTGCACCAAGTTCACTAAACCCAATTAAATCATTGAGGTCAGCATTTGAACACCACAGTTAATATTCAGGCATGATTCAAGCATGCATACAGTATTTATTTCAGTCAGATAAATCATAAGGTGGTTTTGTGGGATCAAGACCACGCTCAAACTCAAGAAGAGAGGGTCAATAAAAAAACGTGTTTAAAGCCTTATAAACAGACATTTACAAAATACTGATTTTAGCCATGTTAGCAGCATGGATCTGGAGATGGGAAGATCCAATATCCTTAGGAACATCTCAATTACGGGCGGCACAGTGGTGCAGTGGTTAGCATTGTTCCTCGTGGTTAGCATTGTTCCTCGTGGAAAAAAGGTTCCGGGTTCGAATCTGGGCCTGGGCCTTTCTGTGTGGAGTTTGCATGTTCTCCCTGTGCCTGTGTGGGTTCTCTCCGGGTACTCCAGCTTCCTCCCACCATCCAAAAACATCCACCTCGGGTTAATTGGTGGTTCTATAAATTGCCCTTAGGTGTGAATGGTCTTTGTTTCCGTCTGTCTATGTGTTGGCCCTGTGATAGACTGGCGACCTGTCTAGGGTGAACCCTGCCTTCTCCCAATGTGAGCTGGGATAGGCTCCAGCCCCCCGTGACCCTGTTCAGGATAAAGCGGGTATAAATAATGGATGTTTGGGACATCTCCATTACTATTTGGATGAACTGGTACAGACATCCAAATTCCCTTCAGGATTAATTGCAAAAATGTTGGTGATCCCTTAACTTTTCACCTAGTGCCATCATTCAGGCCAAACAAACAAAAACAATCTAACTTCCCACTGCTTTTGTTTTGTGGCCAAAAATCCACTGTAAGCTTTAGCTCACTTAGACACGTAGACACTGCCTTAGTCTTGTTTTTAAATAAACAATAATCTGCTTAAGTGTGCCTGAACACAGCCAAGGCTGGATCCCCTGCGTTTGTTCCATAAATCTGACTAAATGTGGCCTATTACAGAGGGAACACCAGGGTGCTTTAGTAAATGTGGATGTGCTTTCAGGGAAGAACACCCAAGCTGCTTCAGAGGTCTAGAGAGTAACATGAAAAACCTTCAGTATCTTATTCTCTGGTGTTTTGGTTTCTTCTCTGATAGTTGTGAAGTGAGAAGAAACATGATAACTGTGTGATTTAAGTTTTTCTTTTTCTTTCAACGAACAATAATTTATCCTTTTACACACACACACACACACACACACACACACACACACACACACACACACACACACACACACACACACACACACACACACACTTTTGCAAAGCCATCCTTATTAGGACATTGTATTGACTTCAATGCATTGACAACAGCCTGACTAAAGAACAACAATATTTACAATTATTATTCACTACTACAGGACACAATTAATATGTTATTAATATTAATATTAAACCTAGGAAGAAAAAGACAAGACCAAAGACTGATTTAATTTTCCTTCTTTCATTTAATTGAATGACAATTCAAAAACAATTTCGTATGTGTAAACCTCAATCAGGAGGTGAAAACTTCTACACAGAGTGCATTACGTGAGGCGCTGCTGTAGTAAGGCTGTGCTTTATTATGACACTTTCTGGCAAGGTGTTGGCACAGCAGGGCCATATGCTGTGTATCTAAGTCCAGTTGGACCCAAAATGGCTCTAAACTGTGCTGATCTTCTGCCAGATTGAGACAGAGAGCAGATCACTCACCAAGTCAGTCAGTAACACGAGGACGGAGGGAACAGCATGGCAAAAAAAGGTTAGTGGGGAGGTGTAGGTTTGCATGGACTGGCCTATTAATCACTTCTAAAGGCCCTTCTTAAATATGTTGGGTGTCACTGTTCATAATGAATAACTGATACGAGACAGACATCATTTTACCAATGTACAGACTTATTATATACATAATTCATAAAATATAGTTTAACTATTATATTAGTATATTGGTATTTGGGAATGAGCTAATATAGCAACATAATTAACCCTTCTGACATGTTGATAAACAATTACATCCATTATGCTGCAGGTCCCATTGATCCACAAATGATTGATTTCAAAATCCTATTATGGCTCATTAAAGAATACAGAAAGAATATCAATTAGCACTATATTTATTACCTATTTAATTATGTCATACAAACTTTGCCATTTTAAATTTTTTTTCCATGAACGTATTTCAAAAATTTGCATTTCCTGCATCGTACATATGTTGGTTCAACTGTATTGTTGAACATTGATTTATGCTTCTGCAGAGATACACATGAATGTTTATGCAAATTTACACAAATAAGAGTGTTATGGATAATCATGGTTTGCAGAGGCTCAAAGAGCAGCTGATGCTCCCAGATTTCAACGGCAAATTGTGTAGAGAGTGTCAAGTGTCGAGCAAGCTGATTGGTTGACTGTCAGGAGACAGCTTTGAAACAGAGAAGAAAACAAAGCCAATGGCAGCCTACAATGGCACACAATGACAATATTAGCATGCCAACGCTAAACAGCTAAAGTTTAGTATGTTGACTGTGTTGGTTTGTGAAGTAAAAGGGTTGCCATGTGATTATAATTCACAGGGAATTTGAATGCCTGAATGTCATTTCATGGCCATCTTTCCAATAATTGTTGAGATATTTCTCTAAAACCACCAATGTAAAGATCATAGAACTAAATGAAAAGTCGTTCAAGTCATTACAACTGGGAACCATGAAAGTCTGGACCACATTTTGTGGTGAACCATCAGCGAGGTGTTGAGATATTTCATGATAAAGGAAAAGCTTGACATGTCAGGAAATCACCAGTGTCATCAGTATTCATTGGCATCATGGCTATACAGTAAGTACAACGTTATGGCCGATTAACTGATAGTCAACTAAAGCCAAGATGTCAGCCTCAGAGTGAGTAGGACTCTTTAATCTTTTCAATGGTTGCAGAGATTTTTTTCAGTCTGGACTAACAGAGCAACACCATCCATAGAGCTACAATGCAAACATGGTGAAAATAGGAAATGTATAGAAGTTGAGTGTCATACAAACCGAACACGTATAAAAGAAACAGCAAACCAGTCTGCATGACCCTCTTTACAGGTTTTCCTTCAAGTAAAAGCAGGTTTCAGTTTGTTGGAGCTCATTTAATGTCTGTCTTTGGCATCATCTCTTTTAGAACTGCAAAATGTGGGAAAATGCATCTTTACAAGGCAATCAGAACCAGCGGACAGAATAAAATCAGTTAAAATAATGACACATTTGTATTTTGTGTTTGTGCAGCTATGTAAGTAGCATGAGGGACATAATTGTTGTTGTATATTCAGTAAAGACATTTCCCAACACATCAGTGAGTCCACATTTTATAGCTAAGATCATGACTCTAGATGACTTCAGCATAATTATCTGATAACATAACTTCAAATTAATGACATTGTTATAGCTATAAATGTATGCCACCTTTTCACTTTTCAAGACACTATCATGGTTTTGGGATACACCCTATTTTAAGAATCTGTATTTGTCTTTATTAGAATGTTCTAAAACTACATGTTTTATCAAAAGTAAATAGTTTATTATTTCTACCCATCATTTAGGTCATTTTAATTTGGTTGCTTTATTCTCCAAAAACGCCAAAGAAGAAGGCTTGCTGAGAAGCACAAATTTGTTTTTCCAATGATTATGCTCAATTACGTTAACTTCCTTTGACATTGTGACAATTTCATTAAAAAGTGTGTAGCAGAAGTGTGCTTTTGTTTGGGGCTTTTAGGGCGAGGGGAGGGACCCAAGAAAAATAGGTCCAATCACCTTAATGTAATGCTGCATGAGAAGACAAGCAATATTTCAGACAATTTACATGTGGAAATGAGTAAATTTGATATAATGGGGGGTTTAAATCCACAAAATTATTTCCAAAAATAAAACTTCTACTTTTAACTCGACATATTCCCAAATCTAAAACAGTGCTTTTATGAATATGTGACGACTGTGCATTCAGCATGTGTGTATTTTGGTGGTATCGCCTTTGCTAGATAACAGGCTGTGGTGCTGTGTGTTTATTGCAGCCATCACAGCGTGCTGTTAAACTGAGCAGTGTTAGACAGGCTGACTGATGAGTCATAGGGGAGTGTGTGTTTGCGAGTGCATTACGTGCTCCTGATATACCAAATGTATTTATCTTGCACCGCATTCACACTCTGAAACACAACGTCACCTTAACGGTGGAAGAAAATATGCTTATTTTCACACCACAGTCCTTCACTCTCAGTTCAGACTGGCTGGTAACACCATTTTTATATGTATTTAAACCCAGTTGACATGTCACATCTGAAACTCCTACTACATCTGTGTTTATGCTTCATTCAAACACATGGTGGTTTTGGTTTGGTGATCACATGCATGAAGCCCAAGTCGGTATATTTTGCTTTCCCTTCTGCTGCTGCATCTCATCCACCAACTTAACACCAACTTAGGCAACATGCCGCAAGAGCCAAAATTATGAGATCTGTCTCAGCTGAATGATGTGCGGATTACTTATTGTCACGGCAACACTTACACTTGATGCTTTGATAATCTAAATATAGGATTATGTAAGGCCTCAAGCCTCAGAATCTGATTTGATATCACATTCCACGTGTCCCAGATTAAAAAAAAAAAGAAAGTATATTCCATGCAGCTTTCAGCATCTTTCTGTTGTTCTTACAGTGTAAAAATATCAGATCTGTGTCTTGTAGGAAAAATCGGAGTTGAGACAGCTTAATTCACACATACATCAGTGAACCAGAAAGATATGACCACGCTCTTTAAAATATTCTCCTCTAACATTAATATGTTTATATGTAGCACATTATTTGATAGAATCAAGCAATATACAAGTATCACACCTTCCGAGTCTGACTCAAATTGAATATGTGTAGCTGTCTCTCCCTACAAGCACTCCCCTTCCTAATGTTGCTACAAATCGGGTATTTCAGTGAGTTGGTGCTCTTAGTCAATGTACATTGTTAAATCAAGATTAATTTAATAGAGATACAGTGTATAGCTTTAGTTCGTAATCTCCTGCTGCCTTACTATTATCACAATTTCTTCATGCCAACTAGCCAGTGATACAGTAATAATCTCCAACACCGTCTTAGGCCTGTAATGTATAAATAATAGCACAGCTTTATATTGTGAATGAGTGATTATCTGAGGACGCAATTACATGGCACATCTTCACTTTTGGTTAAATATAATGAAAAGCCTCTACAGCCCATTAGATATGTGGGCACACAGACACAGGCATTTGTTTTACTTGACATGGAGAAAAATATAACATAATTACAGGCAGACTCAAGGCATCTTTGCTCGAGGCACTTTTTCTTCTGATAGGTTGCATGACATAAGGGAGCATAAACTATGTAAGTGTCAGCTTGGGTGAGAAGTTCACTTGGCACAGTAAAGCAAAAAACAACGAGTTTTAAGTTAGACTCTATCCAGATGATAAGATGGTTTTAGCAGTATGATGCTTTTCTGGATCCACATGTTCTTTCTCATTCATTCAATGAAAGAGGGAAGACAGGGCTAACCGTTGTTTCATGCTTCTCCCGTTTGCTTCCTGTCATCTAGCTACTTTCATCATTCAATGAAGCCATTAAATTAAACTACTAGCCTGTCATAAACTGTGGTGTCACTTCGCTATCAATTTATCAAATACTTATTGTGTCTATTGATCTGTAATTTATTTTGTCACAGCTCTATATCACATCCTAACTCATTTTTTAAGAGAAAAAGTGGTTGCTCCCTCTTGAAAATGCTGAAATGGACATGACATGGATTGAATAACATTCGTTTATGTCTTTCTCAGACAAACATCATTATAAAGAAGTGATTTATCTTTCCTTGCATTGGCACTGCGCACTAGTCCTTAACTTAAATCTCTTGACAAGTGGCTTGTAGACATTCTTGTCTCTTGCTCTGGCTTTACACTGCAGTACCTGCAAAATGTCCTATTTTGCTCACTTTAAGTCTGATATGTACATTGACCATAAATAGCAGGGAATGGGAGAGTAAGACTACAAGATTGTAGGCCTCAGTGCTCAACAGATCTTCAATCTAAAATAGCACGGTTGATCAAAGCCCGACTGTAACACCAAACTCTTATCATTATTTTTTTTAATCAAACAATCAGATTAGTCAAAGTAAAACATGGTGCACTTCCAAATTGTTTCCTAGAAATCGTCTGTCTGAGGAACATGTTGAGATTAGCTATAAAGTTAGTAGTAGTTCTCATGATGAAAATGATAATGTCATATACTGTGTAAATAAAATTGTACATACAGGACATTGTTTTGTTTTTTTTACCAGCCATCAGTAGCAGCACTAAACATTCCACTGCCAGTAAGAAATCCAGTGCCATCTCCAATTTTGTATGGTTTGTTTTGACTTTATGACTTCAAGAGACCGTTCTCTTTCAGGATAAATCATGTTTTTTGTTATCTGACAACTTGTAGATTGCTGTGATTTCCAACCATTGAGTGATGCACAATTAAAATTTCAGCTTCTTGGTAGGTTGATACGTATCACAGCCCTGAACCGGGTGCTCTAACATGGTTGAATTGCTGCATTTAATAGAAAAAAAACATGAAATGCTAGATTTGTGTAAATTGAATTCATTTCATGAGGAGCGCACAAAACATGTTACAAATATGAAAAGGCGGGATCAGAGTTTACAGTCTTAATCATGAACCTTGCTTTTCATATTTTGATTTGAAAGTGCAGGAAATTCAGAGGTACCAGCGATGAGATGTCTCATCAGTGTTAATCAAAATAAATGTTTACTCCACATTTGCCTCCTAATTTCAATGAGTCCACCTGTAAATAATGTAGAAGTGGAGTAGTGCCCTTCTCATTATACAGCAAATTCAGCTGAGCATCCACAAATACCTACAGTGCAGTACTTTGCAAACATTTTAAGCACTTTAGATGTTTATATTCTTATTTATCAAGCAACACCCTCAGAGGGGCGTCTCAAATGTATTATCCAGCATGACAACGATCCTAAACATTCAGCCAGAGCCAACAAAAAATATCTGCAGTCGCACGAATAACAAGAAGTCCTGCAGCACCACAGGGCCTTGATGTCAACATCACATTTGCTGCACTGTGTCAAGTTAATTGATAAATAATAACTATTCAACTATTGAGATCATCTTCACTTTCCTTTTAGTGCCTAAAGCTCTTTTGCACAGCGCTTTACATTTAAGTACATGCATGCGAGCTTGCCACACAGCCTGCAGCTACGACTAAGAGCTGTAATTGCTGACAAACCCAGAGAGACTTGACTCCGTCTGACCGGAGAAGAAGACGATGAGGGAAAGGAAATAAACACGCAGACTGGGAAACAAACACTCTCTCCTGCTAGTACACACTGACATGCACATGCAGTGTGTTTACCACATGTACGCTGATGAATTCATCTGTGCACTGAATAGCTAGAGGGCGCAAACTGTTCAAATGTTGCAGAACTACGCCACTTCAGTGCCAGGGGATGTAAAGTGTTTTGCCTGCTGTCTGCAGATGCAGAGCATCCCTCATCTATTTGTCATTTGGGATGGCCACAACTGGAGCCACGGTGTGGCTTTAGCTGATTTAAAGCGATAGGAACGGAAGGCCATCTTATCCATCACTGGGGAGTGGTCCGACTCCCAAATCGCCACCCTGTTTGCGGGTCCTGCCCCCACAACAACCCCACCTATCAGCAGCTGATCTATAGCATACTAACAAATCCAAACAAGGTGTCAGCTCGCCAGGACAAATGGGCAGCAACAGACCTTGGGACAGGTGGTAATCCCTCCCACATGCTTCAACTGTGTGGTGTTGGAGAATTCATTTTATTGTGCCCACGAGCTACTATACAAGCTGTACTCCTGTTCTCATATTTCATTTTTTTCTTTCTCCTCTGTTAGAACATCTTCTCTCCTTCTTTCCTCACGCCCGCATTTGAACAGTGTCAAAAAAATTCAAAAGTGAATGGACTTTTAAAAAAAAAAAGCCCCCTGGAGGTGAGAAAAAGAGGCACTCAGAGAACAGCGTTTGCTGACCACCAGCTGGATTCACTGGATTTTGCAGAGCGAAAAAGAGCGGAATGGCATATTTTAGAAAGCTTCACGCCATTTATTAACTGCCGCCTTACCTTGCTGAGCTGACTGGCCGGCGAGCCGCTGTTGTTGACAGTGTGGCATTTGAAGTTGAGCAACGATTCCCCAGCAGCATCACGCTCTCTGCTCGTGTCCTTGTCAGCGTGGGAGTGGCTGTCAGGGAGCGGCGAGGTGGCAGATGAGGGGGGCCGCTGGATCGCTGTGCAGGACAAACCGAGGAAGTTTGATGGACGGATGAGAAAGGCCTCCAGAGCTATGTTAGCAGACACCTGAAGGAAGGTACCCCAAGATTTAGGAGTGGAGGAGAAAGAGGAGGATAGAGATCTTTATATCAGTCATTTAACAGATGCTTCTATCCCCACTGACAGCAGGAAGGAAAAAAAGTAAGACGGAACAAAGGAAGGAAGCAATTCATCTCTCTCTTGCTTTATTCTAGCTATCTGCTGGAGGCAAATTAACTTCTCATTATTCAAAGCCGCAAGAAAAAAGGTAAAGCTGTGGGACATTTAGTGAGATAATCAACCTTTGCCCCGACAGAGTGTGACCCTTCAGTGTGGCTTGTTACAGTTCGGTAGCCCGGCCGTACCTTCGAAATGACCTGATTGTCTCCGGTCAGCGCCAGGTCGGCAATGCGCTCCACACACTGGACGATCCGAGTGCACGCCCGGGCCTCATTCTGGGCCATCCACAAGATGTGCTCCTCCACCAGCATCATGTTACTGGCAATGTCTGAGATATAGTCGCCCAGCTAGAGAACAACCAGGAGAGAACAAGCAGACAGGAATGCAAACGGATGCAATTCCACAAGTGGTACGTACAAAAAAAATACACACACACACACACACACACACACACACACACACACACACACACACACACACACACACACACACACACACACACACACACACACACACACACACACACACACACACACACACACACACACACACACACACACACACGAGGAGGCAGAGTCCTCATTCACATCAATCATATCTACAACAACAGGCACATTTATAATCTCCAGTCAGAATTGTGAGGGAGGCAATGGTGGCTTCATTCATTATTGGGAGATTTAATTTAGATTAGCAGCTCCAATGGGGCATAATCGCTTCCTTGGGACGGCGGTTCGCTATTTGCTTACTGTACTTTCCATTGTTGCTTCATTTAACTATTCTTTATTGGATGAATGAGGGTGGTCTCATCAGTATTGTCAAAGGAATGATAAAACTCTAAGTATCTCCTTATAATATCTCCTCCCCAGGGACCTATGATGAGTAATTGCACAAGTGAGAGCCAATATTGATTCTTTTCACTGACGAAGCTCAACACCCTTCCCCTCGCACAACCTGACCTTCGTTGTGACGTAAAACCCCTCCAAGTGCCTCTAGCTATAGAAATTCACATGGGGTAAAAAAAAACATGGCTCACCCCCAAAAAAAGACATGCATCTTCATAACCATAATTGCCATTCAGGTCCAATGCTGCCATGGGCGAGAGGAAATCGTAGAGGTGAAAAGTTAAGCTGTCTGGAATCGATTGAAGGATTGAAGACGGGACGACAGCCGGTTGCCGGCTCTTTTTAGGAAGCTTTTGCCGCCTCTCGCTGGGATCCAGTGAGGAGTCCTTTTCTCTTTACTCACTTCGGGCTCTTGAGGAGCTGTTGTTACTTTCGAGATGAGCCAGCCAACCAAAATCTCATCCTTTTTAAGGTTTTGGGAAATCATTGCTATCGGAAACATCTGAATGAGCACTTGCAGAAATATCGATTTTTTTTTTTTTTTTTTTTTTTTTTTTCCGATTTGCTGTGGCTTATGCTTTCTGAGGATAGAATCACATTTGATGTCCCTTAAGAATAAATGTACAAAAATCTGTTAAGATTTTATCCGGAAGTGGGCGGTGCTCAATGTGATGACACTGAAGTTAAGCGTTTGCTTCTAAGGGTAGTTCCAACAATGGTGTCGGTGGTAGAGTTTTAGTGCACAACATACGTCATTGGTGGTCAATGCTGATTGGTTAAAGGCTGCTTCAATAGTTTCAAAATTAACCCGAGGTCTACACCCAATTAGGATTCAGCGACTGGAAACAATCACCAATGGAGTATAGCCAGACCCTTATATTCATATAGTGAATCTGCGTCTGGTAATAGAAGGCTATTACCACCTGGCTTTAAACACCTCTACTTTAAAGGAAACTTGTTATTTCAATTTATTTTATTTTATTTTATTTCATTGTATTATGATTTTTATTATTTTTGTGTCATGCCTGGACTTTAGTGTTAGATTACATGCTGTCAGGTAAATTGATGGTGTTGTATCACCGCGTTCACTCTTACATCTTTGCGTTTCTCCACCAGCCTCGTCAGTCTCTCCACCAGGTGGGTGACAAAGATGACATCCATGACATCGGTGAAATGTGCCGCTCTGGTGGTGAACGCCACTAACTGCTGGCCCAGAGGCTGAGCGTTAGTGGTATTAATAGGTATCTGCAATCATAAAAAAAAAAAGCAATATCCTTAGAGAGGATGATCATACAGTCCATCAGCACAATTCAACCGAGACATGGCATCAAACAGTTCATAAAATGAATAATAAATCATTGTAATGCTGCTTCATGTCATTCATGTAGTATTGTGAACTTTATTACTTTAATGTGGTTCCGTAATCCCGTGAGTAATGTAGAATGAAACAGCTTGTTGTCAGTCAGTTTGTGTAATAAAGGCTTGCATGTACTGAACCGCAAATAGCTGCAGGCTACAGATGAATCAATGGAGGTGTTAGCTTGTTTTCTAGAAATATGAAGTTATTAAATCTGGCTTTGAAAACAGAGTAAGTTGGCAAATATGTAAAAGTCAACATGTCAAACATAACCATAAACTTGCTAAATTAGTATTGATTTATTGACTTTGAAAAGAAAGCAATATGGTTGAGAATATGTGAATGAATCCATGCTGTTTCTGAGCACTAGTTCTCTATGAGTACTGGTACCTGGGTGAGCTCATGCAGCACGCGGGTCAGTTCGCTGGCATACGGGCACTGAGTGTAGTCCTCCTCAGCCCAGCGCCCGGCCCGGTCGCACCGCCGCCAAGCCTTCTTTGCCCTCTGGCTGGACGGGTTCGGAGCGCTGCCAGCGGGTTGGGGGGCGGAGCCAAAGGTGGCAGGAGCACAGGGCAGGAAGGCCAGGATGCCAGCCAGAGTCTTTGGCCACCTGCCACACACACACAAAAAAAAAAAATACAAAAAAAAATTTCAGCATGAAGTGAGTTTAGGAATCTACACTAGATGGCAATTTCATACTCCCTGTACTTAGGAAAGTATTAATTTGCATATTTGATTTCTAGCTAAGTCTAATTATTTTTGCAGAAGACTGCCAGATTCTGATACTTGATTGTGTGATGACTTCTGACGAAATTATCTTTATTTACTAACTTTATTAATGCATAAATGTTTCAATTGTGTGCCCAAAAATGTGTTTGCTTTCTGACAAATCGAGATTGATTTTTTAAATTACTGCTCAGTCTGTGACAACAGCTGCATAATATCTCCTGTGGCTCAAGAGCCGCTTTCCAAACTCTAAGAAAAAAACTCATATGATGTCATCACAGTTATATTTAGTTACAAACACAGGGATGTATATACAGTAAAAATCCATCCAATTAAGTGGAGTGCAGCTTGACCCATACCACGCCTTGAAATCAGGCCAGCCAATATCATAGCAGAGTGTGTAATACACCAATTGTTCGACTACAGAATACTGTCACTGCCACGTTTTGCCTCATCTAGGAGTAAAAAGTAAGGTGCCTTATGTTTAGCTACTAAAAACCACATTGTTAAAGGCCTTTACACACAGGTGGCTCTTTATTTGTGACATTTATTCACACATCATCTATATTACACAGCTGTTGTTTTTGTCACGAGTACTTTCACAGAGCATGAACACTTGTGGGCCCAAAAACGACATATTATCTTTATGGAAAGGGGGTTTATTTTTCTGAGCTTTCACACCGAAAATAAAATGCATATTCTGATTGGTTGTCTACCAATCAGAATATGCATTTCAGGTGACTTCCTGGTTCCCATTATGAAGAATATGAATTTAAATGCTGCAGCTGACTTGATGCATGCAGAGGGACTTGCAGACAGAGGACACAGCTTCACCTGCTTTGATCAGCTCACCTGCATCATCAGGTCTGAACCAAAAATATTCCCAAATTAAACTCCTTCTGTTTCAGATCTGCTGCCTGCCCGTGTATCCAGCTGCATGACTGACTGATGTGCACTACGATCAGTTGAAAAGAACAAGAAGTGGACGTTTACAATGGTATTGGAGTGTTCCACGTACAGTGGAATATCTTCATATCTTTATACCACCCGTCCTTATTTTAGAAAGATATTTTTGTCATTGTGAAATGAGTTGGCGCAAAATTAATTTCAACTATATATTTACATCGCTGCTGCTATGAATAGTTTTGATGCAAAATTTGCCAGTTAGTATTCCGCTTTTCCGTGTTGTTTATTTGTCACGTTCCCAGTGAGAAATAACCTTTTATTTAGGAAAAACATACTTGATTAGGGTTTGGAAAAAAATATGATTTAAAATAAGTAAATAAACGTATAAATGACTTAATTAAGTAACTTGACTACTGTACTTCAAAGAAATCTAGGTTGCGCTCTCACGAACCCTCATCTCCTGGGTGAGAGTCTTTGGTTCTATTGATGCAGCCATCCCCAGCCTATCTCCATTTTTGGATTGCAGTCTTTGTACTTCTTCACACGACCTTGGTCACATAACCTCCCTCTTCGACCGAGGTCATGCGCGTGTATACTTTTCACGCTTAGCCAAGGCAAAATGTGACACTGACACGATATCCTCTGATGGACTGACGGGTGTTTGACACTTTTTTGTAAGATAGCAGGGTGAGTCAGGATACCTCAACCTCTGCTGCTTTAATCTGTCGGTGGCAAGTTCCACAACTTTATCAAAGTTTAATACTAAACCGCCTGCATGCCCCTTTAACAAGCACACCAGTGGAAGATGGAAAATGTCAGTGAAGGATTTATATTTGAAGCAGAAAACTGTTCCTGCCTGCTCCTCCTTAAGGCGAAATTCAGCCTAAGTGTTGTTCTTATGGCCATGCAAAGTTCACTGAAGTCTCCTCTGAAGCAAGAAATGAGTCTTTCTCAATAATGTCATCAAGGACCAAGTCCTGGCATTGCTCTACTGATCAACCTACGGTAGGGGCCAGGGTGATTTCACAGGCAAATGAATAATTTTCATTTTCTGGGTAATGCCTGTTAGTGTTTCAAAGAAATTAAACTCATTTGAGTGTAGAAAGTCAACCAAACATTCAGAGTCCGCGGCATCAGGCTCCATTTCCCTGATAATAAAAGTACTCCTGCTTTTGTTTCTTGGCACTGCTGTAGATTAAAGGTCTTATTTCTGTGCTTCTGCCGCCTCAGGAAAGAGCTGTTTTTTGCTCACACATATTGATCAATTTGTCTACAGTCAGAGGAGAAACATGTGTCTTATATGCTGGGGTTTTCTGCCTAAGGCCACATCAAAATCCAACTGCAGAGAAGAAACCCAAGTAAAGTTTAATATGGAAACGCTTTTGACTTCATCTAAATTAGAATAAAGGAGCGTGGCACTCAGGAGGCTAGTAATCTGTTCTGAGGGTAGAGGCCTGCCATCCCTCTGTTCCCCACCCCAGTCTCCTTTCACCCCCTTACTCTCATCCACCCCCACCCCCTCCTCCCTCCACCCACATTGTTGCAGCAGCAGCAGCTACTTAGTAATAAATGGCATTAATTTCAACCCCAACAAAAAAAAAAAAAAGGAGGGCTCATTTTCCAGACCATTACTCCAACGCTCCAGCAGAAACAAAAGCCTCTGTGCTCGCTGCACTGGGAAGTGGGCTGTAAGGTACAGCAGGCTACAAAAGGAGCGTACACGTCAACAGCACACCCACGGGAGGAGGAGAGGTGGAGGATGTGAGTGTGTGTATACAGCTACAAGGTTTCGAGGCGGTCGCACGGGGTGGAGGACAGAGAAAACGAGGATAGATGGAGGACGAGGAGGTGTGTGGTGTTTGTACCTCTCTTTATCAAAAGCCTCGGCTAAATCTAAAAACCGAGCTCATATTTTTTACAGTCATGATATAAAGCTCGAGCCATTAGGTGTGTATGAGCTTCTATATTATATATCCAATTATTATTAAAATATATGAGCTGTTCAGAATCTGCTGTCCTGTTCTAGTATTTGACAGTTAATGAGCCAAACGTGCTGCGAGGCAGACTGGATGGAAAAACAACCAGCATGACACCGGAAAGACTCGAGTACCTGCACTGTATGTGGATAGTTAATAAGAGAGAGAGGGTGCTCTGATTGCAGTATTAAGTTTTATACAGCACACTCTATAATTGGCAATATTTTTGGTGAATTAAATTATAGTGAGGTTAAACTATCGCCTTACTTTGCAGGATACCTCCTGGTGTCAGCTTTGAAAACCAGTGATTACTGTCCATTACAGATAATTACATAGAACTAGTTGGTAAATGACAGTATACTCTTAAGATTCAAGGACATGGTTTGTTCACACAACCTTAGTTCTCTTTTAAACGATGCAAGAAGAACTGTACTGCTTACTCTTTGATTTTTGAGACTCCTTGATAATCTCTCACTGATATGAATCCACCACCTGCTGAAATTAAACTTAGGTTAACATTAAGATTGGAAATAAGGTGAAGCAGCTAGCCAGAAAGTCACAAACTCTGCCTAACAACACCTATATAGCAATTTATATGTAGAAAAAAAAACAACAACAACAAAAAAGACATTGTGGTTATGTGTTCAACTATCCTGGTGCAAACCAGAATGAATATGTCTAGCCGCCCTCGATGAGAAAATTGTTTGCAGTCGATCCAGCCGACTGGGCGTAGACCTCCGGTTATTATTAACCAATCAGCATGTGCTGAAACCGTCCGACACTCTGCCACCGCGACAACTACCTACGGCCCGTGTCCACCAAAGTGTTTTTTCCTGAATACAGTATAAATTGTTTAAATGAACCTCAGCAGCTTGACGAGGTGCTGAGCGTTTATTCTTTGCTGAGCGCTGAACATTCAGCAATTTCTTCTGGTCAGCGAGAGTTAAAAATGTTAACGCAGTGCTCAGCACTGTCAGCAGCCGTCCAATCACAGTGAAGGAGAGGCGGGACAAATGCCATTAATCATCGACATTGGTTGCTGATTGATCCGCCTTTCATAGTGGCCGTGCAAACGCTACTACGAGCTGTGTTACCCGTTTCCCTCTGTTGCCTCTGTGCTGAAATAAGATGGCTGTAGTTATTTACCACACAGTGAGAGTGGTATTTAAAGAAAGTGAATAAGCATATTTCCATAAATGTCAACCTACTCCTTTAGGACCTCTTTATTCCAAGTAAAGCGACATGCTGGAGCTGAGTTGAACCCACGTGGTTGAGTGTACAGTACCGCTGAGAGGTGACTCACCTGAAGTCTCCTTTGTTGTTGGTGACTCTGTCAGCAGGGCAGTACGACGCTGACGTCTCCAGAACAACTATCTCCATTTGCTGAGAGATGTTGCCACGGGAACTGGTCACCAGGCACTCCCAGATGCCAGCGATGCTCACGTCGATGTTGGAGAGGATGACCTCACTGGAGGGGGAGAAGAGGTGTAAAACGATGACTGTATGTATTTTGGGATTGTGTGTGTGTGTGTGTGTGTGTGTGTGTGATGGTGAATTTCTCCCTATAAATTTATAAAATGTTCTTTGTTCTGAATTAAGATATGGCTTTACATTTAGGGTTAAATGTACTATTAGGATTTTTTTATGTAGATTATTTGCGGATTAGGATTACAGTTAGTCAAACAGCAGAAAGGGTTACAGTCAAGGTGCATTTTAAGGATTCTGTTATCAGGATGCTGCAAAGGATGTGTGTGATTCACAAAATCTCATTCATTCAAGAGACCCTTGTGCGCGTATGAGTATGTTGTGGTGGCTTTAAATGTTGGATGTGATTTAAAATGATCATTACTCATGCTTATCTTTCCTGCTTTGTCACAGCGATTCCTATCTCAAAGGAAAATGCCTGATTAAACAAAGGATGGTTGAACAGTGACAAAGAACCAATGCAGCAGGCCATTTGCCAAGGCGACTAATCTTGAGGATTTTACTCCGTATAAAAAAAAAGGAGAAAAGCCGGCGGAGATTGCTAAGCAACGGGCATAATCACCATGGAAATACTACCTCCTCGAGAAATGCCAACTGTTTAATTTCCAAATACAATCCAGTTGTAGTCAAATATACACTTTGTTTTGTTTGTACGTAAAAAGAAAATGCCTTTTTTTGTGAGTTAATTAAGATGTGTGGGTTTATCAAATACAGGAGGTCACAGTATACCCACACAGCACTCTATCAAGTTTTTTTTAAATGTGACTTAGAGAACAATGCTTCACAAACGGAAAGCGGTGAGAGTTGACATTAGAAATGAGAAGTGACGGGCTGGACAAGAAAATGAAATCTTTTAGAGTAAAGATGATTAGTGGCTGAGAGGCTCAGATGTGCAGAAACTGTAATCCCACAAAACGTTTCTCAGACGGTGTGAGGGAACTATTTATTCAGAAAAATTAAATGCCCTCATTTTGTATGCATCTCTCGCTCCTTGTCCCCGGTCCTTCTTCTGTCTCAATAAGTTTTCTACCAGTAAAATGATTTTTTCTTGTTTTCCCAGCATATGGCTGTGCGAAAGGCGGTGAAACAAACCTACCCAGCAACCAAAAAAAATGCAAACACGTTCGCATCTGGCCTTCAAATCAAGGTTCAGTTGTCTGACATGGGTGTGTTTGCAGTGTGGAAAGAAACTGGAGCATCAAACCGAGATGAACACAAGAGGACCCAGGCAGTGTTCACTATTCTAATCTATTCAGGTGTGGGTTGCACATCAAGGTGAAAACAGCAGTAGGGAGAGAAAGACGAGCAGAGTGGAGACTAAGGGAACACAGTATGACTTGTGACTGCAGTGCATTTAGGCTTCTGAGTGTTGGTATCCTCCACCGCTGACTGCTGTTGACTGCCTATAATAAATAGCCCATTCAGGCCGACAGCTTTGCTCTTTGATTCAGACTGACACAAACTACGACCTTTACTGTTGATGTTGTAGACAGCAGAAACAATAATGTGACCAATGTAGTTGTGTTAGAATATCTTGTACACAACATGAGAATAAAGCCATATTTGATGTGCTTGTCCAGAAAACCATAACAATAAAAAGGAGATAATATTATCCTCGACATTGTGTTGAAACCATATACACATCAATATATTCTCTTGAGGTCCCAAAGAAAAAGTTGCTACTGAGCTTAACTACCTAGAAAACCTGTGACGTCGGGGAAATGTTCAGCTCATGTGTAACGTAGGTTAGTCAAAACACAGTTGATATTTGAACGTCTGACCAGAGAGCCTGTTAGACGTCTGGATGTGCAACACAGTTTCAATATTTCAGCATCTGTCTAAGGACCCTCTTAGACATCTATAGACATGCAAAGCAGGTTCAATATCTGGAGGTGATGACGCAAACTAAAGGAAATGACCAAATGAAATAATTCTGCAACAGTTTGGTTTACTGATTAATTGTCTTTTTTCTTTAAGAGAATTGCATAAAATTTAAAAAAAAAAAATATTTTTTTGAACTTCTCAGGTGAAGATTTGCTGCTTTAGACTGTTATATTTAAATGTCGCTTTTGGCTCTGGGAAATTAGAAATATGTTGGTATATTCCACACATTATAGAGATAATTAATAAATTAACTGATAACAGAATAAGCAGATTAACTGCAGCGGTGGATGTTTGTGCAGTTGTGACTCACTTTCCAATGACTCACTGCATAAATGATCACAATAGGACACAAACATGATGCACATCTGCTTGACTTTACTTTGACTGATCAATGAAACATCACCGGTGGTGTGGATACATGTTGCCATGGTTATTAAATATTCTTGCAGTATATGGTGCTTATAGAGATCCCTAATAAGATTGCTTGCTTGAGAGTTCACAAACTGCATGAAGTTGTTTTTAAGAAACTGGACGTTTTCAAGCAGATTCAATCCAGCAATACAGTTTTTTGTTTGTAGGGAAGCAAAGACTTATAAATTCATCATGAAAACAAATTAAGACAAAAAGGATAAAGAACCTGATTTATATTCAATTAATAATACAAGACACGAACACAGACTAATTGTAAATTTGTTCGTATTGTGTGCACCTTTTTTTGTGTTTCTATGCTGCTGTGATCACTAAATTTCCCCACTGGGATTAATAAAGTCTAAATCTAATATAATCTAATCTAATGTAATAAAATGCATAAAAACGCAAAAAGAGTTATTTCATCACATTAGCTCTTGTTAATTTGTAATGTATATTTAATAGAGAGGTAACCTAACTGACATTTTAATGTGAAATCCCATCGCGCTCTCCAGTCAGCTCATCTCCACATCTAGTTGTTTAGTAAGGAGAAGGAAAAGAGGAAATCATCGGAGGCTGTTAACATTCCCTGAACCAAACGGACACATGGCTTTGCTCCAATGACTGTCTGTGGGCGAGTTATGAAAATGAATAAAATGAGTCCTGATTTCATCTTCTGTGTTCCACTAAAGCTCTCTTTTCTGATTGCTTTTCTAAAAGGCCCTAAATCAGATTTGAACGCTTGACTGAGATGATGACATTCTGGGCTGCAGAACAAGTGTGTGTCTGAGTGTGGGGTTTGTGTGTGACAGTCTGTAAATACATGGATTGGTTTTTTGCATGTGTATTAGTACATTTTCACTTGTCTGAAAAGCACCTCTGGGCATTTCAGTAGGATTTGCACCAATTATTTAATATTTTGGATGGGAGTTGTTTGAAGTGTTTATTTGTCATTATGACAGATTTCTACAAACTTGTGACACACTAGAAGAATGCTTGCATGCTCTGCTGGACTGTTTTCCAGGAAGGAACTGTGATGTCAGTATATTTAATTTACTCAAAGATTTCCTTGATGATATGATTCAAATCTATAACTCAGACCCCTTCCTCTGCGCTCATTCACACATACCATCACACCCTCTTCATCTCTCTCTCTCTCTCTCCTCCCCCCTCTTTAAAACAACATCCTTTCTCGTCCACAGGGCACGAGTTCAGTTTAAAGTGTGGATGGGCTTTAAATTGAAACCTTGTGGTCTCAGTGTTTCTATAATGCAACACTTATATAACATACCAAGATGAGGACAGATGTTGTCTTAGACCTAATCTAAACAGATAATATAGATAAAATATTGGGAGGTAAAGGGGTAATTCTTATCAGACTATTTGCACAGGACTAGTATTACATGTAGACCACAGTCATCCATTCTCAAACTCTAAGTTTAAAGCAGTATTTTCACAGGGAATAATGAAACGGGCTGGAAACACTAGTTTCCATGATACAGTTACTGTATACAAAGGCAAGAATTGGCTATTTGGTTATTGATTTAGTGATACAGAAGCTGACAGATGTGAGCATTCAAGACCTAGACACGACTAGACTGGAAAAAAAAAGATAATTTGCGAGGGATTACTTCCTGTATTCAACAAAACCAGTGGTCAGAGGTCATGCTTGGGCGGGCCTATATGGAGCCATGATCTCAGAACTACTAGATGTTTGTTATACAGGTACGTGTCTGATTTCCTTTATATGGCTGCTGTTTTTCCCATTCTCCAGTTCTTCCTGTGCAGCACCGCCCCTGATTTCCATAGAAACCTAATAATCACTGGAATCGCCTGCTCAGATTGTCAGCAATTTTATCAACAGCAACAAAAAAAAAGTTACATTTAGAAAGTGGAGGTCGCCAGATCAAGAGGTGAATGACTAACAGCATAACTTTTTACATAGAAACAGCACATTTACTGATAAACTTTGATGTACTTGTGCTCCTCTAGTGTATAGCTATAAAATTCTTATCAATGTTAGAATAAAGTGCACGACCAGAAACACGTTTATTTCAAAAGATAAACCTCATCAGGAAGTTCCAACAATGCTGACATTATACATTTTGACTGGAATAATAGGTACAAGTTGGTAAATTAACTGTTATTATGAAATGACGAATCGTTATTAACTGATAAATATTCAACCTAATCCTGTGTTTACTTATCATAGTTTGCTGGTAATATTACAGCTGATGATGTAACTGTGTGATTACTTGCATGCCAGTGTGTAACAGAGCTGCTGCACTTCTCTCCAACTGTGAATAGTCTGTGAAGGGGACAGTTACATCATCGCTGAACCTCTGCCAACTGTCTGAATGCTGGGAAACACAGGGAAATACCCCCCATCCCACCCTGACACACCCAGCCCCCCACCCCCCCACCCCCACCCCTTTACCTCTCTCCAACATCCCCGGTGAGCGGCTACACCCTGACAGAACAAGAGGAGCAAGAGGAAACCCTTCAGCAACCGGTTCGGTTCTCAGAAAATGAAAAAAAAAAAAAAAAAAAGGTCATCTTCACACAATAAACACATGAAGGAATCATCAACTTAGTGGGAATCAGTGGGGCGGGGGAACACACGAGCCACACACAAAGCACTGACCTACATCCGCAGTAACACTGCACCATTGTGGGGCAGCTCCCCGAAGACTCATTATGAACATTTATGCTCGTGCGCTGATATTTTTACGATTTGTTTACATAATGTCGCTTATGAGACTATAAACTTTCAATCTGTTCCCACTACCCGACACATTTTTCCAAAGCTTGAGCGTTTTTAGGCGAGCTTGTTGATGACAGCTTGCGATGTGCATTTTTGAACGTACGCCTCCACAGTTTCTCTGAATCTTTAAATGAACATACATGCAGGCACGCTTGTGTGATCAGCATGTACACACACACATGCACACGGTGGAGTGATTCACTTTGATGTAATGAACCTAGTATTCCCATTGCAGCAGCATCCATCAAATTAGCTCCTTGTCTTAACCCATTCTGTGCATTACTCTACCCAACACACTGTGCAGACTGCACTGTATAATTTATACTTCACTTTATCCTTGTTTAACTTTAATCAACAGCTTTTAGTTTTCTTTATTGAAAAGACTTTATTGACTGCAACTGGCAAGCAGTAAAGTGATGAACCCAGAGGTAAAACTCTGGAGTGTGTGTGTGTGGACATGATCAAATTTGGTCTCCTTAGCAACTGATGCTGCGCACAGGCTTGTAAACAGACTGTTGAATCTAAAACAAAGAATGAGGAAAAATCTGTAAAAGTGCAACAGAGGCAGGGATCTGAAGAAAACAACCGTATAATGCAATAAAAGAGGAAAGAGATTTCAAGAAATTAAAGTTCCTTTATGAGCAAGAATAGAGTTTTGTATAAAAAAAGGAAAAAGAGCTTTAGAGAGATCACCAGCAGAGACACGGAGGAAGAGGCAGAGAGACATTTTCCTCTTTTCCTTCGCCTTCAGTAATATTTCCTAACCAGGTTCTTCATTTTGTGCAAGATTAGCCTGATTAAAAATGGAGAGGATTAAGAAAGATACATCCAAAGTGTCTGCTGTAGTTCGCTACAGGGCTCTAAAATGTTTGATTAATGAAACATGAATCACAGGCTGGTCCCACTGCTGCCGCTAGCATCGCTAATACCGGGAGTTTGGCCTGACACCATTACTCAGCATAAGTTTGGCCCACATCACAGAACTATCGGGCCTCATGGGCCCCGTTTCTTTGCTTGCTGCTCACTGTGAGCAATGTAAACAGATCAGCTTATCGGCCCACCTGCGCCAGCAAATAAGAGCCCGTTATGACACAGCGCGGTATGAATATAAGAGGGAGATGGAAGACATAGAAAAATGTAATATCATGCAGAAATTACAAAACAAAAATCAAAATGTTTGTTACAACAAAGATGGTGTCGTGTTTTGAAGGTCTACACTGACACTTGCCTGACGCAGCCTAAAGCAGGATGAGGCAGAATTCTATCTGGGTAAATAGCCGCGAAACATTTCGGGTTCACCTTCAAAGAGGTCACTTCAGCGAGGCTTTGGCATCTCCGCTCACACTGCTGCAACACTGTGCGACAAATCCAGACGAGCGCTTTAAGCCACGCGCTAAATCCTGTGTGCTCAGTCTTTCCCCTCTGATGGGGCGTGCTGGGCGAGGCCGACTGACTCAGAGGACACTTATCCAAGGTGAGCAACATCAACATGGACTGTAATGACTAATACCCGGCCCGATGTGGCTAAACAAGCACTGACAGCGTCTGATGTCAAAGGCCAAAACATTAGTTAAGTTCTTCTTTTTCTTTTTTTCATAAGTGCACCAGTGAAGTCACAGCACAAATGTTCTCCACGAGGCTCTCTCAACACTGAAATTGAAGATACAGCAGAGGGCGAAGGGTGAAGTTCAGCCCACGCACAGCAGATTGTTTTTGTTGGACCGAGCTCGGTTATACACTCATCAGCTATGGAAATAATGTCTGCCCCTCGCAGGTTTTCTTACAGGAGGGAGACGTTCTCAGGTGCCAAGAGAAACATGACCCAAATAGGTTCCACTTGAGGACGAAAATTGCATTATTTGTGTACATAAGTGGAGAGCGGTGGGTAATTGCGAGCCTAATCAGAATCGGAGCGTTGAGAAATTCATCGGGACACCGAGGTGGAAAAGTGAAGTTGAACTTCTGGAGGATGTATTGTGAGGAGGGGGAGACTTGGGAGACGTAGTGTTTGTGCTAATCAGGCTAGAAGCAGAAAGTTGGAACAAGAGGTGACAGACGTCAGAGGGTCGTTTCATGAGGAGTTCTCGCTCCAACGAACCTCACTGTGTACACACATCACAATAAACAGTGGTGGAATGTAATGAAGAACATCTTCTCAAGTTCTGCATTTAAGTATAATTTTCATGTACTTGTACTTATGTATTTTCATGGTATGCTACCTTCTGCTTCTACTCCACTATATTTCAATACTTTGCGTTGTACGCCATTACATTTGTCTGACAGCTTTAGTTACTAGTTACGCCTAAGATTACAGTTTGTCACACCCTTTCTGTCCAGTGCAAACCATTAATTTCCCCAAATTTGGTGATTTTAAATGAGATTTTTTTTTTCTGATAAACTGAGGTATTAGATGTTACTTTATGGGCTGAGAAAATGCTCCCAATTTTTAAGTCATATAAACCATTTTAAAACCCACTTGGATTTGCTGGAAAATGCGCTCAAAGTGCACTCAGTTTTTGTAATGTTGTTGACTGTTTAAAGTTACATGGTTCTTACAGAACGGAAACAATACAAACATATGATGAGCTTATAGAATATGATGCATTACTGTTGAACTAACCTACGGTACATAAAGTAGTTCAAATAAGTACAACTTTAAATAATGGCACTAAAAAAGCAAATTAATTCATTTCAGGAAATATTTACTGTATAGTGTGCACTTTTAATTTTGTTACTTTTAGCAAATTTTCTGATAATACTTACAAATTTGTACTTAAGCAAGGCTCTGAATGCAGTATGCTAACTTGTAAAGAGTATTTACACTGCGTGGTATTAGTATTTTCACTAAATATCTGAACCCATGTCTTTTTTGATAATAACACAGGGGGGCCAAAGTCTGAAATTTTCAAATTTCAATATGGTGAACGCATATTTACACTTCTGACAGATGTGGGGAAACATTATAATTAATTTTGAGTTGATAATTAAGGTAAGTCCAATATTCACTCTTATCTTAGGGTCTTCATGCTGTGTTCCAAGTTATATACTTACCTTAGTACACTCACATAGTTACATGTTAGGATGCACTGACTGGTGTAGTCCTTAAGTTTCGACAGGGTATTGTCTCAAATTGCACACTGCCATTCTGCACTTACCGGAAATAACTAGCATCTGAATGTATCTAATCTGCCAACATATCTGCTGCCTTCAAATATTTTACCCAGAAATAAACGTATTTTTGTGGCCTCTGTTTAATGCACACAGTAAACCCACTGATGGCTTCTGTCCAACAGCTTTATGGTGGGCAAAAAAACACGTCTATGAGGTGTTCAACAGCTGTGGCTTCCTCAGATGCCTTAATTTGAAAATGTTTTACATCTCTCCTCTACTTCTGCATAGCCATAATGTCCACCATTGAATGTAGAAAGTATACATCGTTTCGCACTCAATTTGTGCACTTATGGTGCACTGCATGTTTCCATACTTGACGGTGTGAATGCACTGATGCACTCAAAACAGTGAGTGTTGGTATGTAAGTACACCATTTGGGACAAAACATTCAGGTCAGTAGCTGCTAAATGCTACTTGATGTTCACCAGCTAGTTACACTGTTTCTACTGGGCAGGTAGCAAACTGTTCATCAGCTGGCTGCTGTGACTGGAAGCACATAACATAAAAGTTTTGGGGCAGAAAACCAGAACTAGTTGTTAAGTGACATTTAAGAGCTCGAGGGGTATAGCAGAGGTAGTTGGTAAGATGATGCTCAGTTGGTTCGACCCCTTCCATATAATCGTTTGTTATGTATCATCAGCAGAATGCCAAGACAATAAAAGTACTTATTATTCAGAATAACACTTTTAATTGTATTACACTATTAAAAACATGTCTATTGTATAATTTCTGTAACTTTACTGTATCTCTGTAATGTGTAAGCTGCACTCTACGTTTTAGCAAGAGGTAGAGCTAAATGTCACCAGCTGATATGGTTTTAGGTAGCTAAACCCATGCAGACATAATGCATCATATTTGTAAGCTGATTATATTTTGTATATAAAATCTGAATCTGCAGAACAAGCAGTAAATGCAGCTGCCAAATACAATTTAGTGGATAAAAAAAGAACATTTTGCTTTAAAATATTTTTTAAGTAGGAATTTAAACTATTCAACTATTTAAAAAGTGTATACTGTGATACTGTAAATGTCCACCACTGTTAAAATGGTGGGAAATGAGAAGGAGGTGAGTGACGATGTAATTCACTGATCCTTACTGATGAATACCTTGCTTAAAATAAACTGCCAATAAAAGATGAGACATGAAGACACAAAAACGTCACTTAAAGATCCCAAATCACTGCATTCAGCACAGGGATCACTGGTTACAGTAAGCTGCGACATAATAAAATAAATATATTGACTAGTTGGGGCATCTGCAGCCAAAGGAAATAGTATAGATTTCCAGAAAGGCAGTGGAAAAGTAGCTGGCGCTCTCGTTGCCAGACAAACCACACAACACGAGGCGTTCTGGCCCTGTTGACACGGGGAAACATATTTCTGTCAGCACTCCATCAATATTTATGTTAGAGAGGCCGAGTCAGAACAGGCAGCAGTTAAACTAATCAACAGCAACGTCCACCTGCGTCTGAACCATGTTGCCACAGCATTACGTCAAATCCATTTACTATAACTAGACACACACACAGATATACACACACACACACACACACACACACACACACACACACACACACACACACACACACACACACACACACACACACACACACACACACACACACACACACACACACATACATACGCACCGCCTACAACCGTGAAAACAAAGACAGGAAGAGGATGGAGGCTTGGAGGCAAAGTCTTCTATTTAAAAAAAAACAAAAAAAACAAAAACGTGAAAGCCAGCGCTGCCGGTCTACTTTATCACCGCAATTATGATTCAGCATCTGTTCCTCTTAGCGTGTGATCAGCCGGTGCTCCGCCGGCGCTCGGGGAGCGGCTGGACGGCCAACCTCTAGAGACAAGCCGCAGATTGCTCTGAGGTGTTGGCACGCTGCCAAGCCAATTCTCCCCTGTCCTTTTAGATCCTTATCAAGGGCGGCAATAACAAAAGGTAAATCACAGCTCCTATGAGTGAGTGAGAGATGGAGGAAGCGTGCCTCTGTGTGTGTGCATGTATTACGTCTGTGTGTGAGACTAGGCCGCTTGAATAAATGAACATGTGCGTTCTACAAGTGCACGTGTGTTTGTTTCTCATAGTGAAATAACTGTTTATGCAGCAGCTTATTTGCATGTGTGTTTGGACTTTCTCTGCTTAGTTGGACTTACTAACATCCTTTGGAGTGAGTTGGTGCAACAGGCCAGTCGACAGCTCATCAGCTCTCAGCTCATGTTCCCATCCTCCCTCTCCTCATCTCCCTCCCCCCTTCCCCTCTTCCCTCCTCTCTCCTCTGTAGTGTACCTGGTGAGCAGGCAGCAGTCGTGGAGAAGGGTTTCCTCCACGTAGACGCCCCGGTCCTCCTGTGTGGTCACCATGTGGCCGTTGTGATGCCAGCGAAGCTCCACCGAGGAGTCCAGGTAGGAGGCGGTGCACTGCAGGGGCAGTCGGTCTCCACGGAAAACGAGCTGCCTCTGGGAGGGGATGAGCTGGAAGAGGGGCATCTCCAGAGGTCCATCTGGAGGAAGAGGGGGATAAAACAGGAAGGTCAGCTTGTTAACCCCCACCCCGTCCTCCCCCCACTCCATCCTGGGGTAGGAAGGTAGAGGAAGGGCGAGGAGGTCATTCTTCCACCCTGACAAAGACAGAACAGAGGGATTCAAATCAGACTCATATCAGACCTGCACATAACAAACAAAACAAAACAAACGCTCACAAACACACGCATGCCCCCATAAATACTGTCAACACGGAGACATAATCAAGCACATGCGTTCTGTCAAGGTCACACTCCTCCCCCATCGTTCCCCCCGTGTTGTTGCTGTTGCCGAGCGAGACGAACAGCAGCTGAGAAAGGAGAAGAGCCTTGAGCGCTCCCCTGGACTCTCCTTGACACCTACCATGCTCACAATGGGAGTCCGCCGCAACACCAGTGATAGGATTACCTACGCAGCAGCTGGCAACGTCCTCAAGCCTTTCTTTTTTTGCCAGAGAATAAGACTACGATAGGGATGGGATTAGAAGACAAGGGGAGTGTGTTTAGTCCACTGCCAGAATGCGGTCTTCATTTTTAGGAGCTGATTGATCAAATCATAGAGTCGATATAGGAAATATAACACAATGCAATCTCTCACGATGTACCCATGGAGGATGTATCAGTGTTGCCTGCTGTACTGGTCAGGTGTTAATTGGTTTTGCTTTGGATTTATGATTACAGTAGCGAGCACAGTGCCTTCCTGGCTAACTGTACCACCTTGGAAATTCCTTCAAGGCATGTATATCCCTGGCCGTGCTCCAAAGACCAGTTTAAGCAAGCGCTTTGCCTTCGCTTGTATTACAATCAATTGTGGATGTTGCGGCCGCCTGACAGCCGATTCGATATGTGGGTCATAAAGTCTTTTACTGCTCGATGTGTCGATTCGAACAAAGAAAATACTGAAAGATCCATGTCGGGTGGAGGCTCAGAGTCCACAGTTATCACAAGTTGACATTTTCCTTGAGCAGGACTGAGAGGCTAGCATGGCAGTTTAGAGTGATCACAGCTATAAACACATGCTGATATATAAACTCTGACCTCAGTTTTCTACATAAGTAATCAATGACCATAGGTGCATAATTAAAAGTGACATGAGAGTCAAGATCAGTCACTTGTATTGGATCTTCCATGATGACATTTATGTGTAATTACTTGATGACCCTGTTAAGGCTCTCTGACAGAAACAGTAGTGGAGGCTGTGTTATCTCCTGCGCATGATACACAGCAGAAACAGCATGGGGGCCATTGACTGTTGACTTGGCTGATGCTGATACTGTTGAAACAACGCTTTGAGCCAAGGATCAGAGTGTGCCTGCTTGCCTTTCCCCGTTCGACACTGTCAGAGCAAAATGCAATTACTGGTTGTGAATGTGTGTGTGTGTGTGTGTGTGTGTGTGTGTGTGTGTGTGTGTGTGTGTGTGTGTGTGTGTGTGTGTGTGTGTGTGTGTGTGTGTGTGTGTGTGTGTGTGTGTGTGTGTGTGTGTGTATAGCAGAGGGAGAGCAAGACACAGTGAGACAGGGACACAGGCATGATGATGTGGAAGAATTGGACCACATAAGCGGTGCGGCTCAGTCTGTGGAACAAACGATACAACTCGGCTAAGAGAGATTTGGTAGGATGCAGCTAAATCAGCACGCAGGCAGTCTTTTTAAATGAAGCCTGATGTGTGCAACCACAACACTTTCACAGTATTCAATCCACAAACCATTTAGCATTGATTAAACCCATAAAACTAATCTGTGGTCATCAAAATTACATAGAGGTTGTTTTTTTTTTAAGAAAAAAAAAAAAATCCCCTCATGCTGTATTCATTCAGTGTGCCTCGATCTATGAATCAGCAAATAGTCCCAATCTCTGTCCACCATCCCGCCGCCGCTCACGTGCAGCTTTATGACATAGAAAGCCCCTCCCCCCAGGTTGACGGGATTGGTTCCTCAGGTTTGTGATGTATAAAACCCTGGTTTGTTTGAATCTGTGGTTTTGTCAATGTCAGACTGTCATCTCAGTTCCAAAGCAGAAATGCTTTGTCATGACGTTCACTGCTTGTTTTGCTCATTATGTCTTCTAGCATATTAAAAACACTAATGTTACCCTGGCTGCAAACCTGATGTTCATTGGAGGGCCTCTTTAAATATTTTCATCAGTCAGGCACTCACACACACACACACACACACACACACACACACACACACACACACACACACACACACACACACACACACACACACACACACACACACACACACGCGCACGCGCACGCACACAATCTCTCTCTAACACACGCGCACACGCACACGCACACACACACACGTATGATTTACAGAAAGAAGACAAATGCTAAGTCACTACTGATCCAAATATAGTATACTGGTGCTGTTTCATATTAGGTGTGTTAAGCTGGCTAAAAGGTGACTTTTATTGTGAAGGAAACACAGAAAATGAAAAAGATGCAATTGTAATTCCTGATCAATTACTTTCAGGTTTTTCATCAGAGACTAGTTTTACATTTTTTTTGTCACAATTTTATTGATTACGACTTTGAAATTGTCACTTAAATCTATTTAGTTCCATCTTGAAAAGAACAGTGGATACCATTTAGTGGCATCCAGTGGTGACGTCGCACACAGCTGAATATCCCTCCCATCACCCTCTCTTCAAGAGTGGCAAAACAAACACAGAAGGCCGCATCCAGAGTCGGTGTTTGGTTTGTTTTTTTCTGGGTCACTGCAAAAACACAGTGGTGTAACATGGCACACTCCGTGGAAGAAGACCCGCTCCCCATGTCGATAGGAAGGGCTCATTCTGAGGTAATGAAAACAACGATTCTCAGTTTCAGGGGATAACACAATAATGAAAACATGATTATGAATATTGCATTCCATTTCTGCTAATAGATCTCTAAATCCTACACACTCAACCTTAAAATAAGTTATTGATTTTTAAAATGAATCACATACGAACATCTTATAAGAAGACCATTTTTAACTTATTTTATTTATATAGCTGTCCACCTCTTGTATTCCATTTTTCCCAGTTTATTAGTTTTCTGCTTTAACATTGTTAATGTGAAGTGCATGTCACTTAAAAACTGAATATCCAACTAAGAAACAGACTACAGGAGCTTGGACTGGCCACCTGTTTTGTGTCAGCAGGAATCATGCGTTTGATCCAACCAATCAGAGCTTCTGCTGCTCCATCATTCAAATGGAAGTTTAATTCATTAATTTGTAAAAAAAAAAAAAAAGTTTGTATTTATATGTATTAATCAAAAGCAAATGTCTCGGTCTGGCTCCATATTTCTGTCACAATTTCCAAGAATTATTTTATGAATAATATATGTTGTATGGCTGAGTACCCTGCTAGAGGATTTATATACTTAAAAACTACATTTCCTTTACTCACAGTCAAGTTTACCCTTTAAATGTGGATATTGATCAATTACTAAACTATTTGGAAAATAAAAGCAGATGTTCTCTTTGTCAGGCTGATGCTTGTGTGTCTGTTTCTCTCGTCACTTCGTTATCCCTTTCTCAAAGCAAGTGATTTTAAAAGAGTTGCGTGACTGAACTTCAAAGACTCAAACGACAGACGATGTTCAGTTCTTTTTCATGATATTTTTGTATCATTAAATTATTAGAGGCACACCACAGGCTAAAAGAAAGAGACCTGCACGTGAAGTTGAATTTAATGACATGATGCTCATGAAGTGCAGTTGCACTACTGTGTCATCATGCAATAAAAAACTGCCTTCGAGAGCGTAGGCTTGTCCAGAGGTGTATAACATGCCATGTTAGCTCTGCGCTTTATGTTGGGGCTGTAGCTTTTTCTTTCCGGCAGTGTTAAAGACCCAGAAAGCCTTGGCTAGATGAGTCCAGCAGACGCCCCTGACCTCAACACAGGAAGCACCTGATCCTGGCAGGAAGCTGCTCGCGCTCCTCCGTTCCCCCTCATTTGCAGGCGGTACCCGACGTGTATCATTGGAAGGGATGAGGGCTCATTGCTGGAATGTATAGTGCAAACAGCTGCTACCCATCAGGCTGCAGAGAAACAGATGCATCTTCTGTGACAGATCTTCATAAAAACAACGGGGGGAAATCTCAGTCGAGAAATATGAATATTTTCGAGAGTGGATTAAGATAGATATTTATATTCTATCCCCATCATTTTTCTTGATAGCACCAATGTGGTATCAGGTGCTCAGTAATATCCACACAGCCTTAACAATGTCCTGGACGGTGTACACTGGCCTACAACATTCCCTTACAAAGTGCAGCCATATTGAAATAACAAACATCAAATAATATTAAAACTGTGGCTGCACTGGATCCAGCTAAAAAATTATCGCTGCCGAGTGAATGAATAAGGTACTGTAAGATGGAGTTGTACTGTGGAGAGGCATGTGGAGCCGAGCAGGGCGAGAGCGGGGAGCCCAGAACGTAATCATTGTAATCCCATAATGGATGCTTTAGGGTCTGAAAGGAGTGCTCCTTGTGCTTCTACTGGATTCCACTTGTGGCTCTTTGTGCATGGACTGTGCACAATTACCCTGTAATTGCTTTGGATTGTTCTGTGTAAATGAAAAACACATACAGTTAGGATTATATAGCATAACTATAGCGTGTCTGCGCTGCAGACCTGCAAGAATGTGTGTGTGTGTGTGTGTGTGTGTGTGTGTGTGTGTGTGTGTGTGTGTGTGTGTGTGTGTGTGCAAAAATGCAAACTGCAGAGGGGAGGATGTGTACATACTGCACACTGGGAAACAATTCTCCTCATTAGATTTTCTGCAAACTGTTTTGCATCATGCATGCCCTGCATCTTCATGTAATGTCCCTTCACTTCACACGCGTACATACACACACATGCACGAGCACACGGCGACATACCGCACCACTAACCAATGATTTTCTCATTCCAGTGCAATATCCCCTGCGTGAGCCAGATGTAAGGAGAAGAGGAGGATGATTCTATCACATATGAGATACAATTCCCCTGTGGACCGCAGCACAGAGCAGGGAGATAGAGAGACGGAGGGGAAAGCAGGGAGGGGTGGTGGTGGGGGGCAGGGCTGTGTGCAACCAGTTCTTTCAGAGAAAATAAAGTAAAGACTCTTGGATTTCTCCTCACTGCTGCTAACAGCTTCCAGTCAGTAAAGGGGCCATTTTGCTCGGCTTAAAAAACTGCAGCCACCGCTGTTTCACATACTGAAATACGTGTCTTAATCTTTCAGCCTTTAGATTCATATGTGGTCTTGAATGTCGTGTGTGCATGTCAAAGCTGCTTTCCCACATGTTTATCAGCCACTGGAAACAAGATATTTAACATGGAGGGATCTAAAAATGAAATAAAACAAATTTGTTTTAGACTTGTGACAACACAAAATTCTTTGTCTTTCCTTTTTTCCGCTAGTTGCAGGTAAAAGGAAACGCACATCTAGCTGCATAGCTTTTTATATGGCAGACCCTATTATCCAAAACAGCTATTTTAATGAAGGTTTTGCTGACCACTGCATATTTAGACATTTTTACACCTGGAAACTCCAGTGGCACAGATATAGTCTTCATTTACTGGCTGCAGAGCAACTTCAACCAAAGAACGAGAAGCTCAAGTATTATGTGATTTACTCAAAGCACTTTGACAGCAATGTGAGAGCCAGCGGCGAGCAATGCTCAAAGTTCTTCAGCTTATCAAAGGATTTGAACTAGCAACTTTCTTCCCTTAGCTTCTAAGGCTACCGCTACCCCTAATGAGGCGACAGATAACATGACAAAGTCCACACAGAGACCGCATTATGAGACAGTTTTTGCCTGGGGGTTTTCTCTTTTACGACGTTGCTCTAAATCATAGCCTTATATTAAGCTTGTCAAACAGTTCACAGCAGGTGGAGCGATAACAGCGGAGAGGGAAACCTATTATCGGAATAGCTCTACTTAATCATGTTCTGATTGTGCTAACCACTTGAAAATGCAATGTTAGTGAAATTACACTGTTTCTCGTTAATGAGAAGCATTCCTCACGTGTAAAGCTTTCCCTTATGTTATAGATTTGTGTGTCAGAACCCACTCAGTCAGGCTTCAAGGAGCAAACATTTTAAGGACCTCTCCTTTAAAATGTTACAAAATGTAAAAAAGGAAGTTTGATCATTTCAATCCGTACATAAGGTTGGTCTTAATACATGTCTTATTGTAGGAAAACCCTGAAATACTATAGTTATTGTACATATGTTGTAGGAAAGACAGCAGCCATCAGAACCACACAGCCTTTCTACCAAACACCCTACAGGAGTTGTAATTAATTACAGTATTTTATTTTTTGGCTCCAAACCTGACAATTGATACCCGTTTATCTTAAAAAAAATAATTATTGAATTGCAGCCTTTCTTGTGAATGATATAAAAAACTAAAACGAGTTTTGATGTGTTCTATCTTGTGACTGTTTGCTTGATAAAATCAACCTTGAGAATGTGTCCCCTCAAGGAAAGTAAACTTTTCAGACGTTTTCTATCAGAAAGTCAGTCACGCTGTCACTTTCAAAACTCAGAGACCTGCCGACTTTTATACTCAAGGACTCATTTACACCTGGGATGCCAGGTGGAGTCGATGAATTAAGTAACTAACAAAAGTGCTAATAATGTGGCTCATTATTTGGGGATTGTGGGATGCCATTTTTTAAGACAAATTCACAGCTACACTGTACCAATGATTGAGGAGACATTTAATTCACGTTACATTACATTGCTCATCTGCTACTGCTCATCATCACAACGTGAGATCACAGGGACCTTGACCTCAGACTCTTGACCTTCAAAAATGAATCAGTTCATTCTTGGGACCAACAGAACATTTGTAACACATTTGAAGAAACTGTCTCATGGCGGTCTTAAAATATCATGTTCATAAGAACTGGATGGATGGACGGATGGATAGACGGACAGACAGACAGACAGACGGACAGACGGACGGACAGACGGACAACCCAAAAGCATTAGCTATGGCTATCGGGGTATAGTTCGAGGCATTATGCCTATCGGGACATTAAAACCAAACCCCGTAGCACAATCTTTGTCCAGCTAATGCTCGTGCACAAACTAATACCTAGATAGGTGGAAATTAAGCAACAAAATAAATATGTTGGTTAAAACATCTTTTTACCCCAAAATAATCACATTAAAAGCTTCATTGTCAGGTAATTCTTGCAGTATCACCCGTTCACCTATTGTTTTAAATCGACCTCCCATGTCTGTCCTTACATTTACATCAGTTTTAAGGGACAACAACCACCCGCTCTGTGTTTACCTCCCACCATGGCAGTAATTAGGTCCTTACCACATTTGAGCTGCTGCTCACGGAGGTTGCGAAATTCCAGGCCGTGGAGGTGGGTGGGGAAAACACACGCTGTGCCGTTGCCGATCCTCACGGAGCTCCTTCGAGCCCACAGGAGCAGCCACTTCAGCTGACAGTCACAGAACAACGTGTCGGTGGTGAAGTGCCTGGTGGGAATACCAGCGTACAGTCACAACCTGTGCACTTATGTTGCTGTTGCTGAATTTGAGCAACGGAGCATTGTCATCCAATAAGCGCAGCAGACATTTTGACATGTCACAACAAAGAAAAACAGGTGTAACTAATAGAATTAGTGATGGTTTCATTCCATTTAGGTGCGGCTGTTCCAAGGTGCAGGTATTGTGCATGCTGACTCGCTGGCACGTCTTCCTGGCCTCCCTACATGGAACGGAGCCATCATTAATGTCATTAGTAACACCTGTGCTTTTATCCTCCTGCAGCCTCTCAAAATAAGTGAGAAAAACACATTGACTTAAATTACTGCTTCTGTGCTCTGAGAGACAACAAATGAGGTTTAAAAGCATTTTGTAACCACAATTTAGATGACTGAATGTATTATATACATAAACATTATGTGTGTGTGTGTGTGTGTGTGTGTGTGTGTGTGTGTGTGTGTGTGTGTGTGTGTGTGTGTGTGTGTGTGTGTGTGTGTGTGTGTGTGTGTGTGTGTCTTTGCCTTACAGAACTCTGAGGGCTACTAAGTGTGTGAAAAGTCCCGTGGTCAGCGTGGAGAAGATGTTCCCAGATAAATTCCTGTTTGTGGATAATAAAAGAGAACACACACACACACACACACACACACACACACACACACACACACACACACACACACACACACACACGGAAAGAGAGAGAGAGAGAGAGAGAGAGAGAAACAGATCAGTCCTCTCATACACTAAGGCCGCATTGCTGTATTTTTCATGTATTACCGAAGCCATATCAAACATCATTCTCTATAGACACACTGCAAATAAGGCATAGAGTAGTGCAATGCATGTTTTCAATTTAGGGATTACTCACAATTTTGAGAGGCTACCCAGGTTGAGAAACATTCCAGGGGAGAGGCAGCCAATCCGGTTGTTGGACAGGTCGCTGGATGGACAAAAAGGCAAAGAGAGTTCAGATTGTGAATTTTATTGTAGTTAGAGAAAAGAAGGGAATTGCAATAGACCCAGCCTTTGTATTTTCATGCATGCCTGCACAGAGGATGTTAACAGCTGTGAAGGCTGGTCCTCACTGTCATTGATTCAACTTCCTGCAATTTTTGTCTTGACCTTTTACTCCTCACCATGGCTGGCACACACATGCCTACATACACAAACACGTGCGACTGCAGCGGACTTCCATACGCAAGCGGCTGTCGCGTCCGAGGCTCCGTGCCCTCGCACTCTGTAATTAAAGAGCTGCTTTGCTGGAGCAGCTGTGGGAAAATAAGCAGAGAACTCGAGTAATCACCAGTTGGGGAGCACTTAAATTAGCACTGCGCTGCTCCCTGGGCCTTGGGCACACGCGCCCCGAATCAGCACAGCAAACTCGCTGTTTGTATCCCTGCCAGCCCAGATCCCACTAACTATCAGGCTGCAATCATGTCACTCAGTCCCTGACCCTATATGTGGAAAGCTAGGATGAGAGCAATCAACGAGAAAATGATTTGAGATGAGGAAATCACCAAAAAACAAAGGAAAAATTCACTTTTTTTTCAAACTTTCTCCAACAGTTTTGTGCATGTTTACCATTGCAAATAAGTCTGTAAAACATTTAGAACTTGTTACTTTGTAAGATGCACAACATTAATCAAAAATAAAGGGACATAAAAAAAAGCATTTTAAAAATGCAGCAGTAAGGCTATTTGTAAGAAGATACCTAAACGTTTTTTTTTTTTTTTTTTAAAGAAATAAGGCAATCGTCCTTTTACATATAAAAAGTTTATTTATTGGTAATACATCCCAGAAAGTTGTATCAGTTCATCTGGACCCAAAGTTTAGTCAGAGAAACGTTTCATCACTTATCCAAGTGACTTTGGCAGTCTCAGCTGACTGAAAGTATCCCCAACCTTAAAAACAGCACAGTTGCATAATGGTTGGATGACCGGCTTCACATGCAAATAGCCATGGCCATTAATTACAATGGCAACGTGTGCTGTTTACAGAGGAGTTCAATCACAGGATTGTAAGTTGGAAGATGGTTGTTCCCTTTTCACATTGATGTCCTCTTTGACTCCCTGTTAGAAACCTGCATTCCTCTTTTTCAAGCAGTCATCAAGACATAAGCAATAAAACACACCCTTGCCACTACAGCCCAACTTGGTTTGGTATGACCAGTAATTTATGGTGGCTGGGAGACTTCCAAAGGACTGCAAGGCGAAGGCTGCATGACAAATGGAGACAGCCGAAGGTGTCGGTAAAGGCTAATATTCATTTGACAAAGTACTTGTACTGAGTAAGGTATAACGGAACAAAACCATCCCTGAAAATTAGTAAAATCCTATTCTTTCTAAATCATCCCATTATTCATCCCATAATTCATCCCACCTAAATATGATTTTAAAAACCACATTTAAGGATGAGTAGAAGTTACGTTTTAGTTTCTATATTACAGCTGTGTCATCACTGAATTTTCTCTTGGATTGCAAAAACACTTCTTCATTTTCAAGGTCATTTTACCATGTTTTGATGAAAACTCGCATCGTCAAACACACAACCAGACAACGGTGTTCAGCCAGCAGCAGGAAAATAAGCTTTTGCCGTTTATCACTCCTCTGTATTTATTATACTCTTTAGTAACATTTGACCTCAGTTAAATAGCCGGCTATGTCAATGGTTTTAGAGCTGCAAACTCAAGAATGACAGAAAATGTTAACGTTATTGTGTGCATTATTTTTGACACCTCCGTCCTTACAATTTATCACTTTTTTTGTACTCAGTGAACTTGTAAAACAAAAATAAGTATGCATAAAAATTTAAGGAAATCCAATGTTTCATGAGCAAAGATTGTCTTGTTTTAATACATTAACCAGCAGCATCAGCAGGGAGTCGGTGGTTCTTATCCCCAAATTCTAAGTGGACAAAGTAGATGACATTTTGTGAATGCGTCTAGCTGTGTTAACGGGAAGGACCGCTCTGCTTTAAACAGGATGACGAGCCCTGAGTTAGCTTTACTTTGAGCAAAGAAAGTTCAGAAATGCCTGACACTGTAGTATTTGCAGCTCTTTTGCCGCCATTAAACATTTCAGACAGTCCACTCTTCACTCTACACGAGATACTCCTTTTCATTGTCTCTGAAGCCAGAAGACTTTTCCCCGTGTCCCCTGGAGAAGGCTATTACAAGGCTTCATCATACTTACAGTCTCCTCAGAGCTAGCAGACCACGGAAGGCCCCGGGCTCCACTGTACTTATCAAATTATTCCTCAGGTCCCTGGTGAAGAGAGACAGAGAGAAAGAGTTAGACATGACAGTTATCTATCTACCTACCTACCTACCTACCTACCTATCGATCTGTCGTCAGGATGAATCAAGAAACCAAGAGATTAAAAATAAAATAACTCCAAGTGCTTTTAGTACATTTATGAGATTTGAAAAAGCTCAGTGAGTTAACTTGCACCTGTTAGCTGGCCGGTACAAACTACTTCCCCCATGCTTGAGACCCAGACCACATCCAGCCAAGAGGCAAAAAACACACAAGTTGCGGTTGCAGCCAGGCGCTCCTCGTCCACCCCCACCGCCTGCCCTGCAACCTCTGACGGTACTAAAAATGGATCTCAGAAAAATCTCCTCTCTGGGTTTCACTGCAGGCCAAAGAAAACTTCCTGAAATTGTGTCCCTAGTTTCCTTTAGCTCTGCACTGCGTGTCCAGTGTGATGAGAATGAGAAGAAGGGTAGTGCCTTTTTTTTTGTGAGTCAAAATTGAGCAACAATGTGGCTCAACCTAAGACTTCTTTTTTTTTTTTTTTTGTAAATTAAGTCACGCAGGGCAGATCAGGGCCAGCCAACAGAAATAAAACAAAACCAACAGCACTGTGAAAGCCACAGCCGTCGTCCCAAAGTGAAAATAAAAGTAATGCTCGAGCTCTTTTTATTAGACACGTGGGACAGTTTTGTAGAAAAACGCTGTCTTTTACTTAATGAAAGCAGAAGCTAAATAACTCACCTTTACTGAATGGAGAATTTATAGGAGCCGTATAGTTATGCTGATTTTCTCTAGAGACTGAAAGCATGGATGTCCACGTTGCTATTCACCTCAGCTGTGGCTGTTTTACAGAAACTGGTGTTAATTTGGTTGATGTAATGCATTAGTTACTCATACAGAAAACGAGCCATCATTAGCAGCAGAAAAATGACTCCCATCGAGGGTTAATGATCTGTGTCTTGTTTAGTCCATGGCAAACACACACACATACACGCACACTTTGTCTGCATCGTTAGGACTCCCCTCCCACCAGACTGCAGCCAAACCCAAAGTCCGGCGGCATTAAAATGTGTGTAAATGCGTCACAGTGTTTATTGTTCAGTCTTTTCTTAATCTGGTATTTGAATGAATCTGTGCGCTTGGTTTTGACCTCAACACCTGAGTATACTTGCCGACTTCTCCCAACCAGAATCACTAATGAGACTTTCTGCAGACATCCTGCAGGACTCGCCGTTAGCACAGCGAGGTGTAAGCGCCCTTTGTAGAAAGAGCACCGAAGCCGCCTTCCTGACAGACTAACCTCCTGCTCCAGTCAGGTCGGGCAACGGCTATCTCTCATCTCCGCTCTCATCCAAAGTTGACTTTGATCATGTGCGAGACGCTACAACAGAGCGGGTGGAGGTTGGAGGTCAAAAGGTCGTTTGCGGTGCTTGCAGTGCCTTCTTTTATCCCTCAACTGTCTTACAGCACACTTCGCACTGCCGGGTCTGGGATTTGCTGAATGCTCAAAACCTTCCACCTTATCGACTGACTGTGTTACGGAGGGGCGGTGCTCACTGCCCAGTCAGTCCACACTCAGCAGATGAGCTACTGTGCGAGTAGGAAATGAGGAATCCCGTAAAATGCATAAGAAAACCAATTTGTTGATATGTAAGTTTGAGGCTCCCACAGTATCCAAACGTCACAATTCTCTCTGGATGTTGTTATATATTTATCTCACAATATTCACTGAGAGAATTATTGTTCTGTCGTCATGTCATCGTCCTGGGTTTACAGAATATGCCAACTGGAGCCTTGTTTGTTTTAGTGGCTTCCTGTGTGAGGTCATTTTTAAAGTCGCATAAAACAGACCACGGCGTCACAGGAAACACCTTTTATAGTCATCCGTTCTGAGCCAACAAGTATCTGCAAATAAATCTTATGAATTATGGCTGCGTGTCATTAACTGGTTCAGGACGGGTGGAGTCTGCTACAAAATACAACGGAGCGGCTGCCAGAAGTTTCAACAATCAGAGGAAACTATTTGAAAGTGAATGTTGCATCCTTTTCTGTGATTAACTGTCTGACTGGATCTGTAATGTTCCCTGTCTGTAAGGTTCACCGCGTCTGGGCTCCAAACTGGATAAAACAAACTGGAAGACTTATTACATTATGAAGTGTGTATTGGAATCCAGCCGTGAAGTATTTCAGAAGCTGGATGTGGGACAAAATGTAATAAGCCCTCCTACCCTGTTTTTAACTTTGATTCTACATACACCCAGGGGCATTGTAGTAGGAGAGAAAGTGAGACTGACTACCACGAGCCCAAACTAAGGGAAGGCCATTGTAAAGCCTGTTTTTTTTTTAGCAGGTTTTTAGTGTTACAGCTGAATTAAAGATGGGTGATTAAATTAATTGAGAATGATAATTTATAAAATAGTGGAGGTTCTCGCTCACCCTTTCCAAAAGGCATACACTGGTTTATTCCACTCTGCAGTAGAATTCATCTCCAAACGCAGCTAATTGAGCCAAGTGACTGCTGATGCTGCAGCACCAATTTATGCTGTGTTTGGGTACTTTTACACCTGGCTTGTTTGGTCCGAACAAAATAATATGTTAAGTGTGCCTCAGACCATCGTCTGGACCAAAGGATACAAATTTCAGACCGAAAGAGCTGGTATCGGTCTGGATCAACCTGAGCCGTGGCTCGGTTCGTTTACAGGGTAAAATCACTTTCTGTATGCTTCGGACCTTTGGACCAATTACAGAAAATTGAGGCAGCATATCATCACTTGTATCATTTAACAATAGAAGAAGAAAAATAATTGGAGAAAAGTAAAACTAAGCAGGAGTAGCACATGAGATTTGGTCTGTAATTTGGTCTGACGGAAAAACTTTTCCGTGCATTATTTTTTCTCCACCTCAGATTGAAAAGGCAACCGGCTGAAAGACAACACACTGACGTCAAACACATGTCATCTACAAACCAATCAATGTCAATTGTAGAGATGCAGCGATGTCAAAGTTCCAAAGTTCTTTACTGCACTTGCAAAACTGCAATGTGAAGCCAAAACAAATCAGAACAAATGTAACTATGTTACAAAAACATGAACCTCGGTTCAGACTTTCAGGTGTAAAACGCCCTGAGAGTCATGTGTTTCCCCAAGACAGGGAAACCGGGATGCCAAAAGAGAAAAGAAAGGAAAGAGAAATAAATTAAACTGAGAAAATAACTCCGATCAAATTTCTTTCAAAAGAAAGGTGAGCACAACTCACACAGTTTCAGAACGGTCTAATATCAGCAGCTGTTAATAGATTGAAGGCAGTCAGCCACAAATCTTGCTTAGAGCATATGTGCATGATAAAACAAATGAATCAGCATCATAGCTACCATGTCCCACGACATACAGTCTTGATCAACACTACCGAGGCCGTAATGGGTCGAAATTAGGCACATATCACAGATTATTATTACTTGTTTAAATGTATGATTTCCCTAATAACCAGCACTGATTCATATGGCCAGTTGTTGACTCAATGTTTGTAAAAATAAAATGTCATAAGATTAGAGACAGGAGAAGAGGCCCAAAGAGACTGCTTATATATATATATATATATATATATATAAACCTCACACAGAATATTCAGGTCAGTCCAGCTCAAGAGTCTGAAACTGCTTTTATAGAATAACCATAAATAAGCCTTGTAATAAAAATGTTGAAGTTTACAAGCTACATCTGGGCCGATATTTCACTGCACACATAATGCTGTGGTGCAGTAAGTAAATATGCCATGTCATATTTGCATTTAGTCATGGTTATGGCATGAGTTGGCTTCTTTTCTGCGTCTGCTACTACCAGTAGGCACGGAGGACCGCTACAACATGTAAGGACCAAAGACCAAATGACAAACAATGTTTTATGTTTAACAAAGTAGATCCATATGATTGTACTTTATCCCAGATGCACGCACAATGGAGAAAGAGTTCATCTGTGGGAGGTGATCCATCAGTTAGGAAAGGAACATGAACATAAAACTTCACTTTTCCAGACCTGATGCCAACACCTGACAGTGGAGCCCGGCACAAAAGCATACGATCACACATGAAGCAAATTCACATCTGCTCACAAGCACTCCCAAACATTATCAGCACTCAAACAAAGGCCCCTCAAACAATAGTTACTGGAATTATAATTACTCGCATGGAAATTCAGCATAATCAAAAATTCTCACAAAACTATTTCAGTTAATGCAACACAATGTTGCCTCACACCACTCAGACCCACCGCTCCATCTGATTGTGTAATTGTACTGTGGTACGGTCAAGTGGCGACCCACTGATGTTACCTGCTGGTTTTTAAACTGACATTTTAAAGCCTCAAGTCGGGCTTTTTGACCATTTAGTTTTTTTGGAGGTAGAAATGATCATGGGGAGGAGCAATATTGTATTTACTTAGTATTTTATAAGTGAAGCTGCCACCTTTTAAATGATATTCTATTGGATCCCCTAGTGGACCTCAGTGGTACTGCATTTTAAGGCACTCGGTCATATCCATTGTGATCTGTAGCACGCCATTTGAAGGCAAAACAATGTTTCTTCTTCTTCTTCTTCTTCTTCTTCTTCTTCTTCTTCTTCTTCTTCTTCTTCTTCTTCTTCTTCTTCTTCTTCTTCTTCTTCTTCTTCTTCTTCTTCTTCCTAAGAACCTAAACATGCTAATATAAAATGGATAGTAAAAGCTCTGAATGTGCAGGCACAGCAAACAGATGGAAGATATAAAAACTGGACAATGGGGCACATTTAGAAAACAGAGAGTTTTCTATCTACTGTATGTTAAATATAAAGTATATTCAGGCAAAAACAAAATACAGGGATGGACTCTGATCGGCCGTCTTCACTCTTCAGTTGAGGTAAACAAAAGCCTGGCCACTATTTGAGTATTTATGGTACACACACACACACACACACACACACACACACACACACACACACACACACACACACACACACACACACACACACACACACACACACACACACACACACACACACACGATAACTACCTTGGGGGAGACTTGCCCCACATATCTGCTGCACATACTGTACAGCTGGAGATGCTCAAATGAGATGAATGTTTAAACAATAACCATTTTCTCCTCCCCCAGTCCTGCATGTTTGAGGATCAGTAGCAGCCCTCAGTATAAACGCCACCATTTGTGGTTAATGTTTGAAAAGCTACTGAAGTGCCTCCCAATTCATTCAAACTGCACTGTATATCTTGGCCTGCTCAATTTCTCCTGAAGCCATGTGACCCCGAGGATTTCAACCTTTTTCACTGTGACACTAATGGGAAGATTCCTCCCTGAATCTAAATTATTACCACATCACGCGGTCACACTGGTGCGGTGGTGTGCGCACACACACACACACACACACACACACACACACACACACACACACACACACACACACACACACACACACACACACACACACACACACACACACACACACACACACACACACACACACACACACACACACACACACACACACACACAGACCAGACCACACACATGCTCCAGGAACTAACTCTACACAGAGCCCTGTTTTCTCTTTGATAGCAAACAGTATTTAATCATGTACGGTCTCATTAAATAAATCTCAGTGTTGATGTAATTATCAGAATACCATCACATTCACTAAAGGTCAAATTCTACATGAAGTACATAAGCAAATAAAACTGCAGCTCGCCGCGGCCACTTGGGCACTCATCCAAATGGAAAGTGATGCTGCATGATGTATTCGATTGTTGTGCCCACTTAATGGAATGAGACGATGACATACATTCATTAGTATACCTTACATCATATTTCTCAGTGGCGTGTCGGTGTCTGGAACAGTGAGCGCGTGCGTGCGTGTGTGTGTGCGTGCGTGCGTGTGTGTGTGTGTGTGTGTGTGTGTGTGTGTGTGTGTGTGTGTGTGTGTGTGTGTGTGTGTGTGTGTGTGTGAGAGTGTGTGTAAAGGCACCTTGTTTCCAGTAAACAAGAAGAATCCCACTCGTGTCAAAAGGTTAATAATCAGGTCAGAAAAGTCAGACACACACATACTGTACTCCCACACATAAAGAGTTTAGACGAGGAAATGCAGAGTAGATTTAAAACAGTTTTGTGATTTGTCGACTGACAGGAATAATGCCAAATAACGTCTGAAAATCTTTGTGCTTTGTGCTACCGGTGGATACTCATCCTCTTTAGTGCAGTTGCACCTCAGATGGAAATATCAATCTGTCACTCTGTACTGAAATATTTCAACACTAATACAATGATTGTCTATAAAATGATGGAGGCATACTTGTGGATGAAGCCTACCTGTACTTTCCCAACTTTCTAGTGTCACCTTGAGGTTGACATTTTTGTTGTTTTGTCTTAAAATATCTCAGCAACTATTGGATGGATTGCTTTGGAATTTGAGGCAGACAGTCATGGTGCCCAGAGGATGAATCCTTGACTCTGGCTATATGATACCACCATCACGTTGATTTTTGTGATTTTGATTGAAATATCTCAACAACTATTGGATGGGTTACAATGCCATTTTATACAGACATTCATGGTGCCCCAAGGATGAATCCGATAAACCTTCATAGAACCTTCACTTCCTATACGGTGCCACCATGACTTTGATATTTGTGGTTTTGATTTAAATATCTCAGTAATTATTTGATGAATTGACCGTAAATTGATACAGACATTCATGGTGCCCAGAGGATTAATCCTACTAACCATGTTGAATTCTTGACTTTTCATATGGCAACACCACGATGTCACTATTTGTTGTTTTGAGTTAAAGGTCCCAATTGCTATTGGAGAAAGTGCCATATATTATGGAACACAAACTCATATCCTCCTCAGGATAAATTGTCAAGCACCATTATCATATCAAAAATTTGACTTTGTCCAGTCCTTTGGTTTATGACCAGAAAACAGGTGACAAACCCATCAACTTCAGCTGCCTTTGTGTTTAAGAGCTAATTTGCAAATGCTAGCATGCCCACAAGCTAAACTATGATCGTGAATCGTGTTAACATTATCCCTGACAAACATCAGCATGCTAACACCATAATGTCCCTATGAAAGCGCTCAACTGGCTCTGTTATAAACTTGACTAAACGTAATGTATTCCGGCACTGGCCCAGATGGTAATGTGAATTCTGTTTATTAAAAGCATTTATTCACATGTTAAATATTCGTAGGTCAGTCTGCAGATGTTGTGAGGGAAAGTCCAGACCACACACGCCGAACAACAAACACTCGGTGAGACAGACAACGGATTGTAAATAAATATGTGTTGAAAGCTTACTGAGAAGAGGAACAAAGGCGGACAGTCGGACAGTTCAGTCCAATTAAACAGAGTGAATATGTACGCACTGTGACAGGCTTGTAGCTACGGCTGCCACAGCATCAAATGGCAAAGGACCTTTCCTGTGTGTTTGCATTATAAAAATATTACATACAGTAAGCACCACAGGACCTGTGGGCACAAATAAATGATTCATATTTCTTGGCAAGACACACAACACAATGCATCAAATTGTCTATTTGAAACAGTCCCCACTCATTAATGTAAATCTGGTATTAATTTGCATACATTGTTAATGTACACTTTTTTACAGTATGTTTGAAATTGCACAGGTTCTCAAATAAAATATGCAAGTCTTTGCCACTTAAAAATCTACGCAGTCGGAACCCATTTGGGGCGATGATTAAACATTTCTCAAACACTGCTGGAGTGCAATTTATTCCTCGTGGGTGGATGAGCAGTGCTTATGAAATATTTGCTGTGATTTTCTAAGATTTCACTTCTCCCTTAGAAGAACAGAAGTTGAAAAAAATATAAATAAATAAATAAATAGGCTAGCCACTTACACAAGGACACCTTCACTTGAGCCTACACTCGAAATTAAAACAGTCACAGGAGACCAATGGAGGCAGTTTTTGCAGCAGATGGAGAAACAGCTCTCAGCGTCCATGAACTGTGAGGAAGATTTCTTTAACAGCTCTGCTACTGTTTGCTATTTTGGAACTACTGCTCTCATCAGTGTGAGATATTTCTATCAGAACAAAGCAAAAGGTCAAGGAGAGAGTGAAGCAAATTCTTCTAAAAGACGCTTTTGATGCGAGCCCTCTTGCTCTCTTGCTATTTCTTAAATAGCACAACAAAGCCAGAAACAACTCCGACTACTCCCAAGCTGGAAATTCATATTATAAATGTTTCCATCACGACATGGCGTAGTTTTAGTTCACGGGCTGAATTTGTTACTTAGTTTCATTGTAAGAGACAACCTGTGATTACAAACACAGAGAGGTGAAACAGAGGAGTGAATCTGTCTCCTGTGTTTCTCCAAACTCTGTCTGTAAATCGGTCACACCCATGGTGCTCACATGTTTGGCCTCAGCTGGGACGCAGCAACGGTCGCCTGTAAAACAACAATAAATCCATTCATATTTCAAGACCCTGCTTTGATCCATTTAAGGCTTCGTCTTACTTAGGTAAACAGAAAAGAAAAGAAAAAAGAAAAAAACAGCCAGGCTTTTATAACATAGAAGAATATCTGGTAAATGTACAGTTAGCTACAGCTGAGAGTTCACCTTTGAATTCACTTCTAAATAAACACTTTCCAACATCACAACTGCAGTGCAGATGCTGAAGCAGAGCAAATATAAATGTGAGTTAATTTCACAATAAATTACAGATTAATAGTTAACAAATTAACGAGATTGAAAAGGTAGCTGTTACATTACCCAGAAATATGTTCAATCAGATGAATTAATTGCATCTATTCAGTGTTCTTAATAAAGAAAAAAATGTTCCTGTGGATTTGTCAGAAAATTAAATTAGTCTATAATTTAAATTCTAGGGCTAAAAACGAATCATTTTACATTTAATTTCTATTCTTATAATTAGCTAGCTCAATGAGGAACAAATTCATGTTCACACTGGCATCCTGATACAAGGATATTGACAAAGTGGCATGCTGATATTTAAAATCTGAGATTGAGTGGTTTTCTGCTTTAATCAAGTATTATTGACCCGACTAGGCCAATAATACTATAATTTTGTTTCTGCCGTCCCTGCTGCTGACCTCTGACCTTTGACCCACTGAGGACAACCTCAGGCTCCGCGTGGTTTATGATCACATAATCATTGAGCACTTCCCACATGCAAGCCAAGGCTTCACCCTGCCATCCATTCTTATGCACAACCAGCCAGAGGAAGTGTCCTTCAGCGATCTGCCACTCCCTCATCAATCACCTCCCAAGGAGACACGCTCACGAGGAAGACTGAGCAAACGGCACTTGGTCAGTGGGAACAACAGGAGTCGCAAAACTTTTTAAAGGACGCCTCCACGCACCTCTGACACCGACTTTTCAGAATGACCAATTGCCGTTGCCACTCTGAATTCTGATACTGTCTCTGCCCCGAGCTGAGGTCCGCTCAGTCTACCCAGCCCGCCTCCAAATACTTCCGGCTAGACAAATAATGTTTGGACAAATCGACGAAAAAAAATAGACCCACTGCTCTCAGTGAGAAAAAAACAAATAAATGTTTAGATGGTCTGCTGGGAATAAATCCACTATCATATCCATTGTTATAACTATACAGAAATCCACCACTGAAAAGGTACTTTGTCTCTGAGGCCTATAATAAACAATATGCTAGTAGAAAAGAGGAGTGTGCTCATTTTAAAAGCAGTGTGTACATTTGACAGTGTGAAAAAAGTGTCAATATATACTATTTTTTCATTCAGTAGTTTATGGTAATTGTTGGATTGTGTAACACGGAAATCAATGTTTTATTATCTGTGTGGAAAATGTCCAAGAAGACATTTTGACTCTCCAGATGTTACACATACAGTATGTTTAATGCAGCTCTTCTAAAATTGTATTTATTTAGCTTAACAAGATGTATTCCCTGTCCAATCTTTCTATAAAAATATGCCCATACCACAATTTCAAAATTCATGCAGTGCAATCAGTATGAGAGCAGAAAAATATGCCCGCCTCATCCGTTTCACACGGGCTCTTCACACAGTGAGGCCTTCTGCGGTGGGAACCCATGATGAAGCGGTAAAAGCTAGATTCAGTGTCCTGACTAGAGAACAGTGATGGGCTTTGTTTCTGCTCTTCTCCTGTGGGAGTTTGGCTGATGGTAATGAGCTTGTGTCCATATAGGGGGATTCAGGCCATCATCCAACATACAGGGACCCTCTATTAAGAAGACTCTATCTGGGCTATAGGAGCAAATCAAAGGGGATTTCCATCATGTGCTTTTAGTGCAGGGTAAGAATACCATTATTACAATGACAAAGATCATGATGATGATGACGACGATGACGATGATAATAATAATAATGTGTATTAGAACGCAGTACTTTATGAGGTTTAGTAAATCGTGAGTAAGTGGTACTCCACCATAATGTCACCCCATGGTTTGTGAACTGCTGTTTTGAAGCCTTGTTTCTGGCATTTTTTTGAGCCACAAGTGACTATATTTCATGCGAAGGGTGGATCTAAATGAGAACAAGAGGACGCTATGCCCCGCCCACCTGTACCAGCAATTTTGACTGCACATCAGGCATGTCAATCAAATCAGACAGGTCCCCAAACATACTTAGGCCCATTACCTAATTCATTTTGGAATGATTTTCAGTGTGAGCACCAGAACACTGGACAGAAGGAATGAATTTAGCAAATAGCACTGGTGGAAAAAAAGTATTGACTTACTATTTCATAGGAGAGTTTGATAGGAGTCTATAAGAGTAACAACTTTATTGTAGTTGGCCACTAGTGGCCATTAGTTGTACTGCACTTACAGGCACTTCCTCGTTGGCTCTACCTTTCAGAACTATGTCCATTTTTACATATCATTTATGGTTGTAGGGCTAAAATATTCCCCGAATACAAAGCCAGCAAGGGCTTAGTGCTTTTCTTGTACTCACTTTTGATTAATCAGTTAGTTAATTTGGTCCAGGCTAAAATATTTCGACATTTATTTGATGGATTGTGACTAAACTTTATAAATCCGTGGTCTCTAGAGCATGAAGACATGCGTACCCCAAATGTTTTCTCTGCCACTTTCAGAGAGTTGCTAGCAGGGTTGTAGACCCTTGTTTAAAAGTAACGAGTTACTGCTGTGAGCAATACATTTCCTGGTACCTCAACAGAATTGCAATGGACACAGAATGTCTCAAAAGCAGGGCAAATGAAACTAAAACTATATTCATGTCTAGACATCACCTGTGGTAAACGACAAAATATGCTGTGTAATCATGTCCTATGAAAAACTTGCTACCTCTGGGATCAGCATGTTTCCAATACTCCCCAAAAAGGTGTGTTTGCTGAAGTACGTTGAAACCACAGCTGCAGCAGGAGTGGTGCAAACACACACGCATGCCTTATTAAGCTTGTCAATCAGCTGCCAATTCACCACAACCTTCAGATCCACTCTGTCAACCAGCCCGTGCCGGCAGGCGGTCGGTCGGCCGGGCCAGACGAGGGAACAGCTGGCCGCCACTTTCAACTCGCTGCGGCTACCTGGCTTGGCATCGACTGCTAGAGACAGACATACCTCTGCCAGATGCTGCATGTGGCTGGACGGATGGACGGACTGTACCCAGGGAGCGAGGTGAAGGAAGGGATAGGCCACGCAAACCGCTGCTCCACAAAGGTCAGCCACGACAAACCTTTGGCTGAATGTCCTTAAAAGCCTCACAGTTATCTCTCCGTCTCTCCAGTGAAGCCAGCGGGATGAGAGCGGAAAGGTTTAATGGCACTAATAAGGCCCGGAGAGACAGGTGACATCGCCCTTTAGGTCGACCAGCGGCACAGCCACCCAAAAAGGAGCGGGAGAGGGGAAGCATTATTCCACTGACATTATTCCAATCTGAATTTAACTGTCAAGAAGTCAAGAAGACGGAGGCCAAACTGACTGTAACAATATTCACAGCAGTCACTGATGTAACGTGTGTGTGTGTGTGTGTGTGTGTGTGTGTGTGTGTGTGTGTGTGTGTGTGTGTGTGTGTGTGTGTGTGTGTGTGTGTGTGTGTGTGTGTGTGTGTGTGTGTGTGTGTGTGTGTGTGTGTGTGTGTGCGTGTGTGTGTGTGTGTGTGTGTGTGTGTGTGCGTGTGTGTGTGTGTGTGCGGTAATACGTGTCCCTCCTCGTGTGCGTGCACACATCTGAGAATGACTGACTGAAAGCCAGCGAGTTATCAAGCCGTCCGCACCGTGTGATTTGTCCGATTTCCTCATCATCCGCCAAAGTCAGTGTCAGGCAGTGATCACCGGGCTGGACGGAGGTTAAAGCAACCAATAGTTGCCTCCACAGGGCAGGCGGGAAGAGCCATGGCGGCCATCGTAGAGCTCGTTGTCAGGCTGCAAGAATATCGCCCTCTCGGAAATTGCATACGGCGTGAGATTCATCGACATGGACTCAAAACATTCTGACCTGGCACTGCATTAGGCCTTTATATGATCCTATATATTATCCCTTTTAAGACTTTTATTGTGGCAATTGAAGTTAAGCACAAGAGCTGAAAGGTAAAAACCGCTGGCGAGCCTCCTTGCAGGGTTAAAAACCTGACAAGCATCTGGTCATTTCCACCATGTCCATGTTTGCCTTTTCCCAGCTACAGCGCGATACTGCTCCCGTGATGACAGCTATTAGGACTCTGGGGAGGACAAAACAGTAAAAGGGAGCCTGATTTGAGTACTCACAGCTTTTCCAGGGCGGCCAAGCCATAGAAGGAGCCGTTCCTCAGCAGAGAGATCTTGTTGTTGCTCAGGTTTCTGTTCAGGGGGAAAAGATACGAGAGAGGGAAGACAAGGTGAGCGTACGAGACGAGCGACGGGAGGTACATTTGTAAATATCACAAAAATAGAGCTGGGGGAAATTACTTATTCAAATGGCTGATAAATTGTTTATCCTCCGACTGTCAATATGCTGGCAAGAGATAAGGATTTATGTCTGATGAGATTGCGGCTGTAAATTACTCATCCAGGCCACGTTTCTGTCTTGTTTATGGCCATTTGTGGTTAAGATGGGTAATGATCCAAGCCACCCCCATCCTCCACTCCTCCACGTCAAAATATCGGCCTAATAGAAAAACTTAAAGAAACGCCAGTTCAGCACAATTCAATCATTCATTGCTCACATCACAACAGCAAACAAATCAATGAAATGCACCGCAGGGATCTTTAAGTGGTGAATTAATATTCAGAAGAGATGCAGCGACTACATTTTGATTATTTCTGTGACAGCTGTCACTACATTTCCTTTCCCCCCCCTCTTTTTTTAGATGAATTATGTCTGTGCTGAATGTAAAATGAAAGTGAAAAAAAAATAGCAGTGATGACACAGAACTTCCTGCTGAGAGTGTTACAAGCAGGCACACACACACACACACACACACACACACACACACACACACACACACACACACACACACACACACACACACACACACACACACACACACACACACACACACACACACACACACACACACACACACACACACACAAGCTTGTCTCTTGTCAAATGAATCAACACACTGGCACTTGAGATTTTCCTCAAACCATAACATGCCGATGTCACATTTAATCCCAACTGTGATCATTTTCTAAAACCAACCAAGTGGTTTTTGATGCCTAAATTGAAGCTTGTTACAAGGCGAGCCAAAACGTGACACTGACACTGTATCTTCTCGTGGACTGATAGGTGTATTACATGCTTTGGCATGACACGTGTATTCAATCAAGTGTTTTGTTACTGTAGAAAAATACCCTACAGTTTCTAGAGCACATAAGATCTGTCTTCCCTGCTGCTGGTGAAAGAGACCTTTAAGATGAGATTTCAAGTCTTCTCATTCAGCCAACTAATAACTTCTAGAATGTTTGCCAAGTATAAGGTGATCACACTAAGTTATGAGCAGCTTAGAGACAGCTACTGCTAGAAACAGTCGTACAACAGGACAGAACTGGTAGTGCAACCCACCGCATTGAGAAAATCTGCCTACGAGTGGTCTGGTCTTCCATGAACACAACAGTCTACCAAATTTAAACTGCAAGAGATTTCGGTCTGTGCTGTTTCGCCTGAGCTAACCTCGCAGCTTTAAAGTGGGTGGGGCTCAGTTGGGAATTGGTGATGTCACATACTTCCACGCACCATGTATCAAACCACAAGTCCTGACATATTACCTCACTAGGTTGTAAAGCCTGCAAGCCTGTAAACTTTAAAGCCACACTAATCAATATCTTTATACCAACAGTGACTGTGAGAGGGGCGGCTCGTAGTTACAAACCCTCAGTGAGTTCTCATGACTCCACAGTTCCCCTCAGTTTACGGAGCATTTTAGTAGTTATTTAACAGTCAAAAAGTTTTTGTTTCTTTTTCTTCAGCTGCGTTATTCTTATGATCACAGCAGGCCCAGGTTTTCAGCAAAGAAAATAACCTACAAAAATGTCATTGTACGATGCCCTGCGTCAAACCGCTCAGAAGAGGACACCAAAACAGAGCTAAAATTAGAGATTGGAGCACTTATGTTTACTATGTGGCAAGTAGAACAACTTAAATTAATTATAATGATGCTCTGCTAGTCTGGCTGGATATCTTCAAAGGAATATGTTTGCTAAGACATTTGCCATATTAGATATATCGATTTATTTTTGCACTGCAGGCGGTGCAAAAAGCTCAATTAAACAGACTTTTGCTTATTTAAGCATGAATATTTATACGCTTCAGATGGGAAACTAACTTGCCAGGAGATCTGATACATTTACTGAATACTTGGATCAAAACAGTTTAACTTTTATTAATGTGATAGTATAGTAATCAGAGTTGTAGTAGCACCAAGTATTAGTTTTAGTATTGTAGAGAAATCTTCCTTTGTCTGTCTCCACCCACACACGCGCACACGCACGCACACCATTTTAAACTGGACTTGTAAGCTATAGTACAACAGGGTGAGTGGCTGATGATATACATTGCACTTATTCTGCAGCCCAGATTCACATCATTTTAAATACACCTTGGATGGCAATTCTGAATTCTATATCTGTTAAAATATTGATTGCTCTCGCCAGCTCTTAAATCATCTGCTGCAGGGCTGCTCCTTCTCTCTGATGCTGTGGGTATGTGCATGCCCATGTGATCTGCTGCCTATTTTGCATGTGTGATGTTGCATATCTCCTGTCAGCAGATGACCATCCCCGCTCACCCTTCTGCCCCCCCCCCCCCCCCCACACACACACGGTCAGACGGTCTCCTCCACCACTTTCCCCATCTTCTTTTAACAAGTTGGGTTGTGGGAATGATAAAGAGAGAGAGAGAGGGGTAATTGGGATGTGTCGCCGGTCGCTGTGACGACAGAGTGCTCGTTATGGCTGCAGGGAACGTATACTCAATTTTAACCCTGGGATTAAGCAGAGGGATCCCACAATGCATTGTGCTGAACGGGCAAATTGTTGGCCAAACTGCAAGGGGAGCAGAGTGGAAGTGTGTACGCTGAAAGTGTTGTGGTGAAGACTCACTGCACAGAGAGCCACATAGACCAAGGTTTGTGGGAAAATTATTGGTTTTTTTTTGGTTTGTTTTTGACAAAAGTAAACAACAAAAAAACAGCTCACTTATTTAAGAATTGAATCTCGAAATGTACATTTTGTGCCTGCACCAGTGTGTTTTCTTATTTAATGTAAGTTTTCTTGTGCATATTCTCCTGGGAAAGTACCTATTTCTCCCCGGAGTGATAACAGTTGTCTTGGCAGGAAAAGCAGGACTGAAGATAGGAAGTCCCCTCTCAGCAAAAAGGCCAGGATGGACGCGGACTTGTGTCAGCAAATTCCTCTCAACATCTAAGATTGTATTTACATTTGGGCCTTCCCCCAAAAGTCAACTTCTGAATCTATCTTCCAAATTAAAGATTGTTACAGAGAACTGGTGGGGAAATCAGCAGTGTCAATACAAAAGACTTAGAGTAAACATAGAAGATAGATGGAAGAGTTTTAGGTGAAACAATCGACTTTTCATGAAGCTCTACCATCCGTTTCAGCTGCTACGCCTGTCAAGCGTCTCACAGTCGCTCACAGCAGTTTACACTCACAACAAGGGCAGATTTATCTCTTGAAATTTACAGCATTTGTTTTAAACAATGACGTGACAGTTGATTTCCTACTGAAGTAAACAGCAGACTTCTCATTTTGAGGCCCCAAGTGTGGATATTATCGACTGAAATGGTGACTGATGCTCGATATAGCAGCCTTGGCTCGCTAGCGTAAGCTAATGCTGAAGCTAAAACTGTTAATTTTTTGGTCTTCAACTTGTAATGTTTTCTGTTCAGTTTTACCTCACACTTAAAGGCTCGGGCACAGCACCGCAGCTGTTTTGGCCACCGCCTGAGCCGATCTGTCTGCAGGCTGTTTGGGTGCTGTTGAGCTTTTCTACATTTTGGGAAAAATTTCACACATATATAGTGGTCAAAATGATGTGAAATTGCATATTTTTGATAGAAAACGGCAAACATTTTTTCAGGGAGGAACCAGAAATCGCCACAAAATACATGCGCCTATGTTTTGGACAAACTTATGATAGAAAAACAAACTTGAAGCTTTTTAGCCATACATGCTAATGTTTACGGGTCGTTTTATCCACTCATGTTTGATCATACGTTTTTGCAAAACTTTTCAGATGACTAGCATATCCACTGCAGGAAAATAAACATAGTCTACGACAACGCAGAGAAGGCAATGCAGAAGTGCCTTAAATTGCAATAACACTGAGGGCCACGAGGGGCTGGCGCCAAGAAAAAAGCCTTTGGCTCATGAAATACAAAGTCAATACTTTTTGTTTTGTTTTGACAGGCCTGCTACGGCCAGTTACAGTTTCTACTTTACATTTAATCTTTGTGGGTAAAGTTGTTTGTAAAAGTCAGTGTTTGAAGACTCTTTTTTTCCACAAATCAATCAGAATACTCAAGCTGTGTGCAAGTAGACAATACGATTTACAGGCAGCCATTTAGGCAGCCAAAGTGAATAAGCAACAATTCATATGGATTTTTATTGTTGTTGATCCAGACATCAATATCCTACTGCGGTTCTGTCAGTTTGGATTCATCTTGACACAAAGCTCTCCGAGAGCAGAAAATTGCAGCAGATATAAGCCAGCATGGAGTCAGATGGACATGGTGAGAAAAAACTTGGAAAACTGAACAGGTCAATTTCACACACAGGATTATTGAAAAAAAATGTACCAAAGTAATCATAATATTTTCAGTTTCAGAGGCCAAGTGGAGTTTATTTCTCCGTTTCCAGCGCCTCACTCTAAATGTTAACACTTCAGATTGTGAAAAACTGCAGCAGCTCTTTTTTGAAGCCTCATATGGACGGTGTGATGAGGTGAACGTAGTCGACACTGAGATCACGGGATACCAATGCTGTCGCTGTGTTGTGTCCCATGTCTCCCTGCTGTTCCCCAGGCCGCTACACCTCCCTCTGCGGACGGACGTCCTGCTCACGGACAGGCAGCCTCTGTTTGTGCAAACTCAAGCGTGTCCTGGGCTGTGCTGTGCTATGCTATGCTGCGTGTGTGTTTGTGTGTGCGTGTGCGTGCCGACCCCTGCATGCCTATCTCAGGCCTCTGCGTAACGTCCAGGAAATCAAAGAAAAAACAAAATTGAACGCTGTGTAAACAGCCCATGACAAACTTCTGGAAGAGCCATCCAACTCTCTATTTACATTATCAATTATGTTCTCTGCGGATAAGCTGCTTTCAATGAGGGGGGAGTGCACGGATTCAGTATTGTCTGCGGGCTATAGCAAATGGTCTATGTCATTGCTTACTGTGTCTCAGCACCAACCACAGCCAGACTTGTATATATCTAGTAAATTCTGCAGTTTCGCAATTCCCTCAAAGAAATCTTTCTGTGGATTTTACATTTTGTGGGAAAAAAATGTTGTAAAAGGTTGATAGTTAAGGGGCTGTTTAATTTACAGCTAATTAATGGATTCATCAATTGACAAAAAAGGAAACTGAAACTACTTGGTTATCATGAGAGTCATTTTTCAAATAAAAATGACAAACATTCGATGGTTCCAGCCTTACAAATATAAAGATTTGTTTTCCTTTCTTGGTCTTATGTGGGTAAGAAAGAAAACAAAAATGTGTTTTGGGGCTGTTGGTTGAAAAAAGCTATACATTTGATGACTTGCGATTGCCGTTTCATTATTTTCTGACATTTTAGAGACAAAGTAATCTACCAGGAGGTGATTTGATATTTTTCTAACAGAGTTATCAATGCCCAATGGCAGCATTCAATTGGTGAGGGGTCGCCCAATGGGAGAATTCATCAATACAATCCGAGTTATCAATACACAAAGAGCACAGTTAGGCTACTGATATTTCAGAGCCACGGTCAGGGCCATAGATTATAACATGAACAAACCTCAGTCAGATAAACAATCAATGAGTCGGGAAGACATATTCAACCAAACAACCCCACTGCCTCTTCACTTTCTGGGATGGAATACAGGGATGGCTGGTTAACAAGTGAGATGGCATCCTCCTTCATTCCCTCTACCAGCTACAGCTCTAAAGCTCCTAATTCGAAAGTTACAGTTCACTACAGTCCACAGGCTCTGAGGCTAGCAGTGATTGAACACAGCTAGTGTGATTCATATCAATCCTTCCCTATAACAGGAGCTCTGGGTTTCATTCTGCCTCCACTCCACAGCTGGGACATTTCTGTGCGGCCCAGCTAAAAAGTCCCTGCTCCACTCTTGCTGCTATGCACCAGAGATATTTAACTATATTATTATAGGAGAACAGAAACCAAAATAGCTCCCATGGACGCCTTCCAACGCACCGATCATACGGACTAAGCGGGGTAAAGATGTAAACTACTACAAACATTTAGATCCGCTGGCCTCGAGGTTTCTAGCCACTTTTCCTCAAACAGCCAAACCCAGTGTTATTTTAGAAGATCGAGTTACTAGACAGCTAACCAAAATAACATATTTCATATCTATTAACACTGACCTTGGATGGGAACCGGTCATTGCGTCAGGGGTTAGATACAGATGTTCACATGGTCTCTAAATGACAGTGAAGCGTATCTGCCTGAGACGCCACTCTTCTTTCTTTCACAGTACAAAATGCACTGTGAAGAAAGAGTCACAATTAATCTAATGGTACAGGTGAAGAAATGGAGCAAATTCGTGACATTTATTTCTTGACTTGCATTTTAGGGATTTTTGAGCAAGTTCTCTGTAATAAAATTATCGCAATTAAAGAAAGAATTACACGTACAACCAAATCAACCTTATCATTGTTTCAATAAAAGTGAGTGAGCCCTTTGAATCTCAATCTGTGATTCAGCACAGGACGACGGTTTTGTTAACTTCTCCTCTTTGGTTAGGAAATGAAGAGTAAAACAATTTTCAATCAGTGTTTGAAAATATTTGCATATGCTTCCCAGCATGCATTGCATGGAGATGATGTATTCTCAGAAGTTTTCCCTTTTTTTGTGTCATTATATGCCACTTATGTCTTTATCATTTCATTGTCTCCATCAGGGCATTAAAATCTTCTCGTCAACTTTCATGTTTATCATATTGCAGTAATACTTGCAGACAGATGCACTTTGATAGAAGCAGTTGCAAGAGTTACCTGCAGGCCCTGTGATGAAATTGTAAGGTTCTTGTTAGGATTGGCTGATGTCTACTGTACCAACCCGACATATGATGATGAGCCAAACAGTTTTTTTTCGGCATTTGACAGAGTCCTGCGTGATTCTGCAGAGTGGAACTGGACTGTACATGAACTGGTAGAGATTTACTTGCAAACCGAACTGGCGGCTATAAAGCAGCTGTTTACTGAATAAAAACAGGTTGTCACCTGAGTAAAAGTCCATGTATTTTCCACGTGATGTATACGCACCTTTTCACATATGTACAAACACATGCTTGGCAAGTTTTTGTGAAAACCAGTAGGCTAAAACCTGAAACCTACCTTTGATTACTTCACTGGAAGCCTGAACAATCTGTAAGTACTTAGCTCACCATTAAACATCACTGACTTGCACTAACTAATCAGAGAAACATATGATTGAGGTGAGGTGGCATTTTGAGTGACAAATGTATAAGCCAACACACATCAAGGCTTCTACACAAACAGATACACAACGACCCGCTGATTCACCACACAGACGGGGTCATGCACACAGACCAGCACACGGTGCTGATAAAGGCCTGCCGAAGGCTCCTGTGAGACAGTCACGAGAGATTAATACTCTTCCCACAGAGCCCACACACTGCAGCAGTGGCAGCAGCAATACACATCAGGGTTTTAATCTCCCTGTTTTCAGGCAAATCACAAAACAGGGAAAAGACAACATGCTTCCACGCTGGCCTCCTCTGCTCTCTCAAATTTATGAGCCTTTAAGTAATTTTAGTATTTACTCAGCGACATAGGAAGGAGGCAGGGATAGCACTGTGTAGAAGTATCTTTGGCAGACGCTGTATTTATCTTCACCTAATATTTTTAGATGGTAAGTCTGGGTTTCGACACATTCTTGGTTTTTCCAAGGCCGTAGTGCAATTTACAGACTCCCCCAGCGGTCGTGAACTCTCCATCAGTGCATCATTAAAGTCTAAAGCAAAACTGATCAGCTGTTTCTTCTAAGCACGCCACATAAACGATGTTTGGAGAGATTTTCAGGCGGCCAATCTGAAGGTCAGTGGACCTGCGCACAGTTTGAGTGATATATCAATACACATCCATCGTAGCCTGCAAGAAACCTTGACTAAATATTAACCATTTGCCGGTAAGTAGATGACTCAGTGTCTACTTATTAGGAAGACTGGCAGTTTCTAACATGCGGCAACGTTGCGGCTCGGCCCCGGCCCCACTGCTCACGGATAACACAAGGGCAGATGTCATTGGCTTCGGCTATCGCAGAGGGAAAAGTGCTGTGGATCTAAAAGTATTACACCCTCTGCAGCTGAGACGACTGATATTGAAGAGTGCGCTCATCGAAAGATGAACCTTTTCCTTTTTTAAAAGAATCTTCCGTATCACTGGAGATAAGCTTGAGAGAGGCCAACAGAGGACGAGAGATTGGCATGACTGTGCGAGACGGGAGATGCAACATACTTTATCAGGGTAATTTTGGTCACGTCTCTTTAGGTTAACAGCCAGCTCTTCACGTATGCGTATGCTTAAATGGTATGACACATACCATTTGAGGCGTTTTACACTCGGAATATCTTGATCCGCGGTGTGTCCACGAGGTCTGTCAGTGGGGTAATGCACAGGAGTATATGGATGGGCTGTGTGTGCGATGAAATATTCATGCAGAAGTACTCAGAACTCTGAAGAGGGTAGAGCACAAACAGCACCTCGTCAGACGAGGAAAAGCCCTTAGAGGAATAACTGCGAGGGAGAATGCGAGAGCTGCAGTGAAATAGAAGGAGGGGAGAATAGAATATAGAGAATTATATTTATAGCAATACAAAATAAAATATGCCAGATATGTGTTCCCGTCGATACACACAGATCAATAGGAACCTCTGATTCCTTTGATCATGCTATGCATGCCATCATAAACTGTCCACCTACAGTGCAGCAGCACATTGTTGTGAATCCGCCCGCTATATTTCAAGCCACGTTTCCTCTGCTGTCTCCGGAGTCGTTCTCTATGCCGGCACAATGACTGACATGTTCTTCTAGTGGTTTGGAGCGAGCTACGGCCCCGTCCTGATCACTTCCCCTCTAGACACCACAAACGCCCCTCCTGTCTGTCTGCGAAAGGATGACGAGGATGATGGCGAAGGCCTACAGAACTGGATACTCCACATCTGGCTCAGGCCCAGACCAGATGCCCTCGTTTTTCTCTCCCTCAAACAGGAGACCAACCAGGCTTTCAAGGAGCTTAGCGTCAGAGAACATGCACAAATCAGGAAGATCACTTTCAGCAGCTGAAACTGCAGGGAAATAGAAACACTGCAGTGCAGCTAAGTCAATTGAAGAAGAAATTTTAATAATAATACGCAAGATATCGGCTTATTATTGATGCTTACTCTGCAATTCTTTTCATGAATTCTGACCGGAGGCTGTAAAAAACAACTTGTGATCACTAAATGGACACTGATCTTTAAACAGGCTAGGTCACTGATCCCCTCAGTTACTGTTGGTGCTCCTGTCAAGCTTCACATTCTGCGTGGCACATAATGATATCGGTTGCAGACGTGGCATCAAAATGGAATTTTTTTGTCTGAAATAGCGACCGTCTTCGAGCCATCGTGAACTCCATGAGTGAGTTCCACTTACTGCCTCTGGCTGACATTTCAATGTTTCATGCCGACTTGTTTTAAAAGTGTACTCTAAATTAGGATTTTAAATATGAAATTAAAGGGTGCAGCCATGGTATGGAGCTAAAAGACTGAGTTTAAACTGCATCTCTGATACTAAAAGTCTTCACCAGTTTTTGACACGGAGAAGACGTGACAATAAAGACGCAGTCTTGTGTTGCAGAAAAGAAATAAGATCCGACTTGTAATTCATTATGAACACAACCCTGTTTGGCTCCTTATCTCATAGAGAGATTAAATGTATGCATCATTGTTTGGATTTCACAACAGTATTTCAGGGTGAGGACCAACATGTCGGGTGAGCCAAATGCTTTTTACAGATTCCAACTGTGGTGGGGGTTGTGCAAGTGTAAATTTTCCAAAATGTAATAAAGACTGCTGCTAACTTCACACTAGAATAACACAGTACACAGTTGCTGTGCTGGTTGGCTTTTTCTTTTTTAACGAAACCTTTAAATATGCATGCATGATAAACTGCTGCCCTTGTAAATTAAACCCAGTTAGTACTGTTGTTGATGACATGCTAAAGTTCTCTATAGAGCAGACAAACACGCTATTAAATTTAACCTATAGCGTAATCTCTGAAATTTCATCTCCACAACTAAAAGCCAGAAAGAACAGCCTTATGCTCGAGGGATAACGTACACTGGGGGAATTCTGAAATACACTAAATGTGCTTCAGGATTAGATCAGATTAATCTGAACCGTGCCAAACTACAACACCCACGTTTCCATTACATTACAACCAAAGTACGCTTACGTCCTTTTCCACACAACACTAAAAAAACAAACACCGTATCCAATTGATGGAGTTTCTATAACTAACTGTGACACGGTCTTCGACTGTCATATGTCATGTGTCTGTCATACAATCTGCCCACACACACAGATTTCCGAGGACACGTACGGTGCAGAAAAACACTTGTATACGTTTCAAAACGAGACAGACAGTCGGGGAATGTTGAGGTTATATCCAAAACAGCGGCACACTTCCTTGTCTTTGATACAGGTCGGGTTTTTTTTTACACCTGATGCGCGCTGTACCCAGGCAGGCCTGATCTGGACCCGAGCCCGCCTCTTCCAAACGGATGCAGGCATCGTACTGCGCCCGCGTACGACACGCAACATTAACACCTGTCAAATATGATGGACTTGGACACAAATGTACTCGAGTATCGTAGCACAAGTCTCTCTGTCCTCAAGTAGGATTTGAAAAACTGCAGCAAAAATGTTCTTTTTTCTTCCACCTAATCAAATCTGATAAAGAATAAATAATATCCTTACAGCAATGTGTCAGGAATCACAGATGTCACTCAACCTATCCTAAAAATCCTCAAATGCAACCCTACAAAATGTAATGCAACAGAAATGAAGCACAACAAATTCTACATCCATTTTAGTCACAGTCGCACCAGGCAGCCTCGTCGTTGAATGTGGCCCGCTTGGCAAGCCTGGTCTCGGTACAGGAGTGTCCACTGGGTGCGAAGGCTTGGTTAATTCCTGACATTTTTTTGTTCTTGTATTTTTGGAGGGAGATTATCACGACTAGTTCCACGCACATGGCTTCAACATGTGGGGAAAGCCAAAGCAACGCAGTTACATGGTAGGACAATCACACCGGGGAAAAGTCGATTTAAATTCCCACACGAGGCTACACTCGACAGGTAAAACACCAACAGTCACACAACATGTAAATTCTGTGAACCAGTACTGGTTGAAACACGGCAGCTCAGCACAAGGTGAAACAGCAACGGCAGTAGTGCAGACCCTTTATGTTTCCTGTAAGTGCACAGAGTGGATGTCTTGCATGCGGTTCTCAGCAGTGCACAAACTCAAGAGGCTCAGTCACAATCAGCTGTGACTGGGCAACAAGCACCTCTCCATCCCAACAACCTGTTTACAGCAGTCACATCCTCTGTCCATCAGCCTCGGTCGCAGCTATCAGGGGATATTTGACCCAACACGTCCCATTCTCACTTTCCCAGCGTCCTCTCTGCCGCTCCATCAAGTCCTCAGTTGGCTCTTTTGCTACCTTTCCATGTCTATCTCCCATCTTCACTCCATCCCCTTGTCTCTTCCACAATCTGTCCCACGTCTTCCCGGGACGAGCGACGTGTCCTCCCGTTTCAGAGCGCTGCCTGAGACAGGTGTCGGCCACAATCTCCGCTGCTACTCTCCGCAGTGAGACGGTGCCTATACCGCTCGCCATCGTTGAAACAGTTACATCGGATAGGTCCCAAGGTCAACAGAGCTGACAGGCCCAGCTCCAACCTCTTCAACTCCCACTTTCTCTACCCTCATGGACGATAAGCAAAACGGGCAGAGGTGTTAATCGAGGGCATCAGGCTGCACTGAGTTACCCACACATTCTTGCATACAGTTAATTTTCATCTCTCTTATTTATGCAACTATTCTTTCATTTGCTCGTTAAATTGTTTTTCGTTGGCATTTGCAGAGTGCTGCATTATTGCGGGGTTTGTTCCCCATTAACATTTTATAGATACGATAATAAAAAACTGCAAAAACAAAAGCAACAAAGTTCAATCTGTGAGTTTAATTAGAGGTGGCTTTTGGGTCTGGGTTCGTACACTGTGCTTAAGTTGTCATTGAGGAAACGGCTCTACAAGAAGCTCATTGTCTATGTAGGTGGCGAGATCAGGAGAAAATGAGGAGAGTACACGGGGGTGGGGGACATTTAGGAGATTTGCCGGCGGTCTGCAGGGGGAGATTGGTATGTACATACTTCCCTTGATATATCTGTTTATTTGCACAGCACATCTAAACAAAAGAGCCAGGAGGGAGGCCACTTTAGCCTGACAAAGGTCACACTTCCTAACGCAGGAAAACTGTTTCCTGGCCAGCCAAAGCTCCGCTGTAGGATTTAGTTCACCGAGGAATAGTGAGGTGTAGGCTCATTTGTCTTGGTTTAATCCTACACACAGCACATACACGACCTCTAATTTCTCAAGAGAAGGCGGGAAAGAGAGAAATGCGTCAAGCTACTTCCGGTTAGTTTGGCTCTTACTGTACATTTTTTTAAGGAGAACATGCAGTCTTAGTGTTATTTATCTGTCGACCACTTTAAAAATCAAACTTCGTTAGTACCTGCGAGCCACAAAACAGCTCCACTCTGACGAATGTTGAAAGAAAAACAAAGCCTTTAACCATTCTCCACTTAAAGGAACAAAAGCACCCTTTCCTACACAGAAGCAAACACCACTCCAAATAAATTGTAGTAAGCAAAGTGCTACCATTAATCAACGGCGCTCGTAGTTCAGAATGAGTGGTCGGCCGTAACTTGTCAAGGGCCTTTACATTTAGTATTTGCTTTTACACTCCGAAGGAGGACCTCACGTTTCCAAGAATAAAGCAGTCTATTAATCTAGCAGTCAATCTGTGTACCTGCAAAGAGAGAGGGAGGTAACATGGGGGGGGAAGTCATCAACCCCGGGAGTGTTTGAAGTAACGTTTCATCGTTTCATCAAGAGAGGCACGGGTGAATACTAAGGGAAGTTTCTGAAAGTTTTCGTGGAGGTGCAGAATCTATGTTTGACTGAGTTTGAATACGATGCAAATAACATCCCTAAAGAGCGCAGAAGGACAGGCAAACGATCTATGCAGATGTTGTATGTGTAACGAGAGACGGGTGGCTCGACGGTATAGCACGAGAGGTTCTCAAGGGCCACTAAAGGTCCTAAAGCACAATGAGAAATATATTTTGTACCGTTATTTTAATCAGTAGTTCAGTTCTAGGAGGATTTTATGAGAAGTAGTTGCTGCTGTCAAATCCTACAATTTATAAAGTATGAGTGCAAACATTTTTTTCATTGCAGTAAGCTAAATATTAACCTTTTCATTCACTCACTACCGACAGACAGAGCACTGCCTGCCACCTCCTATAGCTGCCTCACTATGTTGCTTCTCTTCTCAAATGTAAAACTACAGTTCAGCGGATGAGATTCCAGGACTGGCCAACTCCCGATACCCCATCAGTAAATACTGACAGACTGCTGACAGATGGCTTTCCACATCTTTGCACCAAATAAACTGAATGAATAACAAAGCACTTTAAAACTAGAACATCTCAACTCACTGTGATATTTTTTGTTCAATTCTGAGCGTGTCGTTGATCATTTCTGACGCCATCAATATGTGCATTTGTGTAACTGACTGTTTTCTTGTGTCTCATCTCTGTTCTTATTTCATCACTGAGCTCAAAATACATCTTGATATCTCTGAGATTACCTGCTAAAATAAAACTTTAGGATGACAATGACTTTCATTGTTACATTGTAAATTTGTTGATTTTTTTTTCATTCATTATTTAAGTCATTTGTTTTCTCAAACGCTGCAACGTATTGCATTTAAAATTGTATTCAAAGAGCAAATATGTCGCTGTTTTGCTTAAATTATTGATGCAAGTAACTAATCTCCCATCAAAGTTTCTGGTTGTCTGTGGATTCATTAATCAATGAATCAACCAATCTTTACCATCAACTATGAGACTTAATCACAATAAAAGTGTATCAGCTATACGGTATAATAAAAATCTATTGGGTGGTGTTGTATTTTGAAAACAGGTGAAGCACAAGCATTATAACAAGGGGCTCCTTCCCATCCCAACATAACAAGTAGAAGGCAGGTTTGTTCAACATCCTATAAGCTATAAATAAAGAAAAATACCTTCAATACATCATTATTTACTTGTTTTATAAGACTATAATTTCCAGAGGGATTAACACACTAAGTTTTCTACTTCATAATGACTTTGGAATTTAAGTCATCTTCTGTTTTGTGTTTTTTGTTTTCTCTGCTTAGCTGATGTATTACTGCAGTATCTCTATAGAAGAATGTGAGTTTAGTGACCTTACTGTGATAGCCTTTGTGGTATCAGAATAACGTAACATTTCATAAGCTGTTAGCGGCTGATCCATTTATTTCTGATGTGTGGTATCCTTCTAAAACTCATTCATGTTGGATAACCGACTTACTGGTAAATTGTGTCAAAGCTGTTTAACCTTGCGGAATCAATTCATAACACTTAACGCTCTTGCCCATGCATTCAGGTTCCCTAACTGGGATTTAAAGATCTCCAGGGGCCCTTTGGAGCACTTCAAGGACCCCACAGCTAAATTCCATCCTCTAAAAAAATATCAGAAATAAAATGATCTTTGCACTTCTTCTTATTTTCTCCTGCAGAGTGTTCTGATCTGAATATGTCACACACGCACACATCGTTTATGGACTGTCAGTCCCATGAACCTCCTGATGGGTCCTACTTACAGGGAAACGGTTCTGTTGGGTAGGAAGCTGGGCTGCAGGGTGTCCATCAAGTCCACGTCATCGCACACAACTTTGACTCGGAAGTGCTGCCTGCTCAGCTCCTTGGACCTCTCGGCCGAGCAGTGACAGCTGTCAACGATCAGGTCGGGACAGTTTCTGTTACTCAGGCTCGACTCCCACAGCAGGACCATTACGCACAGCAAACTCAGCTCTCTCATTGTGCACTGAGATTTTACAAACAACAACAACAACACACGCTCCGATCAGGTTATGTCCTCCCAGCTTTTGTGACAAGTCGGGACCATTTCACATTATCTTCCGTTACAGTAAAGCGCAGCCTGTGATCGAGCCCCCGGTGGTCACCTGCTGCGTCCCCAAGAGCGGAAAACTTTCGGTGCTCGTTTTGCGGTTGAAACCGGGAATAAAGTTCATCATCACGGGTGTGAAACGCTGAATCGTTGTCATTTTCTGATAATATAAATCCTCCACACTGTCCTCTTGAGCGGTGGCATGTGCAGGGAAAACTTCCAGCGGCGCGCTTCTAAAGTTCGGACAAACTTCACTGCGACACATGTTTCATCAGAACCAGCACGAATGAAACAACCAAAATCTCCTCCATGACCCACTTAAAGTCCTTCTCCCGTCCGAGCTGCACTGCACGTCGTGTTGTCATTCACTGTCATAATGCACTTTCTGCGCCCTTGGACTTGTTGCGCATGTAGTGTCCAGAAAGTCCCTCCCCGTCGAGTCCTGACAGGCTCCGCTGTGGGCTTCTGAACTTTTCACATCCCAGACAGCTACACGGGGCCGCAGATGACATATGATTGCACTAAATCAGACTTAGAAAGACGGTTTCCTTCTGCTTCTTTCATATACTTGTTAACTTACTCGGAAGCCACAGATTGGAGGAGTACATGTTGAGATCCAAACAGCAATCAAAGGATGAATTTAAATTCATTTTTCTTTGTTTGTGCCACCTTCAAAAGTCCCTGAAGGCCCCCGAGACCTATGATTTCTCAAACACAAACATTTACAGGGTGTGATGAAAAGCTGTTTGTTTAGTCTCATCAGTAACTCTGGGACAGCTAGGAACTGTTTGTATCATTTTTCCCACAGCCTGTACACAAGCTAAAAATGATCTAAATCTTGAATCATATCTGAATGCTCTCAATTTTTTACATAACAGTTCGAGTAGAGTATCATCCCAATATGATTTGACATTGTCTCCAAAAAATGTACAATGGGCATTCTTGTATTTAAGTGTCCTTTTAAAGGCACGGGTCTGCTGTTAATTTGTCAGGATCCATATTGCTCGGCTTTGATGAGCTGCTACGAGAACCTGCTGCGCAATTTATGAGCAAAGGACACACTTGTAAACCTGACATTCACTTCAATGATAGCAATAAATAAAGAATATGAGTTGGAAAGTGACCAGGTTGACGCAGTAACACAATGTTGAGATGATTAATGACTTTCCTCTTTATAGCCGAAAGTAAAACGTTTCAGAAACGAATAACCAAAAAAAGAGGAGAAAAGGAGCGGTGCGGTTGGCTTGGAGTGCCTCAGAAAAAAAAAAGAAGAAAAAAAAAGAGTGTGCCATGAGAATAAATGTCTGTCTAAGAAATAAGCTGATTGAGAGGCGGAAATACCGTTCCAGCTCTCGCTGTGTTGCATTAAAAGCCGGCCCAGTATGCCACTTCATGCCTCTTGACACAGAAAACAGACAATGCGGCCTGATATGTGTCCCATAACACCAGCATCTGCACTTATTCTTATCATGGCATGGAGAGTTTGAACGGCCCTCACAACGTACCCAGCGACATCAATCACGACTCTTGATGCTACTCGTCTCTATAAAGGGTTTGGCCCGAGGGAGACAGAAGCTGAGGCAGCTGGCTGGTTGGGTTCCCCGGGGCCAGGGTGAGATGCTTCCCCTGTGTGTGTGTGTGTGTGTGTGTGTGTGTGTGTGTGTGTGTGTGTGTGTGTGTGTGTGTGTGTGTGTGTGTGTGTGTGTGTGTGTGTGTGTGTGTGTGTGTGTGTGTGTGTGTGCACTGCACCCCGAGCCAAATTCCTCCCTCATTATCCACATTGTCTCCGAAGCCGGCCCTAAAGAGCACAAAGGAGGATTTGAAGCCGCTCCCACTGACCCTGCGAGCAGCCCATGTTTCCTATTCTTCTGTCTGACAGGCAAACACGGACTCTCCTCTCTCGCAGGAGCAGGCTGCATCCCTCCCTTCTGTGTTTATCCACATATGGACCTCCTCCTTATTGTGCTCCCACGACGCTCCCTCAGACTGTCAGTCACACTTGTTTACACAGATGTATATTTACCTCGTGCCTCTTGTAAGTGCAGAGGAGGATCTTCCCGCCGGCTGACCCCTGGGAAGCCAATAGGAAAGTCACCCGGTGTGGCTGACATCACCATTTCAAGTGATCCATCTTTAATGGACCCCGCAGAAACATTTCCTTGGATTCAGGCCACAGCTGTTCACTGAGCTACTTGCATGCTCTTAATGGAAAACAGATCCACGAGCCCGTGCTGGAGAGATTTCCTCTCTGGCAGGGGTTGTATTTTCACACCAACAGCCTGGTTTGAACGGGATCACTAATCAGCACAAACAACATTATTTGAACTATAAAATACTGTAAAACATTTGGGTTAAAACAAAGCCAGATTGCGGCGTTAACTCAAAGTAAAGCCTCATTAGTGCACAATGAATAGAGGGAGTCAATTGTACTGAAAGCAATGCAAACAGAGTTCCTCCACAGAGCATGTTCTCAAGTATTCCCGCTCTCACATTAGTGTTCACGGCTCTCCGTTATTACGCGGTGACAGAGATGAAGAGGCCATGGCCGGCAGCGATCACAGTCCTCACTAAATATTTACCTGCTCCACTTGAGGAGGCCAAGGTACGGCAGGATGACAGACTCATTACTATTCCATGACTTTTGGGATGATAAAGGCTCATGGCGTTTTAATATATTCTGTTTTTATGGGGTTCCCACCATCTTGCTGATAACGTGTAAAAGAAAGGTGAGAGTGGTTGTTTTGGCTTTGAGCTAATATGACAGGTGGTGCCCCGTTTCATAGCATCATCATTATCACTGGTGTTATCTGTGGGGTGCGAAATAGTAAAACGGTACCATAATGCTTCCCACTGCCTGAAGAAAAGACAGCCGAGGTTGAAATGTCCTTACAGTGAACCTGGGAGTGAATTTAAATATTAATATAGCCCAATACTCACATATGACTGGGTTAGAGAATACACCTGTGAGGCCTGGAGCAGGTACCAAACTGTGGTTCTTACTTTTATAGAGCTTTTCCACAAAGGACATTTTGACTTGTCATTGTAGGTAATACACAGGTCCATTAATGATGGCGTAGTTGCATTAAAGTGTTCCAGTCAGCTACAACAATTAACCACCGCGCACAAAAGCAGGATCTCCTCGAAGTGGAATGCGGACATTATTAATAAACTTGTGTTTCCCCTACAGTAAAAAGTCAAAATGGTCTGCAACACCACTGAATTTCTTATTATCTAGTCTCGAAAAAGCCTTGTCACTGGTACCAAATTGGGAAACTAAATGCAAACTAAAATGTTTTTCTGTGCGGCGTTTAGGGAATATTAGTTAATTGTAGCGTCCGGCGAAAACTTGCATGTGAGGAGTTTAGGGAACATATGTTATTTTAGGTACAAAAAACAACCTGGGTTTCACTACCACTTCTAAACTGCATGGAAATTAGAATTGTGTACTTTAATGTGTATTGTATTTTTTTTTTTTTATTTATATGGATGTTATTACATTTTTATTAAAAAATTTAGACTATCATGTGGTATCAAAATTTCGGTAGCCTATTTTAGCACCGGTAGCTACCATTATCAAAGATTTTTGAACATTACTCAGCCCAGGTGCAGGCCTATATTCCGGGCTATATCAGGATTTTACAAGTACCGAGGTCTTAATTCTACATTTCAACTAGGCCATATTTACCTAATTAAATTATAGCTGAAAAAAGTATAGTTTTTTATTTATTTATTTATTTTTAATATTATTGATTCATCTAAGGGCAGCGTGGTGGTTTAGCACTGTTGCCTCACAGCAAGAAAGTTATTCCAAATTGGCCAAAGGTGTGAATACCCTCTAATGAAGTGGTATAGATGATTGATTAGACAAATTTCCATTTTTCAATAATGTAATTCTCCCCCATTCCTCGGAGAAAACCAATAAATCATATTATTTTATATTTACTATCTAAAAACAGTCAAATTTAAAGCTGCACTGATCAATAATATTTTATTCAAAATGCATCAAATGATGACATGTAATGTTGAAGAAGTTTATTGATCTTTCAATTCATTGTTTTGGTTCTTCATTGGAGCTTTAATGTTTTGGTTTGGTCTCATTGGTCAGCTTTGGTGCACAGAACATCTTTTTTGTTGTTGTTGCAGAAATACTTCTTGCACTCTACCAACCAGGTCAGAAGGTGGTCAGAAATTTGTCTTGTTTTATTCCTTATCTGCTAAATGTGTATGCAGACATCAATTGGCTAGCCTGTTTACCATATCATCTGTAAAGGGGATGTCGGTGTTAGGCTTGCTGCCTCAAAACATTACAGGTTAACGAATCTGTGCAAAGCATCAGATTTGTCCTTTGAGACCGTTTATAATTACCATTATTAATTACCATTTCTAATGTTTGTTGGATGTAAAAACTCTTCTGTAAGTTATTAAAACCTGCACAACACGTGTCCCCGAAACTCTGTAAGAAATGGCATCTTCTTTTCCCTATTTTACCCTCTTTTCAGTATTTAAATCACTCGCTCTTTTTCATGTGCATGCCAGCAACCTGCAGCTTTTTTCCATCTATTTATTTAAATGCACAGCAAGTGTCATTTACTGTCCTTTTATAGCAGCTTGGGTTGTGAGAAGTGCAGCAGGTTCATGTCCAAATCCCAGGCCGTCATGAGGTCTCTGTGTGAGTCAGATATGAGCTCTCCAGACATCTAATCAGCATATACACGCAATCCTTCTTTTCCAATGTATTAACTTGTGCTTGTGGAAGTTTGACGAAATGCGAGTGGGCACTGGGCACCTGTGACATGTATTGTTGTGACACTGTAAACGCCAACATGAGCCCATGGCTTTTAACCAGCTTAAAGCCCACAGGATTTTGGTCAAGAAAAGTCAAGTCAAATCATGTCAGATTTATTTATAAAGGACTTTACAAATCTGCTTCATCACTTCAGTAAGAACAAAGAAAAAGGAAATGCAGCGTGTATAAGTGTGTGTGTGTGTGTGTGTGTGTGTGTGTGTGTGTGTGTGTGTGTGTGTGTGTGTGTGTGTGTGTGTGTGTGTGTGTGTGTGTGTGTGTGTGTGTGTGTGTGTGTGAAAGAGAAGCATCTCTGAGAGCGGTTAGCATCCAAGCCTGTGCTACCACAGTCGAAATAAGTGATAATGCTAATTCTAACCAGGGAGCAACAAGTACAACAACAACACCGTATAAAAATCTAATTACATGTTATGCACTGAGCAATCTCGCTTCCCTTCCTGGTTAAACAGGGTCCTGGGATGAATTTACCATCAATAAACTCAGACTCACTATAATAAGGTGCCAAGAGGATTTTGGGAAACCAGTGCTACTTTTAAACTTGAGAATGGAGGATGATGTGGTGTGAGCTGGCGTGTTAGTGCTCCTACGGCGACTGGGTGGACCCGCTGACCACCAACCACCGGGGTACGGCACAAGGACTTTCAGTAAGAGCGTGTATAATGATCCAAACAGAGACTCCTGGAATGAATCTTCCAAGGCCCCTTTATGAGAGCATGGATTTGTTATTGCCTTCTACCACTTTCCTTTGCCTGAGACTACGAACGCCGTGCACAAACCAGATGCTAAAAATGAGTTTGAGCTCCGGTCGTTTTCACCTCATTTACAAATCGGGCACATGATAGCTTTTTCAACAATATTGTTTTCAAGGGAGGCTGCGGACAATAAGTCGAGTGTATTCATTTGTAATCACTGTTTACGCTCGAGTCTCATAAACGCGCTGTACATAAACTCCCCTCTTGTTTTCACATCTCAATACGATCATCCAGAAATTTCATCAGCCCGCTCATTTGTCATCATTAGCGTTGATGGAGGTCGCTCTGCTTCCGTCTGCCGGTCTTCGACAACAAGTCTGACACAAATAAAAGCTATCTGGGCCTGGAGCACTGTGGCTTTTATTATGTTGTTTTGACACATAGTGTTGGTGGAGAGACAGCGGATACGTCCAGCTCTGTCTGTGGAGCAGCACTGAACTCGGCCTTATAAGTATTCTAGTCTCCCTCCATAATCCGGACTCCGTGAGTGGGGACCCAATGAGGAGATGAGGTACCATGGGAACATTTCCTGGCAAGAGAGGAGGAGGGGAAGGGAAACTGCAAAAACACAAACACTTTCAACAAGTAATTTTATAATATTTCCAGCTTTAAAATATATATTTTTATAAAGCTAAACATTGAAAACTATCTGCCAGCAGGGCGCACACAATTCACTTGCACCTTTGAGCTTGTCTCAGTTCTCTTTTTAAACAAGCAACAATATTTGGAAACATATCACGCTGATTCCTAGGTATAAAGATATGCCTTCCTGTGGCTTTTACACTGTTTTAAAGATTTTATAAAAACAGATTCATTTCTATTGACATTTTTTGTGGCAGTATATATATATATATATATATATTAAAAAAAAATATATTTCCCTGCTGCCCTTTACTTGTCATCTGAGCTATTCTTGGGTTGTGTGCAATTCTGTCTATTTCACAGAGATGGGAAAGGGCGCACACACACACACACACACACACACACACACACACACACACACACACACACACACACACACACACACACACACACACACACGCACACACACACACACACACACACACACACACACACACACACACACACACACACACACACACACACACACACACACACACACACACACACACACACACACACACACACAGAGAGAGAGGCATGCAGCAAACAGTCCCACCAGTGTGATACAATCATGGATATGGGAATGAAGTGACAAAACTGGGCCCTATTGGCGAAAAGGGGGGATTCATACATTATAATGTGCGTATCTTTAGAGGATGGGTCGCAAACCCCAATGGGGTTTAATGCACTGGCTCTTGTTGTTTATCATACAGACAATGAATAGGAAGCAGAAAAGCAACATGGAATACATCGTCAGAATTTGTTTTGGACTTATTTCAAACAAAGATGTATTGTGAGATATGGAGGAGTCTAAAAACGGGCCTGAGGGGTGACTCGCACGTCAACTCTGACCTCCTTGGCTGTAAACTTAGAATAGCAAAGGGTAACAAGCAGGGCTCCCATATCCTGTCCTATCTTCCCCTCTCTGTAGAATAATTGCTACTTGTTCTCCGTGGTGAGATAGGTCATCACAGAGTCAGAGCTGAAGCTCTCCCACGGCAGATATTTCACGCCTGTCGGTGGATGTCTCTTTATCTCCCTCCCGCCCTCCCTTTCCATTAAAAAGACACGCTTTGGCTCGTTCCGGAGACGTCCTCTTCATCGCTGCTGAGAGAGGCTTACAGCTGGACACTTTGGCGCAAGTGTACCGAGGCCCGACTTCATCCCCGCTGCAACACTACTGTGTGCACCCAGTAAGTGCTTCTTTTTTTAAACCATCCTTAATTCATTGCAAATCCACTCATCCTTGACGTGGCCTTCATACAGAAAACATCTCTTTTCTGTTTCCCGCCCACATCAGAGAGGATGGATAGGAGGAAATCAAGAAAGCATATGTTGCTCGCCGCAGAAGCCTCCAGCTAAGCCCTGCCTCACCAAGGGCTGCTGTGCCAAGAGAGGAGCCGCTCTTAGCTGTTTAGTGACACTTTCTCAGAGACGTTTCATAGTCAGGAGGTGCTGGTGACCTCCCACCTTCCCCACAAGCATCCAACTGCTCTAGTGCGTTCATACCTTCATGAACATCTCAGTCTGCTTTCCAGACCTAAATCCTGACCTTAAAATGCTCTCTAATTGGTCCAGCCCGCTTATTTGGCTCGTGCAGCTCGGCCTCCCCACTAAATGTTCCACCACCGCCTCTCTGCCACAGCAAAGACCGGGAGGACGCAGAGGCCCTGAGGAACACAAGGAGGAGGGGCGTGGCTGGCATCACAGAGTGAAAAATAATATATACATAGAGGGCTTAGCGTTCCCAGATGAACTTAAACAGCAGATTGCCTTGAAGAGCTGAGCTCATTAAATGCGAGGGCTTCTGTGAGAAAATCTCAACAAGTCTTTGCAGAGGACAAGTGCAGCTGGGGAGCAGAGAAGCTATTTTTTGTTGTTACCTCTTGGTAACGTTGTACACAAACCCAAACCAACAATACACTGTACAAACATCCAAACTGACAGCATCGAAAACTGAATGGGGGCACTCCACACTCACCCACATCACTGCACTCAGCATGTCGTGTACTCGGTAGGTGACTACAGGTAAAAACAGACTCGTGTGCAGTTGTGAATAATTCATTTTGACAAGCTGAAGTACCAGATAGGTGGGATTTACCAAACTGGGAAAAAGAATGCTGTCACCTGCAGCAAAACAGTGGTGGTCTAAATGGTTTCACATGAGTATGTTTTGCAGGATGTCTCCACCCATCTGTCTCCATATACTAATTTGCAGTTGCTATTGACCCACGTCTGGGCTGCGGCGCTTCATTCTTCACTTACCGGACCATTGACATGTTCTATTGACTGAAATACAACAAGCATTTAAGCCAAGTTCTTTCATTGTTTTATTGTTCATGTCAACTAATCCCTTCAGTCTGCACAATATAGACAAGGTTTCATTTAAATATATCTTTCAACGAGTGGAGGCTTCACTGTTAAAATAGCAATATAATTGTAACACATGAATAAGCAAGGAATTGATTACCTTATTTAAATAACTGTCATGAGGCAATAAATAACTCAGGCCCCTACATTTTTGGATGGAGTAACAGTGGGCCTCTGAGCAACAGCTGGATATTTAAGACCATTTTTTTTGCTGGAATTATTGAACACACACCCTGTCCTTATTGAAATGTTGAGGTCTGACATCAACATATTTCTAACAGACAGGCTCATATAATCCTTTTTAAACTTAACACAGGAAAATGTGTTCTGTACTTTTAACATTTGGCATTAATGAAGGAATGAAAGAGCTCCTTCAACAGATGAGGTCTTTGGGAAAACAAGCTCTTCAGTTTTTACAGAGGGAGAGGTCATGCACCTGATGGTTGTCTGCTTTTGCCATCAAGGCTACAAAGAGCAAATGGGCAAACTGCATAACACACTGGAAGGTTGTGGTTTGAATTATGCCCTTTTACACTGATCATTGCCCCTAGAAATGATACAATACCCAACAAATTGTATGAACATAGCGTGTAATGCAGTGTTTATCAAAAAAATGTGTTCTGTCTTTGCTCTCCTGTCAAATTAAACTAGTTTGTTAAAAAAAAAAAACACACACAACTTCAATACACTTAAAAGTAGTTTTCCAATCAAAATCTGACTTGGTGGTTACTAGTCTGACGTGTTAGTTAGCATTAGCTGGAGTTAAGCAAATTCTTTTCTTCCCTGTAAAGAGTGCATTCGGCAACCGCCGCAATTTATGTGGAATAAACTGAATTAAAATATTGACTTTTGAATTACATATAAAGGCGAGGAGGAACGCAATTAGTAAATTTAGTTTAAAAATAGCCGTTGCCATCTCGCAAGTTGTCTGTCTGAAACAGTAAAGTTGTTGCAGCCCAGGCAGTCGTACAAATCGAGAATAAAGTAAATTCACTGCCAGTGTGCAATAACTGTGGTTTGCTTTGGTTTTTAACCGTGTTTTATAGTTAATAAAAATGTCTTACAGGCCATTTTCACCAATATTACATTTCTATGGCACAATAATATGTGGTAACACCAGATGCCAAAAAATATCAATTTCAGTCTTGAATATGTGGACCAAATATTGTTTTGTGTTGGCACTTTGTGTGGCGGTGTGTTCCTACGGAGAGCATATTAACCCTGGTTACAAACAACGCACCCCAAAGGGTTTCTCATGTTCACACATACTGTACTCTCCAGGGAGGTCTTGGAACAAGATGGATGTAAGTTGAAGCTCAGCTCCGGAGCCGACAAACCCCCGAGGCCGGCTAACCCCTGCTCCGCTGCTCTCCGCTCTGCTCGGCCCTGATGTGTGTTTTTTTTCACTCTCTTGCTCTCCCCCTGATTTCCTGGGCTTATTGAGTCATGATTGTGCACTGGCGCCCAGTGACAGAGGATGTCAGTTGGCTGTCAGGCGTTCAGGAGGCTCCAGCTGAATCAACAGTCTTTGCACAGAGAACGGCTCACTCCAACGCACCACACACATGCGCAGCATCTCGGCCTCTTTTGTGTATATACATAGCAATTGAAAAAAATATGGCTACAAAAATAGACATGGAGAGATATTTACTACCTCCTCTGGACATCGTGTAATCATAATCTGACGCAAACTTGTATGTTGCGAATGACATCAGAAGATGACTCTGGCTGAGGATACGTCCCTAACTGGAGGCCTTTTCCTCAGCAGATGGGTCAATACATCTCTGTGATGCACTGAAGGAGTTAAAAATACCAGCTCTCCTTTTTTCTCCTCATTCCAGTCCTTTCCCTCGCACTCCCTCCAGTTCATGACACTGGAAGCACGCCAAGGAAAATGTTGATGCCGATTCCCTGGCGTCACTCATGAAGCCGGTTCTGTAGGGTCTGAGCCCTGGCCACAGACGGCGCTGAGCTACGATTGGACCTCGCGAGCCAGCAGGTAGCGTACCTTAGAGAATTTGCTGATGCACCACAGAACAGAATTTCCTTGTTGAAAAATGGACATCGCTCTGTTTTAGGCTTGAGAAAAGCTTTTTAGGATTTTACTTTTTTGAAAGAACTTCCACACTGGCTGTCCCCGAATCTCCAAGGAGACAGTCCAACAGGATTTATCTTCAAAGAGGCTTGACATGTCTAATGTGCCTGCTGGTCAGTCACCGAGGGGTCAGGCTATTCTCAGAACCTCCAGTGGAAAAAACAATTTCAGCATCGAAGACACCAAACAAGCACACTCCATCTCCTTTCATTCAGCAAAATTCATGTCAAACAAATTCACAAGACATTCAAAAATAAACAGGCCGCTCAATTTTTACAGGCATATTCACATGCTCTAAATATAGGCTGAAAAAAAAAAAATCCTCTTTTCTCCATCTGCTTTAGTATGAGGCTGAACTCTTTATATATTCTTCATTTGTGGGTAACTGGTCACCACTGCACCTACAAATGCCAGCAGGCCCCGGTCCAGCCTCGAGGCTGGCACCGTGTGACATCACATCCTGTCATTGTGTTGAGAACACAGAGCTATGCAGACGACAGAGAGGGCCAGTAACATCCCAATCAAATCTCTTGACGCTTCCAGTCCACCAAGACAAACAGAACTCACAATTAGAGGAAAACTATAAGAAGAATAACAGACTTTAGTGCTGACGTATGAGTCATAGTAGATAAACAACAGACAGTTGCTTCCGTCATGGGTTGGTAAACACTGAGAGAAAATGTATTTTGACTATATGCAGCCAATTAAATCTGCTGAATGTCATTACCCAACCAAACCGCATTTGTCCTTGAATGGCCTTTAATGCTAAATTTTATCTCTGTGCAAAACACTGCTCTCAAACAGTTTTTAAACCCCAATATAAATTGTCTTAATTCTGATTTTGGACCATGTCTCCTCCTATTTATGACTCGCAGAAGTTTTATGAAGCTTATTTTTTTTCCTGATAACAGTGAACAATGAAGATATCTTCATTTTATTGTTTCTGAAATGGATTTTTAATAAAATGACTATCTGAAATGGTGAAAATGAATGTCATCATAATGACATGCATTAGCCTTCATACAACTGTCACAAATGTCTGAATAATCATCGTGACTTTTACAAAGGTTTGAAGCCAAAGTTATTTTGTCGTATTTGATTCGTTTAAGATGTCAGGATTTCACAGATATACTGTTGTAATCATTGAAATGTTACAACCTCATAATAAAATCTGATTGATAAAGTTACCGTGTTGATATTTTAGGTTAAGATTGCAATCAGCATCTACTGTATGCCGGCCCGTGTGAAACGAGAAATGTCAGTGCAGAAATGCTACAGATGTGTTTGAGGTCATTGAGAAACAGTGCCACCATCAAAAACCAAAAAGGTTAGTAAAAATGTCGCAGTAGTCTTGACATTTATTGATCCACACCCACACAAAGCTGTTCCTCCAACTAATTTTGTTTCTCATTCTAAGAATCAACCACTTTCTACACCTGAATTCTACTCCACCTCCAGCCGGGTATTGCTATTAGTTTTGAAACTACACGAGCAGCCTTTAACCAACCTACACTGACCATCGTACAACATCTGTTATGCACTGAAACTTGCCCAGCTGTAAACAACACAGACGCTCCTCCAGTGTGAGCAGAGTGATACGTCATGCCAGTAAATGAGAGTGACAGACTTTTATTTATTTAAGTTTAGTTGCGTGTTTTTGGTCCGGCTTTAAATTGCTCGATATTTGCTAACGGTTGGAAACAAGTAATTTAGCTCAACCACTGCTTCCGTTGTTGGAGCTACATTTAGAAACAAATGGTTGATGTCAACGTCGTCACACTTAGTCACCCCCAATGTTCACTGCATGGTCTGCTCTTCAGAGTGGCGAACCTAGATGCGAACAGGGCTTCCAGACTATAATCACAGCAAAGACTGTGAGCAATAGCTGGGCGGAGCTAGACTACAAGGTCATATAAGGTCAACCATATAACAAATTGGGACCATTACTGTTTGCAAGAACTGTATTACTCAAAATCGTATTATTATTATTAGATATTTTTGTAATCTATTCTTAATCTCTTGTGACTTGAATAGTTTTTAGAGGCTCAGTAGAAATCTCTGCGTCTGTCTTCTGACTCACACGGATAAACAAGTTTGTGCTGTATCTCAGAGAACTTGCTGATTCGCATTAGTTGGAAAAATGAAGTCCTGCTGGAGTCATCACAGATCCAACGTGTTTGAATAAATGAGATCTGCAGTAATTTAAAATCTGTCTTCGTATGTGTCTGATCTAAATCTCACACTGCCTCCCTCAGCTATATTCACCACCACTCCACTCTTGTAAATATATCTGTTCTACTTAAATGTTGTTCTCATATTTGGGGCTAATTTAAATGAAGACTGATAAATATACATGAACTCTCGTAGTGTACTGGACAACTCCGCCTTTCCCTGCGTATTTACAGCCCATCTGAAGTCCAGAAAATATTTTTGTGTGTAAAACTGTGTTACACTACCTCTGTCAGATGAAAGTGGGTCAGGTTTATTTGTATTCCTCTCCTGTGATGCAGCTACACAACTTATGAGATGGTAAATTCAACCTGACCTTTGCTCAGGCTCCACATCCTTCATTGAAATGTTATTAAGCCTCAGTCATGCATGTGCTTTTAGACACCTGTCAGTTTCAGCCAAGGCTGTAGTTGACAGTTTTCCAACTCAGTGGTTGTTGGTGTATTTTATCACCCATCTCTTGTCTCTCAGGGTCTGGGAGGAGATGCACTTCATTTTGGACTGTGTCACTCTGCAGTGCCTGAACACAGTGATTCCCAACCAGGGGCCACCTCTGCAACTGACAGGGGTTAACATGTATCAACATGTTGAATCAGCTACCAAAAGCTAGACTTATGTTGCAACTGAGGACTCATATAGCATGCAAAAACAGAAGGCTAAACAGTTAGTACAAAGTACTGTAGAAATGGTTATGGAAGACAGCTAAAAGCAACAAACAAATGGTTAAGACAGTTAGCCTAATGAGGGTGGTGTTAAGGTTGAGCTTATTTAACTAAGGATAAAGAGCTGAAATAGTTAGTTGTAAGTGTTGAAAAGTGACCAAACCAACCTACCTTTCACACTTTAGTTATATGAAAAACTATTGCAACAGTATCCAAATTTATATAATCAATTGTATTAAATAACAACCAAATGAAAGTAAATCAAGTGACACGTAGTGTTGATACGTATGCTTTGCTTCATTTCACCAGGATAATCCACTAAGTAACAACTGTGCTTTTTTCAATAATTACTTAAGTTTGTTTGACAGGGGAACATCAGACAAACTATTTAGAGCGCTGTCAGACCACCACAGTTATTTTCACTGTGGCTCTGAGAGCTCAACAAAATGCAACTCAACAAAACACAAGCACACAGACAAAACATGCAAATTAGGACAACGTCTTATTTGACAACACATATGCACAGCATTTAGAAAAGTAATGCAAATTCACACAACACACCATATTACAGAAACCTGCATTATGTTGCATTTCTCTGATTTTTTGTGCTGACTGAATTTGCAATGCATTATTCAAATACTCCACATGTGTTGTCAGATTGATGAAGCTTTCATAATTTGATTGTATTTTGTTTATTTGCATGTGTTGTTGTGAGTTGAGCTCTTGGGGCTACCGTATATATATTTCAATAAAATAAAAAAAATCCACCTTTGCAACATTAAAATCTTGAGTAAATAAGTAATGTATATCTGATTTATAAATTCTTAATGATTGCTCTTTTCCTGTTCAGACTTTCAGACTGAATGTCACATCAAGTACTGGCAATAGCAGCTCTGTGTGCCCGTCTGCATTTGACTTGCCTCAGCTCAGCGTGGCAGATAAGAGCTCACTAAATAACAAGGAGCAGCCAGCGGGCCAATATGCCCAGGCATAAGACAACCCCAGAGGACTGTGGTCCTCAACTTCAGTGACAAGTTAATCTAGAGTGGGCTGCTCTTCAACTGGTATTATTCCTGTGTGTGTGTGTGTGTGTGTGTGTGTGTGTGTGTGTGTGTGTGTGTGTGTGTGTGTGTGTGTGTGTGTGTGTGTGTGTGTGTGTGTGTGTGTGTGTGTGTGTGTGTGTGTGTGTGTCTACATGTCTGCTCCCCAGATGCTTGTACAGCACAGAATCCTCAGTGCAAGCTTTGACAATAAAAACACAGCTCTCTCAACACCTTCCTTGTCCCCACTTATAAATATTACACTGACCCTGCTTTTACTGTCCCCAGACGCCCGCATTCCTAAGTAATGAAGTGAAGAGTCAGGCTGGTAGTATTATCGGAGTGGGGATATTACAGGATTTATATTGATCAGTAACATCGTATTATGTGTTGGAGTGTAAAGAGTACTGGGGGAGATGTCTGTCTCATCTGAATATGTTCCTGTTGAAGCTTACAAATGGACAGCCTGATGTTCACTGAGACTGATATCTACCTTTTCCTTCGCCTCCAGCAATATGAATAATATAATATGTGAATGTGTGACTTTGTGTACAGCTTCTCTGAGTGTGTTTCTATGCGAGTGTTAAATCAAGCACATACAACGCTGTATCTCTTTCCCTGTGTGTGTGTGTTTGTGCCCGAGCTGTGTGCGCTTGTGTCTGTGTTTATGTCTGCTTGCTCTTAATTAGGGGAAGCAGTGAGCATTTCACTTCTGGAGGGGATTTTATGGCTATGTAAACATCATACATCATGATTCAGCGAGGTGAGGCGAGCGCGGCCCAGCGACTGCCAAATCTCACTTAGATTGCTGTCTACATGGCAACAGTCGAGGGTGACAGCCAAACGTGGAGGTGATGACTGATTTGTTTCCCTGGGTCACAACACACGGAGGCAGATACGATTTAAACGTACATGTGATATTTGACTCTGCGATGCTTAAAATTAAAGCAAATGATTTAGTTGTAAAGCAGCAGCATCAGGATTGTGTCAGTTTTGCCAATTAATAACACCTCAAATAATTGCTCACAGGTACCGAGGAAACTGAAACTGTGATCATGCACTGTTGTCAATATAATGCTGACACCTTGGTTCAATTACTGCAAACATGGGGAACCATGTTACCTCTCGTTTACTCATCATTTTACTACCTGCCAACTAGAAGCTTTAGCTCAGTTTTAACTGTTTTTTTTTTGGTTTTTTTTAATGTAATCCAGGCTTTTATTTTGAAATCTATAACACGTTTCAATACTTCCTCTATTTGTTGAAGCAGGAATCAATTCAGTTTATAGTGTACAGTAAAGCTTCCATTTGTTTCCAGCAATCCTACAATATCCACTAGGGGATTAATTTCACTGCAAGCGGAGAGATATTTAACGTACTGGCTGTTGGAGCTGCAACTGTAACACATGATGGATGTGCAGTGCATTATCAGGAACTGTTGTGTGTTTGCTAGACTGTATATATGAAGTTTTAGTCAGAGGGTTAGAGAGGATGACAGTCAAGGTTTGCGTTGGAAGAAGATCTGCTATATCACAAAATACAAATGTAATACATTGCAGAAAAGGCTAGAAAAATATTATTTAGTCATTCCCATACATGCTGTTTCAGAGGAAATGAGCTTTTGTTTGCTTCAACAGAAGAAAATAAGACAGGAGTTCTGTTGGTGAAGTTATTGCGATAAACAAATGCTTCAACTGGAAATGCGTAAGGGAAAGCACACATCTGCATTTGACAGTCTCCACACAAGCCCCTTAAATGTTTTGTACTGCAGCACAACTATAACGTGTGTTGTGACATTCATATGTCCCGGCTCTGCTCTGATCAATGGGATCTAAAAGCCTCCTATGACATGTCTCATAGCAGTTTTCTGAAGGAGCGATGAGATGTGACATTAAAATCCTGCTCTGATTATTAAAGTATGCCAAATTAGAAGAAAGCACCATTTGCCAAGTCATAAAAAACAAAATAAAAACCTGCATGATGCAAAATATAAATAAAATTACTTATGAACAGTGATTTATTTCCTGAGAGGGACTTTTCTTTTAATCTAAATGACATAGATTTGAGTTCTTCATGAAAATTGGTAATCAGTGCATATTAATAACCAAACTCATCAGTCATATCAGTGTCCGCTGTTTGCTGTTTATTCAAAATGCTTTTCCTTCATTGTTTCCATTTAAATTTGTTGTTTTTAGAAGAACGTTCCGACTGACTCTGATTTCAGAGTTCATCACGGAACACAACAGTGTCACAGTTCGGAGCTCACTCAGAACTCTTTTCACTTCCATCTGTTCAGACAGGAGAGAAAGGAAACACTCGAGACACACAGTGAATCTGTTCGTTGAGCGCTTGTAAATTGTAAAACTTGTGATTGTGATCATGATTGTGACAACATGTCGTTTTCAACTGTTAATAACCGAAACCTGCAACAGTCAGCATCCTTCAGCCAAACAGGTGAGAGACACTGAACACACTAACATGTCTTCACAGATTATTCACTGCAACAAGTCACGGTCCTGCAGTAAATGTTGAAACATGGATCACATCTTTCTTCAGTTACTGTTTATTGATGAAGTTCATGTCCACAAATGTTTTTGTCAATTAGTTTTTGTGCACCAGGTTTTTTTTTTTTTATTATTATTTTTTTTACAATAGACAGTAACCTATGAAAGAGCAATCTCTGCACTTTTCTAAACGAGTTTCCCATGTTTTTCACTTGTGACACATGTATGACACATGGCACATCACACTTTGCAACATAGAATAACATGGGGAAGATATGTGGAAAAGTTTTTGCATGCGAATATACATGGCCTTCATACATTACACCATGAAAATGTTCAAAAACCACATACAAATACATGTTTTACATGTACACAATCAAGTGTGTCATGTGGTCACGAGTTTTTACACATGGGAAATCACTGTCTTTCTTTCTGCAAGGGGTGTTACTCTTCTTGTGTTCAATATTTCCAGACATACTGTAAGTACTATAGTTCTCATTTGCACTTGTAAATACTAGTAAAGCTGTGAGATCAGGCTGGAAACACAAGGAGACATGAGATAAACGCAAATTAACATGATAAACATTTCTGGGAACATAGCAGACCTGAGATTGTGTATAGATAAAATAAAGAAAGTATTAATAATGTACTTTGAGATCTGTTGAATGGTGGTGAACGTCCCTCATTCAAATGTCCAGGCAATCCTCTGTACGTTCCTTGATCTGAGTTTAGCCGCTGGTTTGTGCACCATGTGTTGACTGCACGCGGTGTTTGAACACATTTTTGAACGCTGTCTCAGGACCGGTCAACTCAGAGTTCAGATCCTGGGAACCGCTGCACGGCAGAATCGCTGACTACCAGTTTTGGCGATTCATTTTGAACGGCTGCTTTAACAAAGTCGCCCAGTACGGAATCACTGAAACCAGAGACTCCGTAGCCATCAAAATCCTCAAGAGGCCCGGCGACTCCCAGAAACCCAACAGAGAGGTAGATCATCGGAGACTTTGGAATTTTGGTCAAGCACATTTCACCACAGGTTTAACTCTGTCTAATGTCTTGTGTTTTCGTTCTAGCTGGCCATCCTGAAAAAGATCCGTGGCATTGATCCCGTCAACATCGTCCGATTCTTCGAGGGCTTTGAGCAAAAAGGGTACACTTACCTTGTGTTTGAAATGCTCGACAATAATCTACATGAAATGCTGAGGGAGAGACACGGTGAACCACTCACGCTTCATGAAATTAAACCCATCGCAGAGCAGGTTGGTGGATTTTATCATTTAAAGCGATTTTTACTGATTTACAACACGTCATATACGCATTCATTCTTTATTTCTTCTTCTGTCCCTGCAGCTGCTCTCTGCACTCAACTCTCTGAAGACTGCCGGCATCGTTCACACAAATATAACACCACACAATGTCCTGTTGGTGAAGCAGAGAGGCCGGCCCTTCAGAGTCAAACTCATTGACTTTGGCTCAGCCATCACAGCTGCTGAAGTCAAGCCCGGCTCCATCGTGCAAGCTGTTGAATACCGGTGTGTTTGTCGATTTGTGTCCTTTTCTGTGACACCACCAACCATCATTAAAATGTAAAACTGTGTTTTTCAAATCCTTGACGCTTGTCTTCAGGTCTCCAGATGTCATTCTGGGTCTTCCTCTCTCAGAGGCCGTAGATATGTGGTCTTTGGGTTGTGTTCTGGCCACTTTGTACCTTGGCAGCCCGCTATTCCCTCAGCAGTGCCAGTATTACCTGGTATGTTCTTCAATAAACTCAGATTTAACTGCATAGCATTATATCAAAACACAAATAGACTCTGGTGTATCTGATGTAGCCAATATTCTGTCTTTAGGTGAAAACTATGGTGGAGACTCTCGGTCAGCCAGAGCATGAGCTGCTGAGTGAAGGCACCAACACTCAGCTCTATTTCAAACCAAACCCATGGAGGTTGAAGGTATGCAACCCTGTCCTGCACTGCATTAGGAAAAGCAGATCTTTATTTTTAATCACAGTTTCTGTAGTTATTTAAAATAAAAATTAAATATGGTAAATATATTATTTTCTCCTGTAGACACCTGAAGAGTACTGGACTGAGACTGGCATCCAGCCTATCATTCAGAGAAGACAATCACCCAGGGTTAACAGTCTGCATGACCTGATGAGGGTAGGTGGTCTCTGTTGTACTGTACATGTAAATGCTGATTTCACCCTCCTGTTAGTTTGTGGGTCAAATGGACCGGTTGGAAAGTATAAAAAATACTGACTCAAACCTTTTCTGCTGAGTTTAATTAGTTTAGAACATGTAAATTACAAATAATAAATGCATGTCTTTATTACACACACACACACACACACACACACACACACACACACACACACACACACACACACACACACACACACACACACACACACACACACACACACACACACACACACACACACACACACACTGTTCAGATAAAAATATCAAAACGTGTTTGTTTCATTTTAAAATGAGACACAATGTGATTTCCTAATGCCTCCAAATTCCAGATGGTCTCTTGTATTACCTGCAGTAATGTTTTCACCTCATACTCCCTGGGTCAGAAACTGCTGAAGCCAAAACTTAAACAAACAAAACCAAACAAAACAAAAATAGTGAGAACTGTTAGGAAAAATAAACCAGAGCCCCTTACCGAACTGCAATCAATCGAGAACAAAGAGCCTCAAAACTTGTGAAGCATGAAAATGTTGTTGTGTTAAACATAAGGATGCCAAGATCAGCAAAGTGCCGATAAGAGTATGGATAAGATAAAAAATGAACTTCACTATAGAAGCCTTGTTTTACCAGTAATTTAAAATGATTATTTTTATGGCAAATATTGTCATGATAATAGTCCAAGTTTTCAGTCAAATAACTGCTTGAATATGTGTAAAAAAATCTTGAGGAGAATACAATTACTTTCCATAAGTAAATTCTGATTTTTGTGAGAGGTGAAAAACTCGATAGCACCCTTAGTATTAACTGAGCTAGAGATGAGGTCTATAGAGAAAAAGATAATATCAACTACATTGTACATTTAACATGCACAGGGTCAACTTGACCTGAAATTTGGTGTTCCAGCATAACAAGAGGGTTAATACATGAGTCAGTGTGTGTGTGTGTGTGTGTGTGTGTGTGTGTGTGTGTGTGTGTGTGTGTGTGTGTGTGTGTGTGTGTGTGTGTGTGTGTGTGTGTGTGTGTGTGTGTGTGTGTGTGTCGGACAGACATTCAACGTGTTTTCTAAATGCAGCTGTATTCACCTGTGGATACACATGACGACAAGATAAAGTTGGTCAGCCTCCTGAGGAGGATGCTGCACCCGAATCCTCAGAGAAGAATCACACCACGTGTCGCTCTGACGCACTTCTTCTTGACCAACAACAAAGAGGACGACAGTGATGACATCATCTCACAGTAAGTGATCATGTGTGATGGTTAGCAGACACATGGAGGGGTTATTTGACGGAATAGTCGGCTTGTTAACTGGTTCATTTGTGTGTTTATTCCTCCGCTCATGCATTTGTTATTCTTCCTCCAGTGTCATGGTTCCCCCTGCGAGTGTCCGTCCGATGGTTGAACCGGCAGGAGATGGCCGCACTTCAACAAAAGAACGTTCAGCTTGCTCAGGTGCTAAAAACACACCTGCTGGCTGCAACAACGAGGCCTCAGATGGTGCTGCTCTTTCAGCTGATGCTGCCGCCGCCGCCGCCGCTCCGGATGATGTCACATCTGTAACGACCGGCAGAACTGACGCTGTTTCAGCTGCTGCTGAGGCCCCAGACAGCACAGCAGAGCATCTAAACAAGTCTGCAACAGCAGAGTCACAAGACGCTGCACTCACCTCTGCTTCAACCAAACCTGGTACGACTGACCTGCATGAAGCTGTTTCAGCTGATCAAGGAACAGCCACCGCATCCTCAGATGCACACCTCACGACTGAGTCACATGATGCTGTTCCAGCTGATGATGATGAAGTCAGCACTGTTAATGAAGCTTCCGGTGATGCTAAGGACGAAGCTACTGGCAGCAAAAGCTCTCGGAGCAGACCGCTGAAAAGAATCAGTCGATTGTTCGGCAGGATGTTTCGGGCTCGGTGCTGCTGTTCCTCTAAAGAGGAAGACGATTAATTTATTGTAAATATTTACCATCTTGTCTTGTAATTCAACCTTTGTAAATAACACTGAGTTGTTTGAGCTGATTGTTTTTTGTTCATTTCGTAAGATGTGATACTTTGCAGTTGATGAGAATAACAAGTCTGCGCACCTCCGTCAACAGCAACATTTATTTACTGTTTACTTTATTTACTGTTTACCTGTTAATACTTTAAAATGTGTGTTCCTGTAATATAATTTTCTCATCATGTGCTTTTTACTTTGAAACTTTACATTGTTTTACAGGTGTTTTATTGTGTTATTCCTACTTTTATTTAAATAAATTTGTCAAAACTTTATCCATCACTCTTCTTTGGTGACAAGAATACAGACACACACACACACACACACACACACACACACACACACACACACACACACACACACACACACACACACACACACACACACACACACACACACACACACACACACCCCGGGCAGTTATAACAATGTCTATGTCTCTGATCTATTATTGTAAGATATCTTGTTTTAAAAGAAGCACCTGTCACATCTCTGATTTTTGACTGAAATCTTTGATCCCTGGTATTTTTGGTAAAAACGGACAACTACTGAATTGAAACTATTTATTAAGGTTATATCAGGTGAATATATTTGGAGTCTTTCATAATATTCATTCTTTTGCAGTAGTTGCTCCTGTGTGTATAATGAATATATGTCTCTTTCTTTCGTCTCCCTCATTTGGTCCTATCTCGCCTATTACACCGTATAAGGAGGGTTTATTCTTCTTCTTTGGGAACTCGGTGTGCTCACAGTGGGACTAACCTGATTTAATAAAACAGAAATAAAGACTAATAGATGTTGTGGGGGTAAGTCTGGTGGAGGAGGAAGCATCGAATACCAGCTCAGAGTGCTTTGCTCGCTTCCATTTGGCTTGAACTTGTGGCTTTTTTCTGTCCCAAAATAAACTGATTGCGAAAGGATTTAGAGCCATCACAAGTGTCACTGAAAGCCAAATATTAGCATTTATGGCTGCATTACATGACCGCCCTGATTACGGGTAGCACATTATCCAAAACCTCAGAGGAGCATTAACATTTGATTGCAGCGCCACCATTAATGAGCGCAAGGTCACGCAGAGTCCAGGGTGAAACGGGGTCCTGTTGTGATCTCCACTTTATAAGAAGTCCTCTAACACCTGCTAATTAACGAGGTCCTGCACATGAGTCCAAAAGCACACCACCTCCCCTTTTCCAGGCGGGTGGGTGGCTAATCAGCCTTAGCTGCAGATGTGTTGTTTCTGATAGTTACAAGAATGAAACTTTCTGATTTTAGCCAGGCCTCGAGGCTGTCCCTCCACCAGCTGGCCCCTGCCCACGGGCACACACACACACACACACACACACACACACACACACACACACACACACACACACACACACACACACACACACACACACACACACACACACACACACACACACACACACACACACACACACACACACACACACACACACACACACACACCTCCTCCTTCCCCTGTTCCTTTCTCGCTCTCAGCAGCGAGCCCTGTGCTGCTACTGACCCTAATCCCAAACCGCTGCTGTCACTTATGCTTAGCCAATGCCTCTGATTACACTACAGGGGTGTGCCATAAAACCCCACTTTCAAAATTTTCTTCAGCTCAACACACGGAGCAGCCACTGCCAATGAAATGTGATATCACAGATTTCAAGAACATCGATTTTTTTTTTTTTTTTTTTTTTTTTTTGGGGGGGGGGTCCTGCTGCTGACACTCTTTGTCCTTACCCCCCTTTTGTGCTGCGTTGGCTGGCAATTTCAACAATGTGTGTGGACGAGCAAAGACAGCATGAAGTCCACAGGTGTGGGATTCCTGTCTGTGTGGGCTTTTACTTCAACCTTTGATATTTCACACCTTTTTGTGTCTCACATATAAAGCCTGGTTTCATGTGTTAAGGCATGAAGGATACTCTTGCTCACTTTCAGTGACCTTAAATATTTGAAGAGAAATCAGCATATCAGCAAGAGACCTAAAAATTCCATTAAAACACGTATCTATTAAAGTGCTTCAGCTTGATCTTCACTTCGACATAATATCTCATGACTACAGTCTCCATTTAAGAAGAAAACCTTTATATGTTTATTTAAATGAAATAAAAGCAAGAAAAATGCCACATTTAATTTCTGAATTCTCAGTTAGCATCACACCAGGTATTCAGTGTGGGCTGGTAGGAGCCTATTAAACCTGCTTGCGGCCTCCGGTGGCTGTAGTAACAGACAGAGTGTAAGCAGTACCTCCAGGAAATTCAACCAGCCTGTGTTCAGTGTTTGAGTTTTTTTTAGATTAATGTGTTTATATTGAATAATGGCAAATATTGGTATACTAGAAATTAGGTTAAGCATAATTATGTTGGATAATTTAAGTGAGATATACGCACATATACCAGTCATAGGTGTATAACACTGGGGCAACACAGGCTGCTTCAAAATGCACAGCTCAGGACGTAGAATAAAGGTTTCGCTTTTTACAAAACAGAGGAGCAGATTATCACAGGGATGAGACAGAAGCAGAAAACAAAAACGGGCAGTAGTCAAAAACCACAGGATCAGGATCCAGAACCAGGAAAACCAACACGAACTCTGGGAAACACTGGGATAATAACGCCTAGAACACCAATGAACTGGTACAGACTGATAAAAACACGCAGACGATATACACAGGAGGGCGGGAAAACAATTAGACACAGGTGGAAACAATCAGGGCGGAGGTAGGTAATCACACTTAAGGGCAGGAAGTTAAAACACCTGCAATGAGATGAGAGTGAGACACCAAAATAAAACAGGAAATAAAGTAAACTAAAACAGAAAACATGACCTAGGGTGAGGTGCAGGTTGTGACAAGATCCCAAAAATATTGTGGCTGAATTGTAAAAGAAGTTTGGTCTCGTTCACTTAGAAAGAGACAGATTTTTCCATCACCAGATGCTGTTGACTGCGAGAAACGGCAAAACAGGAAGTGACGGGGTTTATGCGAAATGTGGTGGTGTTTTCATGGGAGTTTTAAATACCATTGCAAACCTTGTTACGGTATATACAGTATAGTAGCATTTAAAGCATTTATTATTACAAAAGATGTAGCCTATGTATTTAATATTACAATCTGAGACCGTTTTATAAATGTTAACCACAGACTTTATATAAAAGTGGACGTAGCTTGCTGGTTTGAAAAATGGGAGCCAATACAGAAGTGCCTTAAACTGCGATACCACCGGGTGCTGCTGGGCGTTGGCTCCAAAAAGCCTCCATGGACTCCCATTCAGCTTGTCTTGAAAAACAAAGTCAATAAAAAAAATTTCCACAAGTAATTTCTGTGTTTTTAGTTAAAGTCACTCCTTATTAGTGTTCTGGCGGTCCATCTGAAAATAATCCCATCATTATTTGAAAATAAGCCTCAAAAAGCTGTGTTTTCGGGGGGTGTCTATTCAGGTTAGAGAAATTGGTGGGCGGGACGTAGTATTGTCAGGTCTCCAATCAGATTGAGTCAGATCCACCGCTCGCTCTCCCCCAGCTCAACCAAATGTGGTCACTCCTGGCTCCAAACCTCAATTTGCAAAATGTTAACTACATGTTTATTATTGTGACATTGAAAACAAAGTTCTGCTATGTTTGTTGCTAAAGGTAATCTATGACTGTTTTTGGCATGATGTTACTTTCCAGCAGTTGAACATTTAGTTAATAATGGCCTCCTTAACCTACAAGGTTTAGTGGGCTCCTACTGACCTTTATATTCGGGACAGATGTGTAATGATAACTAGCTTTTCTAATAACAGGCAAACTAAGTCATTGCCCTGATATATAAAGGTAAAACCCAAAACTAAGCTGATCAAAAACCACCCAACTATTATGAGCATCCTCTGAAATGTGTGCCTTCTTGTCTTTGGAAGGATCTTCTTGGTTGAAAAATCAAACTACAAGATAACGTTGGGGGATCAAACAGATGAAGGTCTGTATGGCAAACACTTGCGAGGAAGTTACCTCAGATGGAAAGCTGGTTGTCTGGAGGAGTTCATCTCTGTGGGCTGTTTTTATCCCTCAGTTTGTCTCTTATGATTCATGGCAATCATAGGAGGCATAAGAAACACATAGAGGCAGAAAATAGAAGCCAGTGACTCCATGTTTTATGGAGGTATGTGTCAGTGTGGTGGGAATGTGTGTGTGTTGACATAAAATACCCATTTGAACTAATTTTCTCTTGTTTTGTAATATAATTTTAATCCTCTCATATCGATATAAGAACGCCATTATAGTGATTATTTTCTAGTCAATTAATGTGACACTTGTTTAATGATGATGAATGATGATGCTTTTTTTAATCTTTAAACTTCTTTACTTTAGGTTTTTGCAGGAACAGAATGAGGCTCCTGCTGCTACCAGCCTGCAGAGCTGCTGTTTGGGCATTTAATAAGAATGTCTCCTGTGGCTGTGGAGGCGTCGCCCTGGAGATTATTACTGGCACATCCTACTTTTAAGAGACCCTGGGATAGGCCTGAAACATGAAAACATGATTTAGGAATTATATAACAGTAGCGTGCAACAGCTTTCGGTTTTCTGGAGCTGACAGATGTGAGGGCTACTTTGCATGTCAACCTGCACAGAGGTTGGATTAAAAACAAACAAACAGGAAGATCAGGAAACTGTCCTGTGGAAGTTAAACGTCAACATTTAAATTTGTTTGGTAACAGTGGAAATGGCAAAAGTTCCAGTAGAAAAATGTATGGAAGTATATTGTATGTATTATTCCACTGAAAGTGACATGCTAAGGTTCTCGTGCTTTACTTGCGTATTTTTTTTTAAACTGCACCGCACTAAAAATACTTAATTTTAAACTATTTGACAGTAAATCCCAGTACAGCTGAAAGTTTATAGAATTTTGAGCTTTGAACTGCTGGTTTAATAAAATAAAGCATTGGGGTCGGTGCAAATTTGAGCTCTGTGTACCTCTGAGAGCCTTTCTCACTATTTTCAGAGTTTTTACAAATCAATCAATCAATCAATCAATCAATCAATCAATCAATCAATCAATCAATCAATCAATCAATCAATCAATCAATCAATCAATCAATCAATCAATCAATCAATCAATCAATCAATCAATCAATCAATCAAGTCACCAACTTGGTTTGTGAACTGACATTTTGAAGCCTGGAGTTCAACATTTCAGCCATCACCACTTTAGCTTTTTGGAGCAAGAAGTGACCGTTTTTGGATGAGAACCTGAGTACACCTGCCCCCCTATCGCGGAAGCATGGCTGCATCCCAGGTGATTCAAGTTGAATGGGAGTCAATGGAGCCAGAGGCTTTCTTTAGTGGCCGTCGGTGGTATTGCACTTTAAGGCACTTCCACTTTGGCTTCACTTTTCAGACCCAGAAGGTACGTCCATTTTTACACTCAGACTATGATCTCAGTAGATGGGTTGACATTGTGAATCAATACACCTAAATGTCAAAAATGACATCTTTGACCATTTTATTCGTTATTATTGGCTCTCTTGCGTGACATATGCCTCAGGGATGATTGAATCATCAAGCACTTAAATACATGTAAATGAGTTTCTATGGGATTACACCATCTGCAAGCTTTCTCTTACCTCACTTAGAGAAAAAAAAAGTGCAGGAGTGTCTTGTTAAAACAGGCGCACACAGAAATCTAAAGAGGAGGTCAAAGTTATTTTCTTTTTTCCTCCTCTGTGCAGTCATATTGCAGCGTTACAGTGTGTTCAGGAGGTGGTGTCAGTTTTACAGCAGCATTGGTCCTGAATGTCCAAATACACCTGATTTGTTTTGTAAATGAGGGCGGACTAGCCGGGTTTACTCATGCACTGCATTGTGTTTCTGCAGGACTTATTTCCCTGAGCCAGTATACGTCTCAACCATGACTCATCTCTATAGCTTTACTCACCGGAGGCCGAATGCATTCAAACTCCTGGTGAGGCTCGCCTGGGTAAATTGGAGACAGTTCTCCTCTGATGTGTGGTATCACATAGCTCAAACCCGAGCCATTGATCAGGGGAGCGGCAGAAACTTGTTTAAGACGACAGAAAAAAGAGCCTCGCCGACGCAGGAGCTCCCCAGCTAAACATTTTCCAGGGTCGATGTCACGACTGCATAACCGCTGCTGCAACACATGATGGAAGACAGAGAATAGAAAGAGTGGGATTTAAAAAAAAAAAAAAAAATGAAAAAAAGAAAGCGGGGTTTTAAGATAGGGTTTGCTGAAGGAAGTAGCTGAAATATACATCACAGAGTGCTGCTCTTTTGAGAATCCCACAGCAGTCTCGAGAGGTGCAGGGTTGGGAGAATGGAAAACACGCTCTTTAGTCACACAGAGATGAAACTCAAACACCGCGCGGCGAGAGATGGCGGGGATACAACGGCAGGAAACTGCGTTAATGCCGCAGCGTGTTTGGTGGTAGCATGAATTTCAATCACGGCACAGAGTGAAATTAATCAGGGACGTGGAGGGCTCTTGACGATTCCAGCAAAAGTGAATAAGATCACAGGAACGTCACAGTGCTGCATATTACAGGATCAGGGGTAGACAATAAGATAATCTGCTGCCGGGGAAGAGGCATTATTATGAATAACAATGTATGTGAGTGTGTGCGTACGTGCATGGGTGTGTCTGTGTGTGTGCCCATGAATATATTTTTTTGTTAATTGGAAAGTATGTATCGTGAGCTTACACTTTGTCAAATACTTTCACCTTTGAAAACATTCAAGCATTCACACACACTTTTCTGATACCTTTTATTTAGACACACACATATCAGGACGGTCATGTTATTTGTGCATCAGTGTTGTGTGAGTTCGTGTGCTCTCCTGTGTGTTCGTCCGCCTCCGTGCATGTACAAACGTGTGACTGAGTGTGTATCTGCGTGTGCTGGTAAAAACGCCAGAGCTGCTCTGTATTCTCGACTCCCCACTGTGATGCAGAGGCTCCAGACTGAGCTATGACTCATCATGGGCTCTCAGTGAGATCTCTGAGGTCAGACAAAAAAGAATGCAGGCAGGCAGAGCTGTAAAGAGACACACCAAGAGCAATAGGCTTAACATGCGCGCGAACACAGGCTTGAAATCCACTGCCAGGTCGCGGCCATTCTACTAAAATAACCTCTAAGAAAATAACCCCTCTAAGTAACAGAACACGCGGCTGCAAGATTGAATGGTCAAAGCTACCATGACCATATAAACTCCCAGTCAAACTTGCTTTGAATTTGCACCGGTTGGTCGATACTGCGACACCTCAAACGCCTTCATTCGGCCACCGTTGAGAGCCAGTGTTGCCTCCCCCAGAGCCTTTGGATGCAAGTCTGCAGAGAAAAGAGGCTGACAGTCAGACAGAGCGACAGACAGCACTGTGGCGTTATCACACAAAATGCTTGTTACATAAACAAGCTCAGATCCTGTTGCCAATTTGTGCCCAATTACATGGTGCTCACTGGCCAAAAGGAGAAACACAGATCTCAGGGCAGATATGGGATGACTCCAGCACCCCCAGCACAGGGGCTCTCAATAGAGGCTAAATGCTGCCATTCTGCAGTGATCTCGCAGATGGGCAAAGTGGGAGGCAGATAGAGGCAGGTGTGTCTGTCTGTCTATGTGTGTGTGTGTGTGTGTGTGTGTGTGTGTGTGTGTGTGTGTGTGTGTGTGTGTGTGTGTGTGTGTGTGTGTGTGTGTGTGTGTGTGTGTGTGTGTGTGTGTGTGTGTGTGTGTGTGTGTGTGTGTGTGGGAGAAAGAGGCCCTGAACATGAGGGTTGGTTCATGTGTTGTGGCTGCACATGACAAGAAGCGGGAGAGCCCATTTGATAGGATTTTGTGCCCCATCTGATGAGACTGTCGCAGCTGATTGTGTGGAACTGAATAAATGAAGGCGCCATGACAACCGCAGCGGCGACTGGGATGCACCTTCCTCAGTTTGCGTGCAGTAACCTGGATACTGCCCATATTCGGAAATACTGTTGGTTACTTGGGTTATATCACTATTATATTTGATTCTCAATAACAGAATTGTGCAAAGCTTCTCATTTGAAATGTTTAAATCATGTTAGACTTATATAAAATTATGCAGACACTTCCATACCACAATAACACACCAGAAGCTTGTTACTTATGGTATCTCAGGATGGTTTTCAAACTGTTTTACTTCCAGGGTGTCAAATGCAGCTGTTTAGTCAAAGCTTTGCAGTGTACCTGATAGGTTTAGGCACCAAAAACAATGTGGTCAGGAAAAAGAAAACATAATGGTTTGGGTTAAATCTCACATCACGGCATTTCGGTTAGGGATAGGCACCAAAACAAGTTGATTCAGGTTTGGAAAAGATCATGGTTTGAGTTAAAATAAGTAATTTTACACGTGATGTCAGTAACTTACTTTCGTTACTTAAAAGAAATCCATAATGACATTTGTTTTCTGAAGGACTCAAACACAGTCCTGAAATGAAAGTCCTGTGTTTGTTCCATCCAACCAAACCCACCTGCTGCTTATGCTGCATTCACATGGAACTCGTGAGCTTCTATGGGAAGTCATGTGCACCGTATGCTTGGCATCCAAGTGTAGGTCATAAAACCAACATGGATGGCATCTAGAAACCACAGAGGCTAACAGTTTAGCAAGCTAACAGGCGGGTAATGTTATACAAGAAATGAAAAGGGCGTTGGGAAGATCAACGTTTTCATCGTAAACTCTACATGACTAAAAGTAAAACATATTAGCTCAACATCCAACAAAAAATGAACTTCCATGACCTCTGCCATTACCGTAAATGTGAATACCACAAGAGGGGCCCTTCATATGGACTCTTAATGTGTACATGGTTAATACAACCTTATTTGAATGCAGCATCATTCACAAGACATAAGTTGGGTCATTGTGGTACCGATGCCAAAGGACACCTTTTGTGTATCTCTGATGCTGTAGGCTTTAACAAAACAGCAATATTATACAACCTGGGAATTAGAACGGGCTGAAATAAGTTACAATACTATGTAATGCCAAAAAAAAAAAAATCAATTGTGTATGTGGAATCTTCTTTTTCAAGATAATTTAGAACTATATTTAATGTAATGTACTGAGTTCCTACTACATATTTACAAGCACTATAATGTTTAAAGTATAATGTTCTAGCAGCTGGTAAAACAACTCAACACACTTTAAATAAAATATTCAATATTCCTCATTGTGCTGCAACCAAACTGTAAACTTAAAACATCACTTTCAATTAAACATTACAAAGCACAAAAATCAAAATATCATCAAATGGTTTAATTCTCGATTTTTTATTTTTACATTTCTGCATGATTGTACTGCCGCTGTTAACAAGTACTTGTGTTTCTTTTGTGCATTGCATTGTGGGACAATAGACTCTTTTCACAGCAGACATTAAAGTGTCTTAGCAGGAAAGTCACAGGTGTAATTAATAACATTAGCAATTGCTCGGTTCCATTAAGTGTCACAGTGAGTTATTCCAGTGATCCACAACGCACAAAGCCAGATTCTCCCCGAAGTGGAATGCAGCCATCATTAATGTTATTACACACACCTATGTTCCTCTTGCTGTAAAATGTCTTCCGTGAAAAAAGTCTTTAATTTAACATTGACGTTTTCTTAGTGAACACACAGCAGTGTCATTAGTCTGTTGTTATGCCTTCTATTTGATCAGTTATAGTCAGCCCTCCCACCACCTCAATAACATGGTGCTGACTCTGTTCACTACACTGCATCCTATCCTACAAAGGTGTGGTTCACCTGCAATAGGTGTGGTTCACTGAACTAGAGCTCCTCTCAGGACCGAATTCTTACTGTTGGCTGTCAAGATGGGACAACTTTTATCAAACCTACCATGACAGATTTGATTCCTCATTGCAATTGCTAGTAATTCAAGAAAGTCAAAACATTTTATTTTATGATTAGTATTTTTTTTTTTTTTTTTTTTTTTTACGATCAAAGGTAAATCATCTTTTCAAGCACCAAATGCACTCAGACATGAAGCTTGTTTTAAGGTAAATGGTTGGTATTCAATTGTTTTGTTGTAATTTAAACTTGAATTCTTGACAATTCATTGCTCACATGAATTTACACAGGTTAAAATGTAACTAAGTTTAAAGGTTATTGGTTTAAGGTATTTTTTTGTCATTGATGCTAGATTCTTGTTTAAAAAAATAAAAAGATTACAAAGTCATTTTTGATTACCTCATTTGCAGACTTTTTTTTTTTTTTTTTTTTTTTTAAATTAACACATTTCCCCTGTTAACCAAACAGTCTGCATAGAGGTGGAGTTTATGCAGTGTGATCAAAATATACTAAATACATTTAAAAACATTATACAAGTGCTATTTTATGAAAAGTGTCAGCTGTGAATAGAGCTGCTATTAAACTCCTGGTTGTGACATGTGAAGTTGTGTGAGTGCGTTATGCTTGCCGTTCCTGTGGTTAAGTTGTGATAACATCGCTACAAGGCAACGGCAACATGAACGACATCTACAAGCCACAGAAGCTAAAAACTCAGCAAGTTAGAAGGCGGGTAATGTAAACCAGGGAATGCAAAGGCATAATGACAGAGGCAGAGGTCGCTGGGACATGGACGTTTTTCTCAGATGTATCAAAAGAAAAACTCTCTATATATATCTATAAAATCTAAATATATCAACTTACAGTCCAACTGAAAATGATCACCGTGCTCTATGCCATTTCTGAAAATATCTTGAAACACGTCACAACCTGTTAACTTTGAGGTTAGGAATATCACAGCAGATGGGCTCGTGAATGTGGCAAACACAACCACATTTGAAAGCAACACAGGTTTATGGCAAAACTTCTCCATAACACGTTGTTTTTTTTTTCAGCTGCTTATCAAATGTGAGTCTGGAGGCCCAGTTCACTGCAGACATTTTGACATTACAGCAGGTAAAGCGCAGGAGACACGAATAACAATGAGAATGTTTGTAATGAGTTGTGCATGCTGGCTCAGTGGCAGAGCTCCCTGGGATACCTGAATGTATCGTTCATTTCATTAATTACACCTGTGCTTTTTCTGTTATGACAAGCCTAATGTATGACAGAGAGTCATGGTGCTGGCTGCAGACATGATAGAAAAAGATGGCTGCCTGGGGATCGGTATTTAGCGCAGCTTCAGTTTTATCCTTCAACCAGTGGAGTTGTAGAATAAGTTGGCATCAAACACTACAAATAATATCATATGCTGAGTAGGTTCAGGGGGCGCATACCTGTCGCATTGGGGTGCAGTGCAGGTGCAGCGGGGGAGCAGCTGCATGTCACATTATGATGAGAGCAGGTGTAAATGATATAATGAACGACGATTGAATTCTATTCAGGTTCCTGGGATTGTGCTTGCTGGCTCACTGTCATGCTGTCACGGCTTACTGAATAAAAAAGAGTTGTTGCTAATGTGATTAGTAACACCTGTGCTTGTCCTACTATGACAAGACAAAATGTCTGCAGTGGAAAAAAAAAGCCAGTTGATTAAAACAGAGACTCGTGGTCGTCACTCTAATTGTACTGAGCTTGAATATTTCCATGAATCTATATCTAACCTCTGAAAGTAGCCCATGGAGGTCCTCTCACCCCAGTTTGGAGAGCAGTTTCTTCGTGCGAGTACCTGCTGAGAAAATGTTGAGTGTGTTAAATGTAGTGGGCTAAAACGGCCAGTGCTTATAAAGTTTGATTGAAATTCAATTTGCAGGGTAATGGTCCCAATGGTCCCACATTTGCAAATTACAAGGGAATCTGATTGACACAGAATGAGTCGTAAGAAGTGGGTAAAGTTATTTTTAGTGCAAGTGCTGCAGCAGAGAGCAGTCTGCTGGTACTTGGTGCTGGAGCTTTTCTGTTCTTGAATTCTTCAGTTTTACTCTGCGATTGAATCTGTGTGGGAATAATTATGCTCGGTTATATCTAAACAAAGGTTTTATTTCATCACTTTCTCTAATAAATATCATCATCATTCTTATTCAGCTACATTGTCAACCACTTGCACCTATACTGAGACTCGGTTCTATTGGAGCTGCAATTTCAACATCTTTATTGTTTTTGTTGAAACAAATTATTTTTTATTTGTAATAGTGTCAGATCAGATACATCTAATGAGGCATTTCCTCGGGAAAACAAAATAAAACTGATTAATCGAATGCATTTAAGTCATGTGAAGAAAATCATGTCAATTTCAGTGTGTTAAGCAGTCAAAACTCACGTGCATACACTTTCAACATGGTCTCAATACACTTTACAGCTGTAAAAGAAATACATAAAACAGATGAGAGAATACAATAACAAAAAACTAAAACCACGTGAGAAACTCGGTGTTAACATGGAGAAAATACAACAGGAGCGGCCGAGTCACAGACGCAGTACAAGTTGATACTTATAGCATTCCAGTATTCACAAAAAAATAATTTACATCAAAATTACCATTTTGAAGGTCCACTGGAATTTGATACTTCTACAGTTGAATAGTGCTGTACTACAGTGTATACTGGTATAATGATTATGCTCCGTTATGAACACAATTAAAGTTATGTGGCCATCACAGATATCAGTGTATCTGTGTACATTTGAATGGAGATTTTATTATATATCAGTGCAGTTGTGCTCAATGGACCTTCACAGACTTTGGTGTAATGTATAACTCAGGAACTACCCATGCTGCTGTACTTGTAAGTATTAACACCAGATCACTGTGTAGTACTGAACATCTAAAAATGAAATGAGGTATATACTGTGTACAGATGTCAGAGTTACTAATACAATGGGAGTGAATAAGCCTCCAAAAACGTCAATGCATCATTTAATATATTATTTATGCAAATAACTTAATTTAAAAGCACGTGTCATCGTAAGAAGCTTGGACACAATTAATCAGTGCTGAATGTTTGTTTGTATAATGACAATAAAGAATAATTGATTCAATACTGAACATTTTAGTGTATACATTGTCTAATATGCTGATAGGATTGATCATTAAAAAGTATACAAAAAACCTTTAATGACCAACAGAACTCTGCAAAGGATTGCAGGACTGCTTTGAGTCCACGGACTGGGATGTGCTGTGTGGACCACATGGGGAGGACATCAACAGCAGGACGGACTGTATAACAGAATACATCAAATTCTGTGAACACACCACCGTACCATCCCGGACTGGACACTGCTTCCCCAACAACAAGCCGTGGATCACCAGTGACCTGAACGTTATTCTTAATAAGAAGAAAGCAGCCTTCAGGTCTGGGGACAGGGACGAGCTCAGGAGAGTGCAGCGCCACCTGAAGGAGAAGATGAGAGAGTGCAAGGACTCCTACAGGAGGAAGCTGGAGGCCAAACTCCAGCAGAACAACGTGAGGGAGGTGTGGACCGGTATGAAGGAGATTACTGGGTTCAAGGGGAGAGAGAGACAATCAGGGGGCTCCCTGGAGAGGTCCAATGAACTAAACTGTTTCTTCAACAGGTTTAGTTCACCGCCCTCATCTGTCTCCTCCACACCTTACACCTCCCAAACACCTCTGCTGCCCCCTCACCCCCTGCTGCCTCCCCCATCCCCCTCTGCCCCCCCTGGTGAGCTGCATAGAGTCCTCAATCTCAAAGGGCTCTTCCTCCATCGGCACCATGATCCCCCCCCCCCTCTCTCTCTCTGTGACGACTGGCCAGGTTAGGAGACAGCTGGAGAGACTCCACCAGCGCAAGGCTGCAGGACCTGACGGCATCAGCCCCGGGGTCCTGAAGACCTGCGCCGTCCAGCTGGCTGCACTTTCTCCAAAAGATTCCTCCAGCTCCGCTGTCACAAGGACAGATACAGGAGATCATTCCTGATACAGGAGATCATTCCTGCCGACCGCAATAAGACTGTACAATAACTCACCTCTGGCAAAATCCATCACACAACAATAACACTGTTGTCTGTGTTTCTTGGTTGTTTGTATATAATATATATAAATATATATACTGTACTGTATATACTGTGCATTTGATATTTTATATGTTTTACTGCTATTTTACTGCTATTTTATTGCTTTTCTATTATTCTATTATTATCTTATTGCTTCCTGTATGCTGCTGTAGCGGAAAAAATTCCCCTCGGGGATGAATAAAGTAACTACCGAACCTAACCTAACAAAGTTTAACATCCAAACTGGTAGCAAACGTGCCTTAATGATTTTCAGGATTATCTCCTTAATTATGCATATTCATTCACATTTTATGAAAACGCAGCAAATAGCATCAACTCAATCTCATATTAATTTATGAATGGTTTTGAGCTGCAGGTGAGCAAAAAAAAAAAAGGCAAAAATTCTGCAAGTGTGATTGCTGCTTTACAGAAACCAGCAATCACACCAATGATAATTGCTTATTATGGAGATTTCATTAATTAACTGGATGCAATTTTATTCAACATAGTCAGTAAGATATTCTTCATAGAGAAATATTTCTATAAAATCATCAGCAGCACAATTTTAGCTTTTCATTCATTTTCATTTCAGTTCTATGTAATATCAGAAACTAGGAGCACAGTCAGCCAATCAATCAGTTTTATCAATTCATTAAGTTTCTTATTAACACTACTGTCACATTTTCAGCTTTATAATTTATTTAAACAGTTCTGTCACCCAAGCTGAACCTCATTTTAATGAGCGTCATGTCTGTTCCTGCGACTGTAACCTGCTGCTCCCTCAGGACACAAACACTCAAATTAAACAACAGCAGAACAATAAGTGCACACAAGTTACCCACACGTAATCGGCTTAAAACATGAAAGGAGGGAGGGGGAGGGGGGATTCGTCAATAAATTGTGATAACAGCTGAATTCTCAGTGCATCAACATGTGAGTGAATCTCATTGTGCTCCTGTACACAGTGCAGCTCTTTTTACACTGCAGTGGATTTCGGTGGGGAAACATGATTCCACACTGCCATCTTGTGGTGACACCAAGTAGTGCGTGCTCTGCTGGCTGTGTCAGGAGAAAATGTTATGGTGGTTTTTTACAAGGTTAAAAAGGTGTTTACAGAATTAGCTGTGTGGAAACGTCACACTTTTTACTCTCTAATGCTAAAACCAGCCATGCGGATCTCTAAAAGGTTATTGATAAGCGTAGATGCAAATTAAACAAGCGGCCAGTGTGGCATGCCTCAAGATAAAACATATTCTTATGGATACCTACATAGAAATCTATAGAATCAATTCACTGCATGCTTTCAAAAAGGTCTCATCAATTTTATGTTAGTAATCTCAATAACTTCAGGCGTTTATCTGTTCGGTTAGATTGCAATTACTCGTAGCCTCTAAATCCTGCTGCTGTCCGTTTGATGAGACCACTATTGATAATCCATGGACTGTAGCACACTCTATCTCACATTCCTGTGATACGTTTCCGCTGAGACAAATGGTGCATTGGTCTCTCATTGGTCGCACGGCACACCCTTGAATCTGAGATCTGTTTCGATGCTGCGATAACGTTCCACCTCTGTGTGCTCCTTCAAACCAGATTCAGACTTGAAGTCCTGCTGTGAGGGTAACAGGCTCCGCAACATGACTCATCTTATCATCTTTTACACTGATGTTTTCACAGAGTCAAACAGGCACGATGCAGATACACGCTGACTGAAATAAAGATGGCTGAGGTGCTGCGAGACCACTGATTGCTGGAGTGTCTTCTTTAGAGAAGTGTGGCTTTTTAAGATGCCAGTTTGTACATATTTGATTATGGCGTGTGATGGATGATTCATTAGCAACTGGGTTTCAGATGAGTTCTCTTGTGTAAAATTGAAATCATGCCTTTTAAAACTAAATCTGATGTCCCCTCATCCACACTGAAAGGCTCAGTCTTCAGATTGCTATTAGCACGCCAAGCTGACAGATCACTGACAAGACCTGATATTTTAGGAAATACATGACATTTAAAAGTTCTGTCTCAATCTCAAACCGTCTGATTGTATCTAGAAAATGCATTTCATTTCATTTTTACACATCGGTACAGCGCCAGTTAAAAGTCATTCACATAACACAATTTGTTTTATTTCATTATTTCAGTGTCTTCGGTGTGCAGGACAACGGTGTGCTTTGTTTCATGTTGCTAGTGTCTTCGCTTGTAGCTTCAACGTCGTCGCCGCTGTCTTTTTTGATCAACCTTAAACATGAGATTTAAAATGTCTCCTGAGGATCCACCAGCGGATGGTAAAAGATGCACAGCTGTTTATTTATGTTCATTACAACATGCTGTTTTCCGGCTACTTTGCATGCATTTAATCTGAATGATGAATTTGAATAATCTGACTGCAGGTTTTTTATGTTATGTTGAAACAAGAACGGCGGCACAATGGTGCAGTGGTTAGCATTGGTCGCCTCACAGCAAAACAAATTCTGTGCGGAGTTTCCATGTTCTCCCTGTGCCTGCGTGGGTTCTCTCCGAGTACTCCGGCTTCCTCCCACCGTCCAAAAACACGAGTCTCAGGTTAGTTGGTGGTTCTAGAAAATGCCCTTAGGTGTGAATGAGAGTGTGAATGGTGTTTGTTTCCGTCTGTCTCTATGTGGCCCTGTGATGGACTGGTGACCTGTCCAGGGTGTACCCTGCCTTCGCCCTAAGTGAGCTGGGATAGGCTCCAGCCCCCCGTGACCATGTTCAGGATAAAGCGGGTATAAATAATGGATGAATGGATGAAACAAGAACATCTACAGCCTTGACCCCAAACCTGCTAGATGAATGCTGCACAGAGCACAACACAGGAGTGCAGACATATGGACTGTGTTTCGATCCTAAACAATAAAAGAGGCCCAAAATAATTGGATTTTGTTTCATACAGAGTTAGAAGTGGGCGTACAAATCAAGCTAAATGTGGACCGGGCAGAATGTCAGACATGACTGTCAAGAGAGGTGTGGTGTATTGTCTTTTGTGGCAGAGACTTCAAAGCGCTTCAGCCTGAAGGTAGTTGGCTCTTGTCATTGTGGCAACCGCAACATATGATTGGTGAGGCTGAAAAAGGACCAATCAGAGCCAAGCTGGCAGACACGACTCTGTGGAGACTCACGAGAAGAAAAGAGTTTGACTGGATCGGATTTTTGATCTTCGGAGCCACAACTCAGTTTTATCTCTGCAAAGTGTTGCTATTCTATGATGACTGTGACCTGTATATAAGCCGTCTCAGGCCTCTTCATGCTATTTCACAAAAACTGCAATATTCAACTGGTGTGGACACTATCAGTATACAGTACACTGAGAGGGTCTGATAAAAAAAAAAACAACAGAGTCTGTCTCACCACTGGACAGCCCATTTATGATCAAAGAAACTCAACATAAAACGGAGAGAACTTGGGAAGGTCAAAATCTGCACCTTTGATACGCACCACATCCCACTCCTGATCTCTTTTTAAAGGGATTTCTGGATTCAAAGAGATTGATTCAACTGTGGATGAGGATTTACAGTGTGAGGATTATGCACACTTCTACTGGAAAAATTAGGACGCCATTATTTCCATTCCTGTCTTTAGCCGGGGAACACAGAGGTACTGACTCAAGGTCAGGCAGTCTAATCCATTCCATCTACGCTATTATTCATCCACAGAGGAAAATATAATCACACCACATTGGTTATGACATTTGTTTGTGTTAATATATTTAAATGTATGTGTGAGCAGAGGTGCTTAATGTAATAAGAGTTCTTTTGTCTCCCTGTTTGGATTTATGTATTTATCATGTAAGTTGAGTAAAAGCGTTAGAACACATTGTGCACATTTATTATGTGAAACAACTTATTGTTTTGTTTTGGTGGAGCAGGACAGCATAATGAATGCAAGAAACAGCAGTGGTGGAATGCTATTAGGTACATTTACTCAAGTATTGTACTTAATTTGAGGTATTTGTACTTTGAGTATTGACATTTTTAAAACTTTATACTTGTACTGATTATACCCCACTAAATCTAAAAGGTGAATATTGTTTTTTACTCCTCTACATGTGCTAAACAGCCTTAGTTACTTTTCAGATTAGAGTTTTTCAAACCCTTTCTGTCCAGTGAAAACTATGTATCTATCACCAAATCTGGTGAATTTCAATTTGGATTTTTCTGATAAACTGAAGGATTAAATGTTTTTTCATATACAGTGGGAAAAAAAATACTTTTTGAGCCAAACAAACAGTTTTAAAACCCACTTGGATTCACAGGAAAATGCATTGTTTTTCTGAGTTTGTTGACTTTTTAGAGATACATGGTTCTTACAGAGTAGAAACTATATAAACATATGATCCTATAGAATATGATGCATTACTGCAGAGTAAATTAACAAAGAGTTCATAAAGTATTTATATAAGCATAACCAAAACTATGTGACTAAACTGCACATTAATTCAACAGTAATATTAATCCAAAAACATCATATTTAGTTTAAAACTCTGAAAGGGAGCATTTACTGCAGGGTGTACTTTTACTTTTTATACTTTAAGTATTTTTTTTCTGGTAATACTGACATACTTTTACTTAAATAAGGTTTTAAATGGAGGACTTTACCTTGTAGTGAAGAATTTTCACAGTATTAGTGTCTGTACTTTTACTCAAGGATCGAAATACTTCTTCCACCATGGGGACACAGTACACTTTGCTTGTATAAGGTCAATCAAGTTGAATAACAACACAAGCAACTACACAAGTTAGTCCTTCCAGAGTGGAAAGAGTTGCAACATTTCTTTTTTCATCATCTTAATAAAGAGGAAACATTTCATAGTTTACCCACATTCTGTACTTCTGAGGAATTAAATCATTTTTAAAAATGTGTTATTTTTGTTTCCACATGGGACCTGCCAAAGACCACAGTGTCCTGGTATGACTTTAAAAGAGAGCATCGTGTGGACTTCACCCATTAAAAGTAATCGGTGGGATTTTAGATCATCTTCTCACTCTGTATCCTGCTGAGTCAGAGCTAATACAGCTGTAGGGAATTAACACTCACTCCCCCACCCAGACACACACACACACACACACACACACACACACACTCCCCCCCTGGGACACAGCTGCCCTCACATCTGCATCACACAAACACACACATTTGCTTGTCTGCAGGCGAGCTAGTCAAACCCACTGCACTCCTAGTTTAAATTTTGGACAATTATCACATTTTCAAACCACTTTGCTGAAGTAGGATGCCATCGTCACACACTAATGCATCATGCCCCAATGCCCAAAATGCACAGAGTGTCAACAACACTCACATTAAATCTCTTTTTATTGCTATCATTCATATTCATACATCAAATAAACATGCATAGTGTTACTATTTATTTACAACAGGTTAAGTAAACGGATGCCTATATTAACATGGTACTACGGTATATAAATACATTTCACGTGAAGGTGTCCCAGGAACTTTGAGGTTGGTAGCGAGCATCGGCTGGAGGCTTTAAGTGACATGTTCCACAACAGGAAAAAGAAAAAGGGCCATTTCCTTGTTTTGTCTGTTGCTAAAAGTGGCTGAGAAGTTTCTCCAAAAATGTCACGGTGATTTTGCTCATATTGTCTCTTTCACACTTTCTTTGGGTGTTTGTAACCATCCAAAAATGCTCTTCGTTCGGACCAAACCAGCGCTGATAATAAAGCACTGAGTTGAAATTGTGGAGCCATCTTTGAGGACAATTTAATCTTTTGAAAGTGGCATTCTGTATGCATCCATACCGACAGGAAGCTTTAGTGGTTTCTCTTGTGGTTCTTTGGCTCCATATTGGCATTCATTTATTGTACTATTCACTGAGAAGACACTATCAAAATTACAACCGTGGTGCTATTTTGTATAAAACCTGACAGTCTGTGTTTCATCGCCTTTTCAACAGGTCAGTGCTTACCGACTTCAACACCGTCGCCGATCACTCATCCAAGTTTAAAAATATAAATATGGGAACAGAAGTTTGAGCATCCTGCACATTTGGACCCAGATGAGACCCCAAATTAAACAAAACTATTCACCTAATCCTGGCAAAAGCGTCAGTTTAGCATTTTATGATGACTCTTCATCATGTTAAACCAAAACTAAATCAAAAGAAGAAAAAACAAAAGTTACAGTTAATAATCATGCAGGAAGAATTAAAAACAAAAGAAAATTTTACTTTTCTATCATCATCAGGCAAAAAGAGCAATCAAAAAGTTTGGAAATTGATGGCATATTCGAAAATGGACTAAAACATCAGAGTCAATGAAGCTAAAATAAGTCAATGAAGCATACATATATAGACTAAGGTCATTATTACACATTGAAAGCTGGTTCTTAGAAATGGAACCTGCGAGACTTGCATTGCGGCTAAATGGACTGTTAAATTCTGGTTTAATTTCAAATGAGTGACGGTATGTCACAGCAATACTGAATACAGCAATAAATAAACATGCATCTCTGTTGTTCAACTGAATCCTGTTTTTCTGTCTGGAGAATGAAGTGTAATGTTCATCTGCTCACTGACTGCATGCTATTTGAGAATTCTCAAATTAATAACAAACATGATATTAACATTTGGAAATGTACTTAAAATCTCAGAGGAACTAAAGGGAAACCAAGAGGAACAGTTAAATTAAACTGGAATCTTTGGTTCTTTGGTTCACATCACTGGTAGCGAACGTACTGTATCACCTGAACTGAAACACTCAATACTCACAAAGCAGAAGGTGACGACAGTGTAAAGAACTGAGGAGAGTTGCCAAACCTCAACAATAGCATATCCACGCATTTCATCCATTTGGATAATACACAGATGACGACATCCTCTTGAAATATTTTGGCCATTTCATTCCTATTCATATCACAATGTCTAACACATCTAGGTCTGACTACTGCTTTATGTATTACAAAAGCACAGTGAGAAACACTACAAGCAGCCCATAAGGAGAGAAATACTCCATATATATGTATATCACAATAATATGGTTCCTGTCTGACCAGGTGTTGCTGTCCTGCATATCCACACCTGTCTGTTGCATCACGCCTGCTCAGTTAGTATGGAGGCCCAAGCGCTCCATATTAAATAAATAAATACAATAGAATGCAATAAAATATCACGCCAGTAAACAGAGATCTACAAATGATCCAATAAACTATGAGGTAATTTAACACCTTATTAAAGTTATGCTGTATTTATATGAGCTGTATTTTTTATTTCAATATCAGAAATATTATTTTAAAAATACCCTTTTGTATGGGACTTTTAAGTATGACACTTAAACTTCAAGTTGTGTATTTCATAAAGTTACTTATCATATTGTAGCTGCTGGATTGGATGGAGATTTGTTTTAGAATATAGAGTAGCTAAATCACGTGATCACAACCTCTCCTGGCAGCCTTGCCCACTGCCAACTAGCTAGCTTGGTCCCAATGTCGATAGGAACTAACAAAAACGGCTTTTTAGTCTCAACAGACGTTTTTCTTTTAAGAACATTTTTAAGATCATAACACTGCTGAGGTAACGAATTAGTCAGCAAGCTAATACAGCTAACTCTGGCTGCTCATTTTGATATTAAATAATAATCTAGGCTCATAAACTACTTTAGCTTGTCACCTGCCGATCTTAATGTAACCTGGTAAAACTAAATTAAGAAAGGTTCCTTTCCATATCTTTACACTATGTTTATCTGTAGCAGAAACTACTTATCTTAATTGAAATTCAGAGGCTGGGGGGATTAATTGGCCAAAAGGTGAGGTGGGCAGGCACCGGTGACAAATCCATCATCAATAAAATGTGACGTACAAAACAAGGACAAGAAATTCTATATCAAAATAAAAATAATAGAATGAAATAAAGACTTTTTAAATATTTGATTATAATGAATTGAGTTTAAATGACTGCTTATATTTATTGGTTCAGTTATATACTTTGCTCGATTTATTAACATGAATATAAATTGTGTTATGCACTATATATTAATTTAATATGGACCCCTTTGGAGTTCCATACATCTTGGGATTCATGGTGCCTCTTTTGCTAAACAGATTTATATGATGACAAGTGCCATAAAACTGTTTGTCGTGGTCAGATTTCCAGAATGCAACTGAAGGGATCAAAGGCCTTATAGCGTCATTGAAAAAAAGGTAAACTGCAGGCAAAGAGAAACAGTACTGTTCAGTGAATTAAACATAACTCACAGAAGGACACAGAAGAAAGGGAGGTTTCAACAGCGAGCAGAACTGATCGTCCTTTGGAGACTGCAGTTATTTTTTCACTTCCCTCGTCTGTCTTTTTCACCTCTTCTGCAATCCGTTATTTTTCCTATTTCACTCTAAATGTTGTATCTGCAAGCAGAAATGGAAGATGAAGTTGTAAAATATCAACGATCAATCCATCACAACAGAGAATCAAAGAGGAATTGGAATCTGCTCTCAACCAACAGTGCTGGTGAATTCTGTCATAAAGCCTTACATTACAGCTCCATCTTAAAATGAAATCACTACAGACCCAGTGGCAATTTTATGTTAAATCTGTGTATCAAATCACACCATGTGAGGATCAGGAAGGTCTATTTTTAGCAAAACTAACTCAATGAAATTGAAAGCAATGACTCACTTGGAGAAGTATTAATATTTAAAATGGAGCTGCCATCATAAGCCTTACTTTTTCATCAAATACAACCCTATATGCTGCTTTGCTCATAAATCCAAACGTAGAAATTGTACACACTCATCTCAGAACACACACCTCAATAACACTTACAGTACATACATACAGTAAAATACACTTCTTGTCTACATACACTCTCTGTCTCACTCTCCGGGACACCTGCTGCACTCGAGATGGTGCTAAAAGTACAGATAATATGTCCAGTAGAGCAGGTTGACCATGACAAAAGACAGGGGGAAGGAGACTCTGGAGTAGTTGTCTATGTGGTGGGGGTTCTCCACATGACAGAAGTTTAAAGAGCGGAGGATTTTGCGGAGGGTGGCGAGAGCGGTGAGGCACCAGTGGGTGGGCTGTGGAGGCGCCGCCTCGGGTTTGGGCTCGCTGCCTGAGGGGCTGGAGGGTCTGACAGTTAGTTCTGTGGAGGCGGGGTCCGGGGTAGGAGTCGCGGCAGTCTCTTTGCGTCTCTTGGCCCGGTTGCAGTGAGTGGAGATGGTGGTGATGATGCCATTCATTTCGTCGTCGAATTCGTGCATGTGGTGGCCATACTGTAAAGGAGTGAGAGAAAAAGAAGAATGAGATATGAACATGAGATGAAAACATGATCCAGATAAATGTGAGAACTTGTAGGGGTGTTCAACTTACCCCAAAGTGTTTGGTGACATGAGAATGATGATAATCACAGCGAACACCACGATGAACACAATGACTGTGACTACAACAACAGCAACAACCACAGCAACGACCACAGCAATTAATAATGCAGTACAGGTATGAGGGTCTCACCATGAGCATGTGTGCATCACTGTGGGTGAGAGTGCAGAAGTGGGCCACAGCGTACTCAATGAGCGCTCCAAAGATAAAACTGAAGCAGATTCCCAAGTACACATCGATGGCCTTGATGAAGCAGTTGGCATTGGGCAGCGATGTCCGGGCTCCCATCATCAGAGTGGTCATGGTCAGTACGGTGGTCACTCCTGGCATAGAAAACACAGAGACATTGGTTGGGTTCGGACTCTTTGATTAAAGACTTGAATCAAACCCACACAGTCCTGGAAATCTTTGTCAATCTCAATCGATAGTAACAAAAAGGATGTTTTTTTGATTTTTCATAATTTAGCCTTGATATTTTCTTGGTTAGTCACTGATATTGCAATAAATGGAGAAAAGACTTGCATACACTTGCCCAATAAATTACTCAGTGAACAATGTTCTGTGTGTTTTCTGTAAGAAATATGTTTCAGTTGTGCTCATGTTAATTAAAAAAGATGTCACCCATGGCCACAGTGCATCTCATGTTTCTAATAGTTTTTTGGCAACTATAGAAGTCTATGGCACAAAGGTATAGGCCATAATAAAGATTTGGCTTCACAGAGGATACTTGTTAATAGATGAAGTTAATAGTGAGTTTTCATTTGATGTTTTTTATGTGCACGTTCAGTTGGTGCCTAAAAACACCTATAACTTGAAAAACCTTACTTTAGTGAAGAAGAGTTCCTGTTGATAAAAACAAAACTTAAATATTCATTGAAGTTTCAATGAAGGGAGCCTTAAAGTAGCATTGTTTTCTATTTCGGTTTCCACCATTTGAGGTTTGACTTCAGGACTTATTATTAATTACATAATCTTGTGTGTCTTTGTTTTCTACGATCTCCAATAAAAAAAAAAAAACATCACCCAACTAGTTATTTTATAGTAAACTCCTGATATTTGCATAAGAGTAGTGGATGTAAACAATCATTAAGTAATTAAAAAATCATTACAATATATGCAGAATTATTGGTATAGGTGTTGTTTGTTGACATCATTATCTTTTGAAAATCACACAGATACGATGGAACTGTTTAATTTTTGTTAAAAAAAAAAAAAAAGAAGCTGCTAACGGCACTATCCAGAAGAGGAATCATACAAGCTCTGTCTTGCAGCTGGAGATATTTCACACCATGTTGCACATCCTGCTCATAATTCAAAGTTTGGCCTTCAGTACAATAATCCTGCTGGTGACCTCAGTATGCAGTGAATATGACCATTAAATAATGTGTCCTCGTCTGGGGTTATTCATGTATCCTTCAAATTCAAATGGAGCCGCATTGACACAAGAAACACGCAAAGGCAACTAAGATCATCTACATTAACCACATCAGAAATTCCCTTTACATCCTAGGCTGTGTGTTTTGAGAATTTAGTGTTGAGCCCCCTGGAGGAGTGGTGGCTCTAATCCAATGGAGTATCTATATTTGGCTGTTCCCATTAGATAACACCAGTGTCAGAGATGCTCTTCTCAAGCCTTCGCCCTCTAAAATCAAAGCCAAACAAACACTTGTGCTCACTGAAGGGAACCAAAAGCCAAAATATCAACATAATGGTAAACAAATACTGAGAAAAATATAGGGTGCAATAATCTCATATAAACAGTACACTTTGGCTGTAATAACATTCATCACCTACAGTCATATGAAAAGTAATTACATGTCATTGAAATTGTTAGCTTTTTTTTTTTTTACATATCTGGGAAACCAGATATGTGCCTCCAGATACAATTGATATGCTCACACAAATGACCTGTAAGATTGACATCTATGTGGTCATTTTTATAATTTGAATACATGAAATAAATAAAAAACAGATCAGTCACACGGAAAAAAGTAAGAACACATTCATCACACCTTCAAATCCATGAAATTGGATGTAGGGGTTTTAGATTAGGCTCCAATGATTAGAACCTACTTAAGGAGTGACTATTGGACCTTATCTTATTTAAACGACATTGCTATTGTAGTGTGTGGTGTCATCATGACAAGATCTAAAGGGTTTTCTGAGTCTGGCATGGGATTTAAAAAGATCAAGCCGACTGCCAATTGGTCCAAGACTGCCGGCCCTAGCAAATTCATCCCAAGAGCAGACTGCTTGCTGCAAAAAGAAGTCTCCAAGAACCCCCAAATCTAATCGTAGCATCTGTGTGTTTCTAAAGTCAGAAAGAGACAAATTTGAAGACCACGGGAGGCGTGCCAGGAAACAGCCTTCGCTGTCCATAAAGTAAATCAGAGCAAAACTATAGCTTGTCAATACATATCTAAGCAAAGATGAGGTGTTTTGGATTAACGTGCTCTGACAGACAAATCAAAGATAGAGTTGTTAGTCTGCAGCAACAGTAACAGTAAGCATGTTGAACCACATACCAACTGAGGCATGGTGGTGGAAGTATCATGGTTTGGGGTTGCCGCTCAGCCTCAGGGGCTTGGAAGTTCGCAGTCATTGACTCAACTATGAATTCTGCATTATATCAAAGAAGATAATTTGAGGCCATGTGTCTAAAAGTAGAGGCTGAAACACAAGTGGACCTTTAGACAGGATAGTGATCCGGAGCACACCAGCAAATCCAGCCAAAGAATTTCTCAGGAAAGAAAAAAGGAGGGTTATGGAACGACCGAGTTAAGAAAAACAAGCCCAGACTTGCATTCCATTGAAATGTTACAGGGGGATTTGAAACCTACATGCAAGAAAACTCTCAAACACCGTGCAACTGAATGAATTTTGCATGAAAAAGTTTGTCAAAAAATTTCCGCAAGCAGATATCAGACACTGTTAGACATCTATACAAAACGCCTTCAAGGAGTTGCTTCTAGCTTCTGATGCCAAGGGTGTACTTACTTTTTCCACAGAAGGATATTACATCTGCTGATATTTTGGTTGCTAAATTTCCTTGTGTTTGGTTTCAAGTATATGTAGCCACTTGTTTCAAAGAGGACCAAATGTTTGCTTGCCGAAATAGGTCAAAAAGGCCCACAATTTTCCCAGGATGCCTTATGTTTTCACAAATATCATTTGCTGAGGAAGAAACATTTTCACATCTGACTGATTAAAAAAAGAGACTTTTTCCCATACCAATACAAATACGTGCTGGAACAGAGGACAGGGAAATCCAGAAGGAAACCCACGAGAGGACCACGAGCAGGCTGGAGGGGACGTAAGTCTCCAGGATGAAGTACAGAATGCTCCGCTTCAGCTGAAAGTGAAAGACCAGCCTGGGGTAATTGCCTATAGGAAGAAGGATAAAAGTCAATCAATAATTTGTGGTGTGAATTTGAAATCAGTGAAGATTAATATTTGACAGTACATCACTGCTGTTTAACCATCAGTACAGCCCTGGTGCTATTACCAGTTTCATAGATGGCCTCGGAGACAGATGTGTAGTGGTCTTCGACTGTGTACTGAGCCAGCTGGAGAGTGTCTAAACCACTGACAGACTCGTTTCCTCTGGTCCAGTAGAACATTACATCATTGATGTTGTAGCCCCCTGCAGAGAAGAAAGATGAAGAAAAATGGTTCTATGTCAACAATGGATTAAATGAGTATTCATGAAAAGTAGAATGTTTTGGTTTGGGTCTGCTAAAAGGAGAGTGAATGTGTTTCCTGCCAACTGTTTGCTCACACGTTCACTATTAAACTTTACTGGGTGATAATAATCTGTCAGCATTATATAGTACATAAAACACACCACCTGTTACCTTTTCTTCCTCTGGAACAGTTTGTGGTCCAGCAATATGAGAAATAACAGCTCGGCAGATGCTCAGTTACCCGTTGGATGACCAACACACCACAGCATACATCCATGTACAGGTGAGAATATGGCTGACACATTACTGCTATAATTTTCAATTCATAAAGATTATGATTATAACATAGACAATATATTAGTTGCCTTTTAGGTTTTTTTTCCAAACAGCTGGGAATGTAAATTGCTAAAGTCATGCTTTGGACTGATCTGGTTTCAGCAGAGTTGTTTGGGATTGCACCTCATAGTGGGGGGTACATTCTCCTTAATGCTAAATATCAGCACAAGAGAGAAGCATTTGGCACGAATGAAAGGGAATATGGAAGCACCTTTAAAAAGCTAGTTTAAGACCCTAAATTGCCCTGGAGAAGCAACAACTCAGAAGGTCTTTACAGAGAAACACTTAAATATATCTACTGTTAAAACAACTCATGAATTTGACATAGAGATGTAATCCAATACTGTTGTTATTACTGTTATCCAACAGGAATTTCTAATGGAAATGCATTTGTGGTGTGTGTTCAGTTCTTCAAAGACGACAGCAAAAGAGTGAGGGGGAAAAAAGTCCTAGTGTGGAGCTTCACTCGAACCATAACAAACCAATCGTATATTGTACGTAGCCCAAGAGAGCTGAGATAACCCAAATAAAACTTAAAAGAAGGCATGCAAAATGAAAATGATCAAAGATACTGTGGTTTAGGTTGGTAGTGCTTTTGAGAAGAGCCATGTAACAATGTGTAATAATTCCAGTTTGTAAGATCTAGTGTGGTGTTGAGATTTGTTCAAGGCAAAAAGGTACGATTAACAAGGCTTAACTGCATTGGTGCATTTTCCTAATTTATCTGCAGAGGGAGCAAGAGAATAAGAAAAGTAAAAGGACATGCTGTTGGCTAAAGCTGGAATACACCTGTGTAATATGCTGTGCATGAAATGCTCATTAATTTTCTCTTGCTCACCGCATTCAAACCCATATGGAGTGATGTATTATTGACCAGAGCCATGATACCGCGGGCAAAGTTCCCTAATGAAGAGCGGTGGGGACTTTTGTGCTGAGAGGTCCTGTACACTCACAGTTTTCTGTCTCGTTGTAATTCTCTTAGAATAACTCATTATTTTCCTGACCTGGTGTTACTTTACGAATTAAAAGACAGATGGGGAGTGACACACTGTGCAAAAGCATGGAGGTAAATTCAGCCTCCCAGTGCCCCTTGGCCACTTGAAAGCAAGTATGCATATCCACGAACAGAATGGCAACACAATTTAAATTAAAGCAAAAATCACAAATGACTGATTCTGTCTTTTGACTCCTTTTGCTGTCAGAACACACTAAATATTTTATCGCAATCCCAATCTGAATGCCCCGCACCCTCCCAAACAACACTCAATCTAAAGCCCTCCCCTGTGCAGATGAGCCACTTTTGGCATGGCATCAAAAGAAATAAATCCTTGAATATACATCTTCATAAAGAGACACGGAGACGGAGCAAAAAGGAGGTAGATATTGAATTCGAGGAGGACAGCAGGGGAGAGAGAAAACAGCAGAGATAGAGCAGCAGGATAAGAGGAAGAGATTGTAAGGGAGGGTGGAAGAAAGCGACAGGCAGAGTGAGAGTGAAAGATGCAGATCTGTAGTGTGGAATTATTGAAGCAGTAAAGGACGGATCCATCATCCTCTCAGTTACCTAACTTTAACCTCCAGATGTCTTTTTGTCTGCTAAGTGGCACCGGAGCTCAAGCTAAATGTTTTATTTGGCAACGAGGTCCTTGTGGGCTTCTGGCAGGAATCAGACTTAGCTTAGCCTGGCTGGCTGTCATTTAATAGCAAAGAGCAAAAAGCGACCTGGAAAGCAAAGACGGCAGATGAGCCAGGGAAGAGAGGGGAGGGGGTCGGGTGCCTTTTTCTTTTTCATCCTAGCATCTGTTCCCAGCCAAAAAAAAAAATCCATCTTGTCATGTAATTTAATTTTAATGATAATGCGCTGTAATTGTAAACACCAATAAAAATGTCTTATTTTATTGCAGGAAAATGTCAAGACATTTCAATACTTTCTGAGTCTGGTGGCAGAGCTTCTTAAAGTATAAAGTGAAAGTCGAAAGGATGTGTAGTAATGGGGGTGGGAGGGTGGGATGGGGTGGTGTGTGTTGGGGGGGGGGCAGGACTGACCCTTAAACTTTATGGATTTGTGGGAAAAGGGTGGCTATAAGAAGCATATTTGAATCAAACAGAATAGTTTGATATTAGTTTGGGAATACATTCTGATTCAGTGCATTAAAGGTACTTGTGATTTTGTTGTTGTTGTAATGCAGTACTCAGACCCTTTGCTGTGGCACTCCAAATTGTGGTCAGGTTTATCCTGTTCACTTTTGACCAGAATTTAACTGGAGTCTACCTGCAGCAACACTAATTGATTGGACAGACTTTAAAGAGGGAGACACCTGTGTAATTAAATGTACAACAATTCACTCTGCAAGTCAGGACAAATAAAAAGATGAGAAGTCCAATAAACTCTCCATAGACCAGATAGATACATTTCTGGCAAACATAGATCAGGGTACGGTTTTAAAACCACGTCAAAAGCTTTGAGAGGTCCTGGGAGCACAGTGGCCTCATTATGAAATGAAAGAAGTTTAAACTACAAAGATTAGAGTCCAACAGTTGACTGTTTAGCCAACTGTTGTCGGCAAGCAAGAAGAGTCTTCGTCAGGGAGGTGACCAAGAACCCAAAAGTTATTCTAACAGAGCTTCAGAAGTCCTCTGGAGACATCGGAAAGAGCCTACCAGAAAGACGGCGTTGTCGACAGCACCCCTGATCAATCAGGCCTCCATGGTAGAGCAGCAAGACGGAAGGAATTTCAAATAAGAGTCATGCAATAGCCTGCTTTTGTCAAACAGCATTTAAAGGACTGGAGGAAAAAATATTTGAAAATATTCAGACAAAACTCCAGGCTGTCTGTTGAACACCAGGAGCTGCTGGTGAAGCATGGTGGTGGAATCATCATGCTAATGGGTACTTCTCAGCAGCAGGGACAGGGAGATCAGTCAGAGTTGAAGGAGGGATGAATGTAGCGAAAAACAGAGAGGTCCTAGAGGAAAGCCAGCTCCTGAGTGACATAACCTTAGAATGGGGCAACTATTCACCTTTCAGTGCAACAATAACATAAGGCATACAGCTGAGATAACACTAGAGTAGCTTTGGGACAATGATTTACCTGTCCTTGAGTAGCCCAGCTAAACCCATACTTAAACCCCGGAGAAAAGACCTGACACCTGAAGATGGCACTTCACAGATTTCCATCCAATATGATGGATTTTAAGAAGATCTGCCAGGAGGAATGAGATACACTGCCCAAATCCAGCTGTGCAAAGCTTGTAGAGACTTACCAAGACGACTCAAAGGTATAACTGCTGCCAAGGGGGGTTCTAAAAAGCACACATAAAGCACATAATTTCCAAGCGCTGCCTCAGAGCTTCATGTTCATTTTCATTATAGTAATCAAATCCTGTATGACCGACAAACATACACAGCAGAATATTCCCTCATGACCAGAATTGCCTCCGTTTATGTCTGCATGTGTGACACAAGTATACAGTCTTACACACGCGCATACACACACACACACACACACACGCACGCACACGCACACGCACACACACACACACACACACACACACACACACACACACACACACACACACACACACACACACACACACACATGCACACACAAGCTGTGTAGAAGATGAGAGAAAGAGATCTGTTTGAACCCTTGGTTTGATCAGATTCACTTGAAATCACACTCACCCACCAACTCTCTGCCACAGCGTCAAGCACCACAGTTCAGATTTTGTTTTATATAGTAAGAAGTGTCCTTACAGCTCTCCAGTTGTAGTGTGCAGGTCTGCTTGTCCATGGGATACTTGGTCAGATCCATGTTGCAAGCCACAGTGGTGGTAATCCTAAAAAAATAGAAATGTTTTTGTTATTAAAGGGGAATTTCATGAAATACCTAGAGCAAATGCTTGCCATTTTGTCATGTGGAATCAGTTGGCTATATATTTATGTATGTGTATTTTGTGGAAACCGCTATTAACGATCCTGGATCCCCAAATATGTCGTGGAAATGCTTCTGAAATTCTTGACACCCAAAAAATACACATACACCTGGTGTCGTTGCAGAGAAATTATAGCATAAGTACAGTATTTCCTCATTGCAGTCTTGAAGAATATTTATACAGGCACAGCTTTTTATAATATAGAGAGACTTCAGGACTTTGTTTTTCAGATTTAAATAGCACAAAGTTTTCTGAACCTTAGATGATTTTGAAACAGAAGTCTTTCCACTGAACAGGTCAACCTTGCAGGGAAGAGAATTGTTTCAAATGGCTGACCTGGGCCTCTGGCTTTTGACCTCTTCATCTTACACACACTGACACATGCTGACTGGCCCAGATTGAGTCACAGACAGAAAGTCGCCTAAGGTCCTGAGACAAAGTCATCATTAACAGATCAATTATAGAAATAATTATGAATAAGTAAACATAAGAATAATGATAACTATACGTTTACAACGTATTACAAATATTACTTTGACATTTTATATATGAATACATATATACACAGATGATTTGGCAGTTCTTTTTTTTCTTAAGTGCATTGAAATCCTAAAATTATTAAATTTTGCACTTATTTTCAGAAATTATTATTAAAACTAATAGGAGTGTTTATCAATACAAAGCTGCTCTCAGCTTTCAACCAAGTCTCAGCTTATTTATTAAGGCCTCCTAAAACATTCAGCGGTGGCCTGAACAGATCGGAGCTCAATGCTTCCTCAGTGTGTTTCCAACTGTACTTTTGCTGGCCACTTGTGGTCCGATCCAGCCAGGTCGCATATGTCCGAATTGAAATAGCCAAATGGAAACAGCCTCAATGTCTGTTACGAGAGACCAGATGAGGCAGTAGATGCACTAGTTTGGATATGTATAATGATAAACTGATAAAACATAGTCTGTTCAAGTTACCCACACTAACTATGCAACATAAAAAAAGATCATGACATAATGAATTTAGCGTGAATGTGGCCCCGTGCTTAATGTACATGTTGCTGTAAAATCAAAGCTCGATTGAAAGCCTGAGTTTTAAATCCATGATTAAAAAAATATTTCATTAATTGAAATGATTCTAAATACACCAAACATGCTGTAAATTATTTCATGAAAACATTTAGATCAAGGGACCTCAATCAAAAATAATTATGTAAATCTTGTATTATTTATATCCTATATTCCATATATTTATACTGTTGACATGACTATAGGGAAATGTGATATCTTCTCAAAGCTTTTTTTCTCACAAGCGTCAGTCTATAGGGTCATTTAGTTTTACAACGAATAATGTCTTAATCATCTTACAATCATAACAGGGTGTGCATGAAGCTCTGATAAATAATGTGATGCAGCCATGACACATCCCTTCTGGAGGCCTTCTAATTCACTGCTTGAGGAAGAGCATTTCTGTCTGGACACTTAAGAATCACTACAGTCAGCACTTAAGAATTACACTTACCGTATTTCATATCTTTTATGCCAAGATTTTAAGCACTCCTTCTTCCTAAGATTTTTTTTTTTTACGCATAAGTCAAATTATTGGACCCTTATTGACCGATCTCTTAGAAGTTCTATAATTCAATGATGTTGAGTCGTACTCAGTGAAAGAGATGCTGATGTTGTGTGTAAAACGGATCTTGCTGAAATTTCAATACAACACCCAGCTGGAGCACACTGACTGACAAGAAAGAAGATGGAAGCTAATCAGCAGAAAATGCATGTAGGTAGTCTACCAAGCACTTTGACCTTGACACCAGTTTGCCACAAGCCTTTGTTTAATTAGCATCTCTCCTCTTTACTATACCGAAGTTCTGACTTCTGCTTTTATGATTATTTTTACACAAAAAATATGATCTGGACACTCCTAAACCAGAAGAATGGCATTGAGGATTTATTTTAAATCATCTTCAACCTTAATTGCTCAACGTTTGGCTACAGTCACCTCAGTACTTTCTCATGTATTCCCCCCCGGCACAGCACTGAAACATTTACCACAGCTGTCCTTTTTCCAATAACTCCTCACATTTCTCACTCTACCCTATCCTTTTTCACAGCCCCAATTCCCTGAGGTTGCCATCCCTCTCCTGACTGTCTTTTCTGGCTTGTTTTACTCCCTGCTTCTGTCCTCTGACTGTAAAATGCTACCGTCACCACATTTTCTCTGTCACGGTATTGATGCAAAGGTTCATGAGGACTGGGGACACACACATTCTGAACAATGAATCAACAAATGGAGCGTCACTGTACGTGGCAATGTCATGCACTTGTTGATAAAAACAGGAAGCAAAATTCTAATTAAAGCATATTCACATGGGTGTAAAAGAGCAAAACAGTGCCCTCCTGATGCGAGTAGTGTATTGAGGCAAGATTAACTCTGAGGCCAGACTGAAGTGAGCCTGAATACCCAACCCAATTTACTATAAAATAACACCCACATACACTGCCCTCCTTCTACTTACAGAGTTATGATTGGAAAATGAAAATCTTTCCCATGTGACCCTTTTCCCTTTAACTGTGGAACAACAACATGCGTAGCCACTACTGTACTGAATGCAGGAACAAGTCAAAGTATAAAAGCACTGAGTGAAGCCAAATCAGCACCATGGACAGCTCTTAGGCAATCTATAGATGAGCTGAGGTTATAGCATGTGACAAAAACATTAGGATGTGTAAATCCCATCAACGCAAGCTTAAAAGAGCTGAACATATCCACTCGCTGGATTCTTTACAACCTTTCTATCAATAACCTGTCTGTTTGGCCCGATATCTAATCAGAATGCCAAGGTAATGCACGCTTCAGCGGCTTGCCAAGAGCTTGTTAAGCTTCATACAAAGTGCAATATCTGTTTCACAGATTCTAACACGACTCGTGTTGCTTTTATGGTCCACAGGTCTTTGTATTGATGGATCACATGCTCCTGCATGCATACAATCCAATACCCAAGTGATAAAATTGACAACTCTCTGCTTTGCAATTTCATTATCTTCAAATTCAACCCACGCTTCCTCCCTCAGCCAATCTCTCTTCCATTCTCTGGCCTTCTTTGCATTGTCTGTTGGAGCAGGAAAAAAAATAACACACAACAAACCATTCAAACACCAGTCGTCAATCGTTATCGCACCTCAGCGCGTAAAGGACGGTCCCGTTGGGGAAAATGCGGATCAGCCTGTTCTCCACAGTGATGTCATGGAGGAAGGACTTCTTGGAGTCGACAATGAAGGTGTCAGGGACCCAGAGGAGCTCCACCAGCCTCCCGTCGAGGCTCAGGCTCTTGTTGCCTTCGAAAATCAAGCGCTCGTCCGTCCAGCGCTGGCGGAGGAATATGGTGGCGGTGTAGTCCTGCAGGAATAAGGCCCAGAGGTCACAACATAGCTAATAGACTGTTTTAACAAGCATGTCAATAATATGCTGACAGACACGACAAGTTTTGGCAAACCAAACGTTGTGGACTTGTATTTCATTAGTCAGCTGGGGACCTTTTTTTTTTTTTTCATTCTTGGGTATGAAAGCCCTTCCGTGCCTGAAGCAACTGTAAACTACAGCACTGCTTCGAGTCAGCAAGTCTGCTTTGGCTTTTTGGACCCTGAACATGTTTTTTCTGCATGGCTTTCATTCCTGAAAGCCCTGCTGTTGTATCATGGGTGATGACGTAATCAGTTTATTGTCTTGTGTGCAACAGGCTGTGGGAATACTTTCCTCACCAAACACATTTAGCAGCACAGGAATTTACCTGATCATGTCCAGAGCAATGCTGGTGTTTCATTCACTGTTCAACTAAGGGCTTTGACTGGTATATGTCACTGTCAACCAACATTATTCTTCACAGAAAAACTACCCACCCAAGTTTCCTGAAACTGGAGTGGATGTGAATCATGGTTGATCCACAAAGTATTTTTCACTTTTATGATAATTTTGAAATCCGAAATCTGACCTACTAAATTTCATAGACAGTAGTGAAGTTCAGTAGTTACAAAACATAGGCAATTCTACAAATTCAATGGCTTATATCCCAATCCACATTTACAGGTACCAGTAATCCTGTTATGGAGGATTTAGTGACAGTGGTTTCTTTGGGGAGAACTGGTACCGGTGCAAAAACTGCAATATGGGGCTTCAGCTTGGCATGCACATATTTTGACAAAATTCTAATAATTTTGAAAATATCTCCTGTAATGGTTTCAGTTGTAGGTTTGTAACAATAGCAGACAGGAGTAGTGGCCTCGGTGGAAGTCGGTGCTCTCCAAGTGTCCTTTTAGTTTCTTCATGTATAAAATGTGCACTTCAGGTTGTGTCCCTCATTTATAGGTGAAGGGTTAAGTCTAGAAATGTAGTGATGCGGTTTGGCTTTACAAAACGTTCAGGCAAAGTTACTCTGAGTGACGGTTAGTTGTTGCATTGGATAAGTTTGAACCTGTATTGTTTATTAGTTACAAGTAAAGAACCGGAATATAACGAGGCACTCTGTATATTATCTGTGTAGTTTTAGGTTTATTTTTAAATTAGAGTGACCAGCAGGATGTGATTGTCTTACCATGTTGATCTCTGAGATGGTGTCAATGCTGGCAATGTCCAAGCTCATACCCACCGTGACAGGACCATCTAGAAACAAAAAAAGAAACCATCAGTGCATCTGCTGCAGTATGTTCACACTGCAAAATCCCTACAATTATGGTAAAGCATCCTGTTGTATAACGAAAGGCTACTGAGGGACCGCATATTTAAAAATGCTGAAGACCCCCACATCCCTGCAACAGCTGAAGTCTGTCGAGTGTGAAGCTCCTTGAGGGAATTACTTTACCCTGATTCACCATCACAGAGGGGCTAACTTACTGCTTGATGTTTCTCCTTCCCATTCTCCTTCCCTCTCACTTATCAATCTTTATTTCTGTGGGAGACATTAATGAGCCGGTTGTCATGTTGCTAATACTGTCTGTGCCAATGTCCGTGCCTGCTTTACATGTGTTTTTACTGCATGCATATGCATATACTCTCAGCAGGTGTTTGTACATTTACTTCAACTGGGGTTTAGTTTTAGTGGAACAAATATAAAGATTTGTATCTTCTCATCTAACTTCGGGCAAGAAAGCAAATAAATGTATGAACTCAAAATGCTTAATTATTCCTTGAAGGCTATTTGTGTGTTAGAAGTGGTGATTAAGTTTTGTAAAGGAAGATCAAAAAATGTCTAGTCAGACAGCACTGTGCAAACCTGTTAGCTGCGCCGGAGGCTAACTGGCCTGATAATTACTGAGAAGTGTAAAACCTGCAAGTTGCATTAAAATGTTGAAATATTTTTTACTTAAACTGAGCTGTTTGTGTCGCTAAAAACTGCAAAGCATCACATGGAGCATTTTTGGGTGTTTTCTTTCCCTTTAACTGCAAGAGAATTAATAAATGCAATGGAAATCCTCTCAATGGTAGTAATATAAAGGCATGCATGTATGTATGTGTGAATATGTGTGTTTTTGTTCACCAGCGCTTTTAACTGTCACTGTGTGCCAAGCTTGCGTCGCTAGGCGGGGAGGACAAGTGATTATGCTGAATAGCATTCAACTTGGTAAAGTCCAAGGAGTTATTACAGATCAAACAGTGAGTAAACAATCCATAATCACATTGTGACGAATTCCCGGAGCCTGAACAATAACAGTAGGGAGGGATTTGCAGGAAATGACATAACATTGTTCTTCTGAAAGCATACACTGAGATAAACTTTGTTTCTCTGTTGCAAGCAAATTAGTCGCCTGGTGGAAATTGGAATCTAAATCACAACACATATTACAATCGCAGCTCAGACAAGTAACAATATTACTTTTTAAAAAAAAAATTATATAGAGATTAGTGTTTAAGTAAATGATGCTTCTACAACGTCATTTCAATGTTGATTATCTTTTTCATTACCTCCAAAGTAACGGAGCACACCAATCTGGACTATAAATTAAATTAAGGTACATTTAAATGTATGTATGTCAGCATATATTACTCAAAAGGAACACACAAGCACAAAATTGCAATCGGAACTCGTCTCGTTCTCTGTCAAACACACATTTCCCCCGAGTGTTCTGTCATTTCCATGGCTGCATGTGTCTGCAGTTTTCTTACTGTCAAAGAAGGGCCTGAGGTACTTGTTGTATCCTTTCATCAGCCTCTGAATGGTAGGAGGCAGAATCTCTCCTTCTTTAACTTCTGCATTAAGCAAGGAGCTCTCTAACAACCTGAGAACAAAGACGGAGAAAGAGAACAGCAGAAATAAGAGGTGTTTCTTTTTTTTTTTTGTCTCCTCCCATTGTGCATCTAGCAGGTTGGTATTCACAGAATCCGCAGGGTGTCAAATGAGTTCTACAGCAAATCTTGCAAGCCATGCTGGGGGAAGAAAGGGCAGGAGATTAAAACGGCAACTTGGAACTGAAAAATGGGGGGGGGGGAGACCAAAATAAAGGCTTCTTTTAATTAATATATTACTTTGAATTGACAGGATCCATAATACTTTAAACCATCCATTTGTTTTTCCATCTAATCACCCCTTTGAAATGACTGTTTGCTTTCATGATTTGTTTTTTCGTCTGTCTGAATCCTATTCTTAAAGGCACATTGAAGTGTGGGAAGATAATTATATTGCTATATGGCAATTGCGGCATTGGGGGGGGGGGGGTTGAAAGAACACTCATTGCGCCTTTTCCAGTGGTACGTGTGTTTGTGTATAAATCAGGCTCTAAATACAGAACGCCTGCTCTGAAGAGAGAGAGCCCCGGGGCACGTGCCCTGATGTTACATCAGGGCTGAAGCAAGACAGATCAGACCATGTACAGAAGCAGAAAACATTCATCTCCATATGCTGGCAGCATTTCAGAGTCCCCTCTGTCACTTGTATGCTCCTGTAGTCAAATGTGTGACGAGGGGAGCGACAATGGTGAAGCAATATGGCCTAGATTTCTTCTCGTACATTATCATCAACACATTCATGAGTCATTTGCCGTCAAGATAAATATGCTACATGTTTTGCTGCATCATTAATTCATTGCAAATTAATTGTAATACCTTGGTTTGATTACTGTAAACAAGCTAACCAGCTTGGGTCAATATATTTAAAGTTTCAATCTTGCACAGGTGGAGCTTTTGCAAGAGTCCTTAATGAGCCCTGTAGCTTTTTGCCTTTAATGCAACATACCTCACTGGTGCTGGAAAACGACATCCTCTTTTTATTTTATCATAAAACTACTTCACATTGTGCTCTGATGCAACCGACAGCTCCTCATTCTACATCTGACCCTGTGGGACACAGTTTATGTTTGGGGATGACCTTAATTGTATACTAAATGGTAATTATAGAAACATCTATCAGAGAAATATAATGATTTATTAATGACACAATGCTACATGTAACCCATTATTGTATGGAAGGAGACATTGCACTTTATGGAATAAGAATATTGTCCCATTGGGTTAAGGCTGACTTTGCCAATGACAATGTTAACATGTGAAGGTTTAGTAGGTACAATGGTTACTGATTGGTCCATCCTTCAGACTGGCTGAACAAACCTTAATGTGAATGGGGTTTACAGACTATAATCACAATGAAGACTAAAACTGTGAGTAGTAGTTGGGTGGAGACATTATCATGGCGAGAAAATGTGATTTGACAAAAGTGAATAAAAATATATACAACAGAGATATCAAGTTTTTTTCTCATTTGCGTTTGACTTAAGTCAACATGCTGCCTTAGCTGACCTGAGAAGTCATTTCCTTCATAAAATCACCGCCTCATTTTGTGTGCTGAAAATGTGACTGTACTACAGCTTTTGTTTGACAAAAAAAGATAGAAAGGCAGAGTGATGTGTGTTTGTTCTGTATCAAATCACTTCTGAGTAAATGCCTAAATCTATCTGAGAAACCTGCTGCTCCTTTTCATTTCTCTCCACAAGAGAACAGGCTGTTCTACTGGTGAATCCATCATGGCCAGAGAAGCACACACCAGAACCAGACGGGCTTCTACAATACAGGAAAAAACGCAATGAAAAAGTCTTCCCGAGAAAACTCGGAACTTGTTTCACCTGACTGTGTCAAATCAGCTTAGACATCGAGTTAACTTGCTCCCAGCACACTGTTGCTATGCTGCATAAAGTCTCACTCACATGGCTCGGAGCCCGTTGTTTCAGCTGGCAACAGCCGAGGATGGTAAAGCCATGTTAGCGACGGTAGAGACAGTGCTCTGCCTGTGGCACACTGCATTATCAATCTGGGTCACCCTGCATGACCCTCGTTACCTTCACAAATGGTTTTGCATCCGTATGAGTGGGTTTGCACGTGTGTTTCTGCATGGCGTATAAAAAGAATATGTCTGCAGTGGGACAGATGCGGATAGCAGAAAAAAAAAAAAAAAATTAATCAGAGAGCGAAATGAGGGAGAAACATGATGAGGACAAAGAAATAAAACGTACCGGGTAACGATCGTTTTAAATTATATCAAAACAAAGCAAGTGCTGAAAACATACAACTGCGGGGGACATTTATTATGGAATTGATTTCAAATAACCTAGCGCTTACTGATAGTGAGAGAGCTTTTCATCTTTGTGGTTTATCAGCGTTTTACAGTCCGACTATGAACGCAGCTTCTTTGACAAAAATTTGAGCTCTGAGCTCCTCTCATTCTATCCATCGCCATCTCTATAAATCCCCAGACTCTTAACTTCTGGCTGTCCAAACCTTCACCTGCAGCCATGGATGAGACCTCAGCTCTCTGTCCTGCCAAACAGTTACTATCCACTGAGCCCTAACAAAGAAAAAAAAAACAATGACAGATCTGTGGAAATTCTCCAAAAACCACAAAGGGCACGAATTCTAAGAACTAATCTTTTGTTTTGTGATGTATGTGCAAGGCAGCGCGATCATGACAAAACAGGAGGCTGTGTGCCGTAGTGCCAACCGCACACATGAAGTCACAAACTCGTGCATGCACACGCACACAAACAAACATCACTCATGTTTATGTACTGTGGGGTCCCTCTCTCCCGAGATGGAAGCACGGCATGCGCAGAACTCATATTCCTGGAATGTGCGCTGACAGACCCAACACACCTGCCCACCAGGCTGCCGATCAAGAATAACAATATGACACAGTGAGTGCTCACAATTGACCAGTGGGGAGCCGCTACCATACTAAGTCACGAGCTTTGCTTCACCTCGATATCAAAAACATATACATTTACAAATGACTTTTTTGTTAGCTGAGAACGTTGTGCATTAGCTGCCATGAACATTCATGGGCCCTTTGGATTTTTCTGACTTGAATACTTGAAAGTCTGTTGAAGTAGCTGAAGTAAAGTAAAACATTAAAGCCAATGATGATGTGGTTTGGTTTAATAATGTGGAGGTAGCACTGTCACCTCACATCTCTTTACATTAGCTAGGTTTCTTTCAACAAACTAACACATGCTGGTTATTCTTGAGTTTCCTGTGAATGTGTTTTTCTATGAATGTTTTGCCCCATGGTGGACTGACAGGTTGCCCATGGTGTTTACTGCCAAGATGGCAACCTACAATAACATCATCTATTGGTGTGTGAAGTGCCTTTTTGAAGCTTTGCGTCTGGCATTTTGGTCATTTTGGCCACCATATTTGGACGAGCTGTGGAGGAGCAAGAGGTGGATCTGACTGAGGACTTGAGGACACCTATACCAGAAACCTGACTGCACCAAAGGAATGTCAATCAAACCAGACATGCCCCTAAGCATACCTCCCGTTGATGCCCAATATCTAATTTATGAAGGAATTGTATTAAGAAAAAACACGAGACAACAAGAGAAGTTCATGCTTTAGGATTAGGAGTCTATTGGAACCGGAGGTTTTTTGGAGCCAGACCTTACTGTCCCTCTTCCGCATTGGCTTAGTTTTTCAGAGGTTTATTTTTCTGTATAGTATATGTACAGTTCCTGCAATGCGGACACAAAATAAGGCAGTACTTCCACCACATGACCAATTGCATTCTGGGATGAGTTCCAACTCCCTCATTACCTTCAACAGAACAAGCAATACTTAAAAGAAAACAATACATATTATTTATTTATGGATGGATACATAGATTTGAAAGTGATGGTATTACATTTGACAATTTGATGCACTATTCTGCCACAATAATAATGATTAACTGAAGTGTGCTATTGTTTTTGCTTAAAACAAGTTCATGAAAACAATATTTTCTGTTATAAAGTCAGTCCTGAATTAGCAGGTAGATTGCTTGCATAAAAAGAGGATGAGTTAGTTTGACTGACAAGTGCAGTGCAAGATAAAAACAGTAACAGACAATCTGTGGCACTCAAGAGATGTAAGATACATAAAAATGTAGTGGTAACATATCTAGCAGGTTACTGGCACGACAGTAGTTGGATGTCAACATGAGCGTCAGTGTTGAGGACACCAGCTGATATTTGAAACTTAAGCTTCCTCTGTCATGACACTGGTAGCGGCAAAATTATCAACACAGACATATGATGCAGTGAAGTTAAAGAACACTTTCTAATGTGCTAATTGGCCAGTCACAACTGATTGTTTCTCAGCCCCTCTGAACTTGTTGGAAAAGGAAGTGCCAGCAGGAAGCAATGATCCATCTGTCCTTGTTTGTCAAGATCAAAATCTTCTAATCTCAGTAATGAGCCTTTTGTTTGCTTATTCTGCTCCACTTCTCTCCTGAGTCTCAGTCTTGTTCTCTCTTTATCTCTCATGTCGCTTCCCGTCTCTTTCTCACAGTATTAGCAGTCGATGTCTGTGTTGCTTCACTGCACCATGAGGAAGATACTTTTGCCAAATGTCACAACCACCACAGGACCTCTGGCAACTTCGTATGCACAGAGAAAAACAATAATAATAATAGAGTAAAAACAACAATTAGTGTCAAAATGTTGACCTCCTTTAACTACTTTCACACATAGATGTTAAATGTCAAAGCAAGATGGAACTCAGCATGTGATTTGTGAGGGTAATACTAAAAATGGTATGACTGAGGGCTACATGTCACATATAATGGAGTCAAACATGAGAGACTGAGTGGTTACTTGGGTCAAGGTGAGGTATGTTAATAAAGACTTTAAGACTCATGCTTCTAATCACTACCGCCTGACTTTTTCTGTATTAGATTAATATAATTTGAATCATGACCAAGTGCTGCGAGGACACAAACCATCAAAACAATTTAATTACAAAGAAATGCTTTTTTTGGGGTAAGACTGAATGTTGTGTTTTAAAATATTTTACTGATATGCTCATCATCAGCATTTTTGCATTTGTACTATTGCTTTCAAAATTAGTTGTATCCAAATATAATTTTTAAGAGACAGGGTTGAACATAGCTGTGTTAGCTGGTGTGGCTTACTGGTGTGAATACTAGTCACTATGGATATGTGACTTTAGCTGAGGGAACACAGAAATGGTAATTAACATACATATGGTACTGATGTAATCATTGGTACATTTTGTGTGATCAGAGCAAACCTTGAATGATTCATTGGATTTCTATGTAATAATATGGAAGGGAAAGAGAGGATCCACAACTGCAGTAATTTGATGACAATAAAGAAAACAAGGTTGTGTTGACTTGTGTCATGGTGGATCAAGTATTCATAACAAAAACAAAAGAAAACCTCACTTGCTGTGTGGCAAAAAAAAAATGAGGGCAGAATTACGTCCAGATGAAACAAATATTTGTATTAGTTAATTTTTCATTTGTAAACATAATGCTTATCAAGATGTCCTCTAGTCTCTGATGTCTTCTGAACGCCACCTTTGGTTCTAAACAAATAAAACCAATGCAGAAGTGCCTTAGACTGTTTGTCCACCAAGGCGTTTTTTTTTTAGATGAGACACCTTGGTTGCAATACCAAATATCTGTGGAAGGTTGGTTCATTTATGTATTGAACATACCTAATTTCACTGATAGTTTGTGTTATCAACAGGTACTGAGATTAAAAATGTCAGCACATAGTAAAGTACTTGTTCTGGCTTTTGCTCTTGATGAAGGTAAGACTGAAGCTCACAGGAAGAGAGGATGCACTCACCAGTCTATGTGGGTGTGCCAGGCAACATTTCGACAAGTACTATTGTTTGGTTCAAGAGCTAAAGTTGGACGTCTCCCCATTTGTCTGAGGTATGTGCAGATATGCTATGATGTTGGGTCTTTGTGGCATTTGTCTCGCCTCTGCTTCACTGTAATTTGGATGGCTGAAGTGATAGTGATGACGAAAGTTAAACATTTTTCAACTCTCGGCAAATGGTAAAAAAATTCCCAACGTACGTGGGTAAAAACGTTCAGCGCCTTGTTAAGCTGCTCCCATTGACAACCATGTTAAACATACACTGAGCTCAGAGAAAAAGGCTTTGGTGGACAAGGCCCCTTAAAGTGCTACACCATTGAGGGCCACTGGCTCCAAAAACCCTCTGGCTCCATAGACTCCCATTTTAAAAGTGTCAACTTCTATCAGGAAATACTGAGTCAATAATTTTTTTCCATAAATCATAATAGTGTCATTTGCTAAATTCCCTCCCTCTGATTAGTGTTCTGTAGCCTGGCTCTGCCAAACTATTGCTTCAGTCTGTGAATATAGTCTGGAAACCCTGCTTGCATTAACGTTTGCCCAGCCACCCTGAAGGTCGGAGAGACTTGTGTCATTGTTTAAGTGTGATGACGATATGGCGCTGAGCATTTTTTCCTCAATTTTGTTGCAGTTGGAGTTGATTTCAGCGCATATGGTAATCAATCTTGATTGGCATTGAAAAAGGCTGCTTCAATTGTTTCAAAACTAACCCGAGGTCTCCACCCAGTAGGATGAAATGACTGGACATGGAGCAGACTGGACCATGACAAGACTCATCTATTCATGCATCAAATTTGTAGTTGGTTGCCGGAATACCTGGCGGACATATTGTCCTCAGGTTCTCAGTGAGATCCCACCCTCGCTCCTCCCCAGCTAGTCCAAATATGGTCACTTCTGACCAAGATGAAGCCGGCCAAAATGCCAGACTTAAGAGTTAATAAACTAATGGTTGGGCTACTTCTTGGGTAAGCTGAGTAGAACATACAGAAGCTGGTACAACCATGAGTAACCTCTACCACCCATGGCTCCTATGTCAGTACATACAGTACATACATTCTACAGCCTATAGGCGATGCTAATGTGTCTTGTAATGTGTTGTGTAATGTGTGCTGTGGATGTGTGGGTAGAGGGATGGGTTCAAACAGACTAACACAGGGGTGACAGGGTGGCTTCAAATGAAGGACTCAAACCCGGTAGGGGAATTCGCCCTTTCAGATCCTGTTTCATGACAAAGCCTCCCTGCAGACCTCCTTTCCCATCCGCTTCCTCTTCTTCCCAATCTCCAATGCACATAAGGCATCAGCCCAGGCAGCACTTGCACAATTCACAACAGATTAATTCAGTTGAAAATAACCCCTGCAGAGAGCTGAGTAACACTCTCCGTGGACCCCCTTCTCCCTCTCCTTCTTCCAATCTCCCTCCCACTCAGCAGTTACACTCAACTCCAACCCACTTCTCACTCTTATTTCATTGAGTCATTCCTCGTTCCCCAGACTCCATCCACTGGCCTCCTCTGTGCCACACAAGTCCCCAAGGCCATCGGAACGCCATAACATACGGGCATCACAAAGGAGTGCATCGTGTGTGTTCTGTAATCACACAGGGAGCAATTTGATTGAATATTCCTCATTCAGTGGTATGTAGAGATCAGCTGAACAAAGTGGGGATTTGATAAGGCCTGTTCTTTCTTAAACATGCCCCCAAACTGGCAACATAATGGTTCCCCACCGCATTTTTAATCAGATGAGCTTTTGTCATTCTGTTGCATAGACTGTCATATTACGAGATAGGTTTTTCCCCATGTTCAATTAATCAATTTAATAAAACAAAGCATTTAATCAGACTTATATAATACATTAAATGGTAGAATTCCCCTTTGGGGGATTGCCCCAAATTGTGCAGATTATATCATCATCATGGATGTATGAGGATGAGTTATTCAGCACTCCATATGAGATAAAGTAATAACTCAGTTGACCTTCAAGGTCAGAGAATCAATCTCATTCATATTCAAATGACAACTAATGACATTTGTGTCTCCATTCATTGCACCAGATCAAATGGAAACCAAAGAAATTGGTTTCTTTTCTCTCCATGCAGGGCTGAAGTTCCAGTGCTGGATGATTTCTAGCGCAGAGTACCCTCGTGACTTCCTCAGTACAGTAGGCCGTTAAGTGAGAGGAGGCATCCATTGTGCTGTGTGTTGGGGGAGGGAACAAGTAAAAGCATATGGCATTAGCTCAATCTTCAAGGTGCTCTAGAAGCGTTAGATTCACACTGGATGCTTTGCCTGTCAAGTTGTATTAAATGTATTTTTTTCTTCTTCTGCAGAGAATATTATTTTTTTTTTTCTTCTTTTTTGCCGCTGTGAAATGGGATTTGAGGAAAGTCGTTGCTGCTCTCACATACAGAGATTATTCACTTGCTCATCAGGGACTTTCGAGGCTTCCTCAGACCCCTCAGCCAATTCACACTTGGGGATGCAGAGGCAGGCAAGCAGGCACCATGAGGAAGAAAAAAAAAAAAAAAGTCCTCCTGAGTTCATGTCGCAGCCTTGAGTGGATAAAAGCAGCTGTTTCTCCCTTTCATGCTATCCCTGGCAGTTCCCTAAGCCCCTCCACACAGGAGAATAGAAGAACTCCCTCTTGCCAAATATGGAACATTCACACTCTTCATAAGCCTGTGAATTAAGAAGAGTCTCGAAAAAATGTGACATAAGAATCATGTGACTTCATCTAAGTACTCATGTTATATGTGTATTTGTATATGGCGACTTTCATTTCAGCCTCAAACCTTAAATAAAAATAAGTCGGCAGAATAGTTTGTAATTAACAAGTGGAAGAAAAAAAAATATTGCTATGATATATTTTGTCTGGATAACAAAGATTCACACTCCTGCTTGTCTACTTTAAAGTTAAACTCCCATGTTATTAATTATTACAGATACAGATGTATAGTACAGCACTTTGCTCCTTCCATTATTCTGACTGCTTTTTCATTAATATTAAATGCGGGCCTGGAAACTTGCTCTGCTGATTATTGAAGGAGCTGAGTGAGATTTGTCAGTGAAGCACTCTATCCATCGCCCCACCAGCCAATTAAACTGAAGTATTGCTCACTGCACTATCAACTTTTCATGCCCTTTTATATCCACACAGCATTCAATCAAATACAGCACCGGCACGATCAGAAATTAGCCAGTACCCCGAATGATACAGTGCATTAACTGGATATTCAGTTTTATAGCACGTTTGTGTGTTAAAGGTTCTGTGTGACGGATTTAGGGGGATCTATTGGCAGAAATGGAATATAATTTTGATAATTATGTTTTTATTAGTGTATTATCACCTGAAATGAACCCCTCTGTCAGGAGTCCAGTTTTTTCCTCCGTTTTTGCCCCCGATCACCTCTCCTCCTGTGTCCCCTCAGTCCCGTCTTTGTCTGTGGCCACGCCCCTCACCGCCCGTGGCCACGCCCCTCACCGGTCCCAGCAGATGCAGCCACTCACCCCTGATCACCACCTGCAGGTGTGCTGCATCTCCCTGATCACCTCCCCAGACTATATGTACCCTGCCCCTGCACTACTCTGGTGGTCGGTTCATTTTTGATAGCCACCCGTCCGTCCTCCGTCTGCTCTCCGTCAGTCCTGTTCCCGTTCCTCCGGCCTCTGTCCTTCCTGCGGATATTCCCAGTCAAAGTCACCAGTCGGTGGAGTTGCCCTCCCGGCTCGGAAGATTGTTGACGCCGTCCTTTCCGCTGGTCTGCCGGCTGCGCTGTCAGCCGTGTCCCCCTGGAGCTGTCGGTTGAGTTGCCCTCCCGACTGGAAGTAAGTGGACACGAGAGGTGCCACCTTTTGGTTTGTTGTTTTTGTTTTTTGTTTATTACAAATAAAGACTGTACTTTGGAAGTTATACCTGGAGTCTGTGAGCTTGCATTTGGGTCCTGGAAAAACACCCACCACATAACACCCTCACATCTAAATAAGAGCTGTGTCTTAGTTTGGGTTCTTTTGTTTGTACACTTATAAGTTAGTACACCTACTCGTGTAGTGCATGAATTTGGACCATGTGGTGTTGTCTCAAATCAAACACTACCATTCTGCACTCACGCCAAATGACCGTAACATTTGAATACATTGCCCACAACCATATCTGCCAGCTCGTTTTTTTTTTTTCCAAATTATTAACATGTTTTCATGCCCTCTTTCACAATAAACACACTGATGGCTTCTATCCAACAGCAATATAGTGGTGCAAAACAAACACTTTTGTGTGGATGTGTACAACTTATAGCTATATGGCATGACGTTCTTCAACAGCTGCAACTTCCTCAGCTTTCTCGGGTACCGCAGTTTGAAAAAAGGTTGGTGGTCCCACCCTTTGTGGTATGCGTAGCGTTGAAAGCTGCTGGCTAAAAATTACACCATTTGGATACATTTTTCCATACTTGTTGTTAGTGTGAGTGTACTTATGCACTCAAAATATTAAGTGTAAGTATGTAAGTATGCAATTTCTGACACATCCAGGGAGAAGGTCCTCTTTCATGGTTCTACAGTGGCCCAGAAGGGACAAACCAAACACTGGCACTGGAGAGGGCCTTTAGGGAGTTTCACATCCTCCACAGGTTCTCCTACATGCTTGTACGGGAGGGGGGTATTCAAATGGGTACAAGCTGCGACTAAACCCTACACACTACTCCTGTCTTTATGTTGCTAATGTACAGATTGCCGCTTTGATACAGCACTGCTCTCTAGAGGCAATTTATTCCACAGTTGTGAAGTTTTATGTTTGAAGGGGTATTTTCTTTGTGTAAATAGTAAGAATATATGACTGTGCTGGTAAACATGCATTTTTTACAAAAGAGAAAATACAGACACGTCGGGCTGTCGACAACATACAGTACATGACTTGATGAAGTGGATTTCAACCAAATGTTTTTGTTCTTCAGTGAGTTTTTGAGATGGATTATAAGCAGCTTTTGTGAGCCTGCTGTGAGACAAATCTAGCAGGCTGTGGGGAGCCCTGATGGCCTGCTTTCACTCCGATGTTCATAACTCCAAACTCTCACTCACCTCTCTCTTTACATTCGTAGCAAGATAGCGCTCTGAGAATCTGCCATGAGTAACTGATTGAATGTCTGCTGCGTCTCCTGAGAGGGCTCAGGCAGTCGTACAGGTGAGAGGTCCCTTACTCTTTGCTTTAATGCAAAAGAAAATAATGCCCAGTGCAGGGAACTAATGCAATTTCCTCTGACTGTGCAAACACTGATGCAAATTTGAATATCTCTTCAGAAAAAGGATTACCTGATTGCAAGACAGTCCAATTTCCAAAGAGCCATACATCATGTAGTTCGTTAATGATGTCAAAAAACACAGCATGAAAATTGACTGATCTGAGATTGAATTCTGTCTGTTTTAATTAGAGAGAGTGTGACATCCACAACATTGCCGTCTTTAAGAAGACTTGCAGAGGGGATTCATGAGTCGTCAAGCATTTCATCCAAGTTCTGCCTTCTCATTTAGTACAAACATGAGGAATGTCTTTTGTTTTCAGTTATAAGGAGCAACTACAGGACAATATTGCTGGTGCCTTGAGGAAGAGTTTGCAGCTTGTCATTTGTTTATTATAAAAATATGTTTTTTTTCTTATTTATGGTCAGATTAGGGGATTACAGATCTATAGTTTTTGCTTCGATTGGTGCTTTGACCGAGAGCCAAAGAAGATACCAACCGACATATGTTCTCATTACTGCTTGACAAATATAAATGATGGGTGCATGGGAATGACTTCATTGTTTACCCAACAGCCCAACGGATGTTTTATGTATATAAATTTAGTTTTATGAATGAAAGGGAACCTGAAACAATTCATTTTCACTTGTCAGACCTTCTTTTTCCTTCTCAGTTGGTGGAAAGAGGGCTTCCTGTGCAGCAGATGTATACATGCAGATGATGATGTCACACTCACGGATGTGATTACTTTAGTATGCCTATGATGAGAACTAGTCAAATGATTAGAGGTTTAGAGGATATGAAGGAAAAGTAGTCAGTCTGTTAAAAGTTGCCAAACTAAGGCAAAACGAATTGTGATCATTTTCTGAGGACAACGTGAGGCTTTAGATGCATTCAAAGAAGCAACTGCCACACCCGATGCTCACTTTCACATTACCCATATTTGTCAGGTCCTGATCATGCTGATACTGTGCAGTCTGAAAATGGACTATCATTAACTAACTAAACATCTAATCTGGTTTGTCTCATTTCATCCAATAAGTAACTGTTAACCTTGTTTGAAGAAATAGTTTGGCTTTTTTTTTTTTTACATTTAACTGTTGACAGGCAGATGAAAATATACTTGCATTCCATAATTACTAACTACTGTAATCCTATAATTCAACAAATGCAGAAAACTGCTGTACATAGAAATAAAGTAATCATTTTGTTGTGGCAAAAAAATAAATAAATAAATATTGCAATAATTTAAGGTTTGAAAACCAACAGAATCCACTTTAAAGGTCAGAAATGATTAAATTGATTTTATCTGATCCTGGTCATCAAAGGTGTTTTCAAAACTAAAGGCCATGAAAAAAAAAGTCATTCTTTCTACTGAAACTGCTGTAAGTGAGAATCTGAAATGTAATGACATAAAATCTTTTCTGAAAGAGTCAAAATCAAAACGCAAGAAATGGACTGAGTGTTATGTTGACATCCTGCAAAGACTGCAATCAACAAGTTGGATTTTCATCAAGGGAAATCATCAAAGATACATTTCATGGTTCTGTGGGTAATCTTTAATTACTGGTGGAAATGCTCTTGTCCATTTCAGACTCACGCCATTACTGAAGAAAAAACAGATTAGCTATGAAGAAAATGTAACCATCCAGAAAAATCCTATCAGCATGATAATTAGCTGTGTTTTTTTTTCTTCTTTTCAACGCCAGATGACATAAAAAAAAATAACAGTCCCTGGTTTACAGCTGAAATGGAGGAAGTGTTTAGGAATGGGAACAAGGACCGGTTTAAAGAGTCTTGAATGCAGGTTTAGCAAGGCGGTGTGAAATGTTAAACTACATATTTTTAGACACTTCAACAGCAGTTCTCAGAAAATAACTCTATGTCTAAATAGGTCTCAGACAGATCAGCAACTTCAAACTGAACCCTTCTTCCCCCACTTAACGAACACCTCATGCCTGGCAAACAACATGAACAGGCTTTAGTGCCTGTTTGAAAGACAAAAGGACAGTCCCAATACATCCTTCCTGACTGCAACCACCCTCATTGGGCTCATCTCTGATGATGATGACACCACTTGCAGGTGGAAGATAGACAATCTGTCCCAGTGCGTCCAAAACATATTGGAGTTTGACCCTTTAACGACAGTGGAGATGTTTATGGACCTCTGAAAGAACCCGTGCACACCCACCACCATCACCCTGTGTGACTCCTCAGTCTTACAGCTTCTTGGGCACCATCATCACCCAGGACCTCTGCCCATGGCTTCAGTATTCATCGTTGTTGTTATAGTCTGTAAACCCTGCTCGCATAAATGTTTGCACCGCCACTCTGGAGCGGACCAAGCTTCCTCATCAAGAAGGAACAACATAAATTGCCCTTCCTGTGGCAGCTGAAGTAGCCGAACCTGCCCAAGGCAATGATGGTGCACTTCCACACTGCGATCGATGAGTCCATCCTCACCTCCTCCACCACCATCTGGGACACTGCTGCCACTTCCAAAGGCATGGGCAGAGTGAAGCACTTTATTCGCTGTGCTAAGAAGATGATTGGGTGTAACCTGCCAGTCCTCAAGTACCTGGACGCCTTCAGGAAACAGAGGCGAGCAGGGAAGATCACAGCCAACCCAGAGCCCTCCAACCCCTAACATAAACTTCTTCAATCACTCCCCTCCAGCAAGAGTCTGACATCGATCTTCACCAAAAGCTCACAACGCAAAAGCAGTTTCTCCTTCATTCACAAGGTCCGTGTCTGACTCTACACATCACATACATTTGGACCCTATGCAATTAGTATTAGTCTTTGTCTTATTACTTGCACATTACTTATATATACATTTGGATTTGTACATATTTTTTTACCTATTCTTTATCTAGTAATGTAAAGCTACTTTTTTTTTTCATCATTATGCACCAGAACACCAAGACAAATTCCTTGTATGTGAAAACCTAATTGTCAGTAAATCTGATTTAGATTCTGAATAAAAAATACAATAAAATAAAAGCTTAATAGAGCTGATTTGCCAAAATTGTGATGCAAAACACAAGTGAGCATGTTGCATGTCTAAAAATCATTATTGCCAAGACAGTAAAATATGAAGACCAACCACACACTGAAGTTCCCTTACAGTTGTCCAGGTTGAAAAGCACCACCAGCACCACGACCACATTTAATTAAAAGGCAAATTAAAGGCTGTCAAAAGTAACTCGAGCTGCTGACAAAGAACATAAGAGCAGAGAAAAAGTTGGCCCACAGATATGACACATCAGGTTCCTCAGATGTCATGTAAAATCAGATCTCCGGGGTGAACAGGAGTTATTCAAGCGGCACTTAATAGAGTTTGTTCAAGAGTTAACCCTGCAGCAATATCCGTCTAATTACTGCTTAACAAAAAAGCCACCAACCTTCTATCATTATGCAGATTGCTTTTGTAAGTCAGGGTTTTACAATTATTAATTTTTTGTTTTCACATGTATATTTTTTCTTTTCAGTTTTGATGGATTGTTTATGGTGGAAGAAATGCAGTTACATGCTGCATTAAGTCAGCACAAAGACTCGGTGAACTGTGAATAATTTACATTTGGATAAAGACTTTGAAGGGAGCACACTGGATTGAACGCTTAATGACACTTTGCTGCACGAGTGATTAGTCATCCCAAATGCACCTGAACACCTGAAAAATATTTTGTCACGAAAGTGGAAACTGTGAATCATTATAATAAATTCAGCCAAGTCTGATTTTGTGGGGAAAAGTGGAAACTGCATTTAACAAAGGAGTTATTCCTAATGTGTGACCTAAACTCTGATTTCCCTAATGGACACCCGGTCCGGTCTATCAGCTCATTTCAAAGAAAGTCACAACTTTAACCACAGAAAGTGAAACAAAATTAGACTTCGACAGGGATGGAAACCTGCACATTGCAGGGAAGACACAAATTTGTGATGCCACCAGGTAAAAAGTTCACGACGGTCCCCAGGGGTTCAGTGAGTTAGAGAGCGACCGGAGGACTGATGTGAAGACAATGGCATATTGTCTTGTTAAAAGCTGAAAATACTGAAACTCAAAAGAGAGTTTAAAAGTTACTGAGGGAGGTGAACTTTGTCTACCCTCCATTGTTCCTTTCATTGTAGAGGAGCTGCAGCATTTGGAGCTGAAATTTTCTCAGAAGTGGTCTGGTGTTTTGCTTTGAAAGACATTTGTCAAAGTTCATGAATAAAAAGTTTATTCCCAACTTTAGTAAAGAAAACGTAATTCATAAAGCGTTAAAATAATGAAGTGTAATGTACTTGAAAATCTTAAATTACATTCCATCCCAGTAAAGGTTCATTCATTTATCATTTATCAATTGGAAATTAGCTTGTAAACTGTAACTTTGCACGCTTCAAAGGCAAAAAGTAGACTTACAGAAAAAACATGAATTTCACGTGTAAGATCTCGTGATCACGTGACCACATACACACATAATTGTGTATATGTGCATATGTATTTCCTCCATAGGAAATGTGATTTTAGAACATTTAATGATATAATGTGTGAGGCCCATGTACATCCCCATGTTTAAACCTTTCTACATAATGCTATCATATTTTGCAACATGTGGTAACCATGTGTCATACATGGGATCACATGTGTTTCATGTGGAAAACATGGGAAACTCATGTATTTTTCTTTGTTGAATTTAGTATTCACTATCTTAAGCAGTCGCTCACATTTTCTGTCTGCTGTTTGGTGCTGGACACTTTGTGTACAGAAGGTTTTAGGGATTTTTTTTTCCCCGCTGAAAACGGCAATGTTTTGGCAGGAAAACGACACTAAGGGAGCAGTGAGAGTGAAAAAATACAGTAAATCTGTTTGCGGCACAGTCAAACAATTATCTACAACTGATAATAAAGCTCTGTAAAGATAAGGGGAGCTGTAGCATAAGCTGATGATTCTCTGCAGATTCATGACTACAGACAATACTGTTCACACCCTCACATTGTTTTCATGTTGTCATTTCATAAGAATATCAATTGCAGCCACTTTAAACTGAACAGAACCAAAGAATTTAAATCAGTAAAGTGATTTGTAATTTACAATTTCAGTGTGACTTTATATGCTCATGTTAAGTGACTCAGTAAATTTATCCGAAACCAACGAGAGGAGGTTTTGCCTCGCCTCGGCATGAAACCAACATTCATGTATGATCTGAATCGAAGAAGGAAGTCATGTGACAAAGAACAAAGAGTGATCAAGTTGGATGGAAGAAGATGGTTGGATGGAAGAAACATAGAACTCTCACCTGCATGACAAAGTAAAAGTCAATGTGAATTTCTTTTAAGCAACATATGTACATTACATAAATAATGTAACATATTTAACTTACGTAACATTTGTAAACTAACTTATATGACAGATATAATGTTACGAACTTAAAATTGCTTATTTTAACTCGTAGATCTTTTCCTATTGCTAACCAAGCATTTTTTTATGCCTAAACGTAGGGCACCTTACTTTTCACGCCTAGGCGGAGTAAAACGTGACACTGACACGGTGTTCTCTCATGGACCATCAGGCGTGATACTAGGTTGAGGCTGGCTGCGTGTTAAATCACAGTCTTTTGTTCACATTAAAATGTTTGATAAAACTAAAAGCAATGTAATTAGTAGCGAGTGTCATTTGCTGTCGAATAATTTGGGATTTTGTTTCAATGAGTAACATGTCTTGATTGAATTGCTTAAAATGCTCATGTAGCTAGATCATTCAATGCTGAATGAAGTGTGACTGTAGGTGTTGTCAGCTTGTAAAAATCTTGAAGTTTCTCAGCTTGAACTTCCTGCGCCCTCAGATAATGATTCAATTAGAGCGTTACTTTTGAACGTTATCTGGGGATCACCGGGATGTGAAACCTGTGAAGCTGTAGAGTGTGAGCAACTAAACAATCCGTTTTCAAGAGGCTTTTAACCTTGAGGAAGCAGTTCTAGTGTACAAAGTAAACCTCTGATATCAAGTTTGGAGCCCCTGTCCGATGGAATAAGTTATCAGCTACAGTAACATCCCTCTTAATGCGAGCGTGTGCTTCTTTATTAAATCTTCTTTTAATACAACCTCTGATATTCTAAGAGCTCAAAGGAAGGCCAAAATAAGATCTCTGGTTAGTATGAATTAAGATGACACTACAAAGCAGTATCATGGTAATAAGAATGTTATCTGTGGTACCAGCTTTGCAGTCCTGTAATTTTAAATGGACCTTGGAGCTTAGGAGGAGCTTATGTGCAGATACAGTACATGCAGTATGGGCTTAGGTCTTTCAGTTTTCCAATTAGTGAGTGAATCACTTATTTACATTTACAAAAAACAAGTCCCATCCAAATACTGGAGTGGGTGCGTGCAGGTTACAAGTTGGCAACGTGGCTGTTGGATTTAATGCTATTTAAAAGATGGAGTGTTGACCTTTACAATTTATAGGTCAGAGATAATAGATGTTATTCACTGGCAAATGTGCACTTTTGAACTTTGGCTGATTTATATCTTTCCCTTCTGTCACATATGTGCAGCCAAATGATGTCAACTTAGAATTCAACATTTTCTGTTGAATTACTTTGAACAGTATTTAGAAGAGAGTTCAAAGACGAAGTAATAGGAGAAGTGACAAATAAGAAATAAACGCAAAATGAAAAAATAAGGACCTGTCATGTAAAATGATACGCTCTGCTTTTTGAGGCCGTATACTTCTGTTTTTGGCACAGTCATTACTTGTTGGATTTCAAATCTTAATAATGATCTGTAAGGAGGAACTTTTCGCTGCTGTACCACTAAATTAGTCATTTCAAAATCTACCCAAGCGTTTGTCTTTCTCTTCTTCTGTGGGGCTTTAATTCCCTTTTTCAGAAGTTTGCCTGTTACATATTTGTGTAGAGTCGACCGTCTTTCCAGGTCATTCTGATGGGTGGTCATGCGACAGCTGGAAGTTTCTTTAATACCCTCCCAGATTATGATCTTCATATCTTTACAATCTATAATTGTGTCAACTTGATTATCTATAATATGAATATACTATGTTGATTTTCTCTACACACGTATGTTACATATCTGTCCATCCTGGAAGAGGGACCCATCCTCAGGTGTTCTTGAGGTTTCTTCCATTTTTTATCTGTTAGTGTTTTTCCTTATCCAAATCGAGGGTGTAAAGACAGACGGTACCATATACTGTACACACTGTAAAACCCTCTGAGGCAGAAATGTTGGGCCATATAAATCAAACTGACCTGACTGCATTTATTCCAGATACCAACTGTTAGGTACTTTCTAGGACAGAGATATTCAAACTCTATAGCAAGAGGGAAGAAAATCACTGGGGGCTAGAGGGCCGCACATGGTAATTAATGGATACAAATACCTTTTAATAAATAGGTATCGTTTTCAGGCAGTAAAATACAACAATAACACAGTATGAGCCTGTACTTTGAATTTTCTCTTAGATAAATACAATCTACCTTTCTTCATAGGGAAAAAAAAACAACACTTTTTTAATGACTTATGGTGATGGTCATTGGTATCTTCAACTAATATATTTTGATGGTCTTGGGTCCTCATTCTGGCATTTTTGTTCAACAACACAATTAAACACTCAAGAGATAATTGTCTTCATCTCATACTAGTAACATTCTTGTGAGTAAAATCAGACCACAAACATATTGGAACAGGTAGCTCCCAGGACAATTTTATGGGCATCAATATGTGCATCTCCTCATTAACAGATGCTCATCTAAAACTGCCTCCTAGAAATTGCACTTTTTGCAAGCCACAAATGTGATGTGATATCAGATAGTATCAGTAATATTTTTTCCTGACAAAACTTTTTTTTTCCCATTTGCAGTACAATATCCACTTGTAGTTACTACATCCATCCATCCATAATCTATACTAGCTTTATCCTGAAGATCGTCATGGGGGGCTGGAGCCTATCCCAGCTCACTTTGCCGAGGTGGGGAACAAACTGGACAGGTCGGCAGTCTATCATAGGGCCAACACACCTATGGGCAATTTAGAATCATCATGCATGTCTTTGGACAGTGGGAGGAAGCCGGATGACCCGGAGGCAACCCAACCTCAACCGGTCGAGGCAGATGGCCACCCACCTCTGAGCCTGGTTCTGTCTGAGGTTTCTTCCTGTTAAGAGGGAGTTTTTCCTTCCCTCTGTTGGAGGTTTTTCTCCCTTAAAGAGGAGTTGTTTTTTCCCCCTCCTAACTTTATGTGGGAATTGTTGAATTGTTGGATTGTTGGGTTTCTCTGTATAATATTGTAAAGTCTTGCTGTAAGGACTTTAATGTGTTGAGTGCCATGAAATAACCTATGTTGTGATTTGGCGCTATATAAATAAAGTTGAATTGAATTGAATTGAATTGAATTGAATTGAATTGAATTGAATTGAATTGAATTGAATTGAATTGAATTGAATTGAATTGAATTGAATTGAATTGAATTGAAGCCAGAATCTTCTTACTGTGAGGTGACAGTGCTACCCACTGCACCACCCTGCCGCCTGTAGTCACTACAGCATCATGATACACTCACAACACTTGGATAAGGTTACAAAAAGATCGTGGTCTAATTTGATAAAGCAAAAAGTCCACAGTGGGTTCAGACTCATGTTTATTTACATTTAATCAATATTTTACTAACCATAATCACAGGTGCTTTATGTGCCTGGCATCCACCCCAGGCAACTCCTGCCAACTCCAGTCCAGTTTATAAATGTGCTGCTTCATTCATAAAGTAAAAGAAATTCTCTGAACATAATCCTGCCAGTGATTATACCAGCCCTGTCAGGATCCCTGTCTGACGCTGTGTTTTTGACCTTTGTTTCCCCAGATCTCCTCTCCTCATGTGTTATGTCATTCCCCTGTTTGTTGTTGTTTGCCATGTGCTTCGTGTTTTGTTCTGTGTCCTCCTCTGCCCGCCTCCAGTCACCTCCCATGGCCGCGCCCCTGATCAGCCTGCAAGGCTGCGGACAATCCAGCTGATCACCACCTGCAGGTTGACACCCGGTTCCTCATCACACTAATCACCTCCTGACACTACATCAACCCTGGTCCTGCAGTCCTGGGTTGTCGGTCCATATGGTCTGCTACGTCCACTCACCCGCAACCTGTCGCCACTGCTACCAGCCATCCGGGTCGGGTCGGGTCGTCTTGCCGTGGACTACCTCCACCCTGCCTGCTACCCTGTGTCGGACCTCGGGAAACCACACAGGTGTTCCAGTCTGCTGTCCCTGTGTAGGACCTCGGGAGACCACACAGTGGACCTGTTCCTGCGCTTCGTAGGACCTCTAGAGCTGCCTACCTGCCTGCCGTGTCTACGGCCCCACCTGATCCAGCCAGGACCAGAGCACAGTGCGGGGATGCGCCTCCAGCTGGCGTGCCTGCACCAGCTGGCCTCCCCCCGGTGAGAGTTCGGTGGAGTTTCCCTCTCGACTCAGGAAGAGGAGTGAGAGAGTAAAGAGACATTAGGCTCCTAGCCACCAGTAAATAAAGACTGTTCTGTACCTGAACTCAAGTTTGTGTCTGCATTTGGGTCCAGTCCTGCCGCACCACATAACAGGCCCAAATTATAATTGGGAAAACAATTAACTTATAAAAGGGTCATTCAAAAAGTTACACAACTGAGCGCAGCACAGTAATGTACTTGGAAGAGGGGGAAGCTATAACCTTCGTGAGTAAGCATTTCAAGTTATGTTGCTTGATCAACATCAGCAGCTGCATGACGCTCGTTTTTTGTGACAACTGGTACATGCTCATGTGATTTCACCTGAAACTTGAGCAGAGAGCAAATTTTGTGTCAAAGTTTTACAGAACAGAAAGAAGTCGCAGAAAAACAAATCCAGTGAAATTTGCACGCCGTGACCCAAATTGCCATTATGCCATAATTCAGGTTGTTTGCCCCAAACGTTTTCCCTCAGACACCTCAAAATGTTGGTGTTGATATTGTGACCCTGGGGGACAAAGCACAACCCTGCGAATGTCAAAGAAAATCCACCTGAGACTAAGCTTCGGTCTTGAAAAGGGATGTTCTGCCCCTCTTGAAATACAAAGGCCATATAAAGCACCTGAACCGGCTCATTGCTTCCATGGTGAAATCACAAATGTGCATGTGCTAGTGGTCACAAAAATGCAGGTAATACAGGTGCTGATGTTGATCAAGTGACAGAAGTTGGAATACTTTCTCACAGTGTTCATATTACTGTGGACGGACAGTCCTTTCATTGCACCTCGTATGAAAAGTATTTTCTAGGAGATATAATTGTGTATCAGCTGTTTGTACAGCGTAGACATTGGAGGGAATCCAACTTGGAACGCTTGTACAAGAAAATATCACATGGGTGTGGCAAATTCAATTATTAAAGAATTGAATTGTGATTAAGTTTAAGTAACTAAAACACTTCTTAGTTAGTGGTAAGGTAACTAAAGGAAACAATAATTGCAGATACACAATGGGAAACAAACTCTGGTCTGACACAAGAAATTTGGACACAATACTCACTAACCCTGCACTTTAATTTGGCTCTCTATTTTGTTAGATAATGGGCACACTGTCCCGCATTGGCACTGGGCACAAATTGTGAGGTGCTGAATTGTCCAACATGAACACAATTCCAGGGATGGACATGAGGGCATCAGTTGCCAAGGGGGACTGTCAGTAACAGGATTAGCAGAATCAAATTGAAGCATGTTAAAATTTTGCAAATGAAATTCACAAAATTCAAATCACTTTTATGATTAAAAAGCGGCACTTCAAATGATGTGCCCTAATCCTAAATATGTTTCATTTTTTTCATCTGCAGCAGGGGTTTAAATCAACTCCTCCTGCAAATTTAAAATTAATCTTTTGTTGAAGAAGGCTCAGCTAGTAAGAATAAGTTTAACCCTGTAAGATATAAGATTGAAATTCAGTCCCTACATGTAGTTAATCCAAAGATTCTTGTTCTTCTGACAAACGTCCTGTGGTGAAAACAATCAGCAAAAACAGTTTAATGTACTTTTACAAATCCTTGTATTGACGGCAGGCTCGCAGAAATAAAGAGACCAATAAGTGTGTGCAGCCCCGTGGTTTAGAAAATGTACCACTGTGATGTAATCAGTTCTACAGTGTGAGAGTTCCCTGCTGAACGAAAATATAAGCGACAACAGTAACATGACGAGGCACTCTGAAAATGGAAATGGTAGAGAAACCCAACAGAGAGGAGATATTGTTCCAGATAGGGAACCCACAATTAAACTTAATGAACATGACAAATTGGCTTTTAGTTTGCTGTTCTGCAGAAAATTATAAATGATTGATTTAAAATAGGTAAGGCAAGGCAATTACTAAAAACTGTAGAAGAGAAGAGAAAAGTGGATTTTGCCTCATCATTTAACTGAGGAAACTGAGTATATTAAAAAAGGAAAATGATTCTCTGTTAAAGACTTCTCAGTTGATCGGTCTCCCACTTGCACAAGATAATTGACATGTGATAGACCAAAAAAAATTGCAAATTCACATCAGTGGTACTTAATTCAAAGCCATGTGTAAAACTGGACAGTTTAACTACTATTACTATTTTTTTTTTTTTTTTTAAAAACAGAATAAATGCCATTCTTTAGTTTTGAACAGGACATATTTTCAGTAACTGTCGACCTATTTCTAACCAATCCTTCTTCACAAAGCAGGAAAACTGTTGACAAACCAATGGATGCAGAGGCATCGTTCACACGCAGTCAATCCATTTCTACCGCAACACCTGCAATAACTGTAATAATCCTGGTTCTACTTTGAAGACACTTTGTATAGAAGCAAAAGTCTGACCTTATGTATTTTTCGTCTGTCAGTCAAGCCTTGAATTGGTTGTGGCATCAGCTCTCAAATAGTGGTGTTATATTTTGGTAACTGTTGACATCAGCCTTGAGCATCACTTGTCACAAGCAGTACAATTGAGGATCACTCTTCCAAATCAGCATGCAAAAGCACTTGTTGAAGTCCAGCCTCGGTATCTGATATGAAAGCCCGGAAGCTCGCATGTCAACGTACCTTTAGAGTTTAACTTTTCTTTTAATCCGCAACTTTAACTCTGCATGCTGTAATATACTCATTTTAAGTCATACGAGGAGTGCAATTTACTTTCCAATTCACTTACTTTTCTCCATGTACCTCTGATGTTCCTGTTTTTGTGGCATCATGTTTGAGCCAATCCAGTCACGTAATTATCTGAGCAAAAGGGTACACTAATCTCTCCAGTGACAATCAATCAATAAAAAAAAATAAAAAGCTGACATCAAGGGGATTTCTAAGTCTTGTCTTACCCCTGTATTCACCCCTGTAAAAGCAAGAAAAGCATAGCGTAAGCCCTTAATCTGCCTGTAATAGCCTTCAGAAAAATGGCATCCATATTTTCTGTAACGAGTGCTGTGAAACCATTGTTGCCTATATTCAGTATTATGGTGCTACTTTATATTATTAATGCTCTATTGAGAGAGATTCAATGAGAAATCAAGCCTGAGTGCTTTCATGCCATAGCCTGCGTTGATATATGTGGGTTTACTAAATGACTTGTACAGGAACGCAGTTACATCTGGTCACAAAATCATAATATGGCCTTTCATTCGGAGGCTGCTTCAACAAAGAAATGACTTGACTTTATCACGGATGGTACCAACCCGTTCTCATCAAAGGGCATCAAATACCACTGATTTGTCACAGCACGCTGACGTCTCAGATTTGTTTAAAGTGCCGTTTGGCATCTCATACATATGCACAAGGTGCCTTAGGGTTAGACACCGGAAACCACGTGGTTCTGGGGAAGATCATGGTTTGGGTTATTGAATTTGACACAGTCACAAATTAATTAGGTTTGGGAATATAACATAATTGTCAGGGTTAAGAACAGATCCTGGTTTGGGTTAACGCTAAGAAGATTTCCTAAGTTATTTCACGTATATTACGTGAGTTAAATGACGTTATTATATGACTGAAAATCTACGTTGAATTTTCTTTTTGGTTGATTAGACAAGTTAAAAAAAAAAAAAAAACATTTTCCACAAATTTAAATGTCTTTAAATAAACATTAACATATTGTAGCGAATGAATAAATGGAGGCAGAATATGTTATCTTTTCAGTCAGAAATGCACACATTCATCGAAACACAGGAGCTCTCTCAAGCTGGGCACCGGTTCACTCACAGCGCCAGACTTGCCTGGACCTGTCCCTCCAAGCCTCCTGCACTCCTCCAGTTTAATATAAAACACAATTTTATACAATATATATAGTAGGGGGTCCCTGCTCCATCTCTCTATCAGTTTGGGGGTCCTTGGTTTTTGAAGACCCCTGAGCTAGAGCATTGCGCTATATACTGCATAAGAGTTTGAATGGTGGCGTCTTTTATTTTTTTATAGCCAAGGATACTTGAGCCCTTACCTAACAACCGTACTACCTATCTACAGGAGTGTGAAGCAAAGAAGCACATAACAAGGCTAGGATTAGTTTGTGGGGTTAAAGGTTGTTCTTGACTTGTACAGCCATCATGTAGCATGTCACACTGTGTGGAAGCTGTTAATGGGGGCTAATAGAGTGAATAAACTTCTCTTCATTCAATTTGTGGAATTTGGGGAAGTTTACATCCCTTCAAATACAGTTACCCGAGATATTGCGAAATACGTGAACTCGTGTGAAAAAAATATTTGAAAACATGCACAACTTTGTAAGCTGAGAAGTTGTGAGTTAAGGTTGTGCTAGAACCGGTATGATACCGAAGTTGTCCTTATCATATTCACAGTACCAATCCTATACTAGAATTTAAGAACAATGCTGTTTCATTGTGTATTCCAGTATTTTGTCTATGGATGAAGTCAGCCGGAGATATACTGTATTTTTAAAGCTAATGTTAGCTCATTAGCTTAATATGGCCCTGGCTGTATTAAGGAGAACTGCATGGGCCTACCAGATTACCAAAAAGCACCACATTCATTCAAATGAATTTTGCTCTGGCATATACTGTATGCATCAAAAGGTCGTCATGCTTCAATCATGAGGTAACTGGATGTTCTACATGTTTCCAATATTTTGGGCTTGTAGAGCATGAACATTAGTTTCCTTCTCAGTTGAGCCCATAGAGAGAATGTGTAACCGGCTGACTTCCTGTTGGCTGCTTTCACATATGAATGGGATAAAATAAAATTGTTATCAGGCACTTCTTGACTTTCCAAACATTTTCGGAACAAACCAGGAAAAAAATTTTAAATATAAAAATAGTCAAGTTGTAATGGTCAGAAAAATCCACTCCTTTTCCAATGTTGTGTATGGGAATATGCTTTTTAGGCCAGTGTGCATCAATGCAGAAGCTGGAATAATGTGGCTCCGCAACTATATGCCAAGAGTACTGCACAGCCCAGTGCTGCTCCAGGGGCCCGGCTAAAGCTGATCAAACCTGCCAGCAATGGCTGTCATTTCAACTGGAAAAACTGAGTTGCCAGCTGAAATGAGAACCCTGAACCTGTCTACCTCTTTCTGAAACCAGCAATAGGGGTGAATCTTAGCAAACACTCAATTAGATATTATTCTGTTTTGTCTCTTTAGAGACATTACTCAAGTTGCCAGTTAAATACATCATTATTTTCTTGTGCTTTGTTTGCTCTGTGCATATTTTTCACTTTCTTGTTGTGCCTTTTGTTATTTCTAACTCTTTAATTCTCTTGCAAAAGACACCAGCCTCAATGTAAACATCTTGTTAAAATTGGGATACACTAATCAATAAATTAGAAGTGACTCTAAAGCATATGTGTGGTCTGCACCAATGCCATGCTTAGTCAACAATCAGTAAATATTTGATATGCCAGCCCCAGTCATGGATGACGGCCTCAGCTGACACAGTCTTGTTTTTTTTGTTTGTTATAATAACAAGTTCAGCTGTGATCCTCTTCTCCTGTTCAATTTCTTCCTTTGTTCTTTATATTCGGGGAGAAAAATAATGCTCCAGTGCTTTCAGTGACAGCCACAGGAACATGAAAGGAGGAAGATGTCTGAAACTCGAATGACACTCAGGCATTTGCAAACATGTTGAGCTACATGAATTAGTGGCGTCCTGTCTTTCAACCAGGCCATTCATGTCTCTGTGAGTCGTTGCTGCCAGATGAATGCGTGACTCTCATGACCCTTCATGAGCTTATATTGCTGCAACTTTTGACCTGTAATGAGGTTGTTTGTTTTGAGGTGAAGGTCTTGGCAGTTTAAGCATTGTCAAGGTCACAGGCCGTTTTTTATAAAGCTTTTCGGTCAATATTGTGGCCATGCATGTTGCTAGAAATGGTTGTAGAACATTTGTATTCAGCTGACAGAGGACAAGCCATCTTTCCTAATCATACTAAAGCTATCAAAGCTTCAGAGCTGAGCACTGAGAGGGTTGGCTGATGGCCTGCAGAGCATGATAAATCAACTTCCCAGGGTCTCCATAAAACACAATGTCATGGAGGTCATATCGCTTACATACTGAGCTGTTTGTTCTGATTTGAAATCAGTGACTTTTTATTACATTACTCAAAATAAGTTTGTCTGTAAAACTGTTTTTTAAACGGATAAAAACAACAAAAAGTTTGATTAGTGGGATATATGTTCATAATATGCAATGATCTACAAGTCCATCAAATGTGCAACAATGAGAGATGAAATCGCATAAAAACCTAGATTTCTTTCATAAAAACACAAGATATCCTAAAACCATTAAGATTTGTGGACAAAAGTGTGCCCAACATACATGTGAACCTTTGGTGCTGAAATGCTGCAAAGTTAAAGAAGTTAAAGTTAACTTGAATTTGTAAAACCATTTAATGTTGGGCTGCACATCCTTTCACTAAAACAAAGACAAAAATTATGTTCCTAGATTTTACAGTTGCAAACAGGAAGCAGCCCGAGCACCACAGGTGCATGCAAAACATTTTGTCTTCTTTCCAAATGGGAGTTAATGATGATCTGACTCTTGAAACTGATTTTTGTGTGTTTCAACTAAATTTTCCAAAAGATGAACTGTTTACACGATCCAGATTCTGTAGGAATAAAAAAGGATGAAAAAAAAATGCTGTGCTTTGTAATGCAACTGGTAAGCCTTGAATGACTCAGCGATGGCCAACAGTGACGTGACAACAATTCCATTTTCCCTTTTTGTTTTGCACAGAGGAGACGGATGGAGAGCACGGAGAGGGGTTTGTCAAGGTTTTAAAAGTGAAAACAGTCCAATATGTACATGTACATGTACATTTTGAGGAAAAACATGAATTAAATCCATTATGGAATAAGGCTGTAACAACAAAATGTGGAAAAAGTGAAGCGCTGTGAATACTCTCCGGATGCACTGTAAGTGTTCAGAAACTGCTTGGTTTCAGAGGATTAAAGTCAGACCAACCTGACTTGAATGTAACAGGGGTGTGGCTAGGATTCAGGTCAGAGGTCAGGTCTCAGTAAACCAGGCTAACTAATGAAGACCTTTACTTTTGGGCACTTTTCGGGGATCAGTTTTCATCTGAAAGCTCACAAATTTCTGGAGTTAACTTATGTCATGCCTGAACACTCCAGGTCTGGTATTTGGCATTTGAAAACACACTAGTGCAGCAGGAAACCTGCTATAGCACAATAACCCTCCAGCTGATTGTGCAAAGAGGCGCTGCACTATACAAAGAATATCTTACAGCAAAATTCAGTAAGACCCAGAGGGTTTGCCTTATCTAAAATGTGCAAAGGGCACTCTGTGCTTTGAGAATAAACTGGAAGAAAGAGGAGAGGCTTCTCTTCACAATAACAGACAAATGTGCATCAAAACATCCCATCATTCTCTCCATATGACCTCCGCAGGGATTATAACACCAATTGTATGCAATGACCAATGCATGTGGTGCCGGATCATGCCTCATCGGTTCTGCTCAGCAGCGTCATCAACGTGACGATGGAATTTCACTGCTTCTTGTCTGATGCATGGGGAGTTGTTATTGAGTATTGATGTCACACAAGAAAATGATACAACCAAGTAGGCTATATCTCTCTTTTGTCTTCCTGAGCTCACTGCATACAAAGATTTGGTGTTGTTACAAATTACAATCTGACATGACTTGATTATACTCCCTGCCTGTTAGGACGGCTGTGGGTTCGTAGATCCCAGTGGTTGTATTTCTTCTACTGTCCGTGGTCTTACCTGCTAATGAGGAGGATGGTGAACACGGTCCCTCCAGATACAGAGAGAGCCATGACTGCAGAAGGAGTGAATACGCCAGGTGGAATTTATCTGCAATAAGAGCACACAAGGGACAAAAAAAAACACACATTTTAAAGAGAATCGAGTGATGATCGTAGATTCAGAAAATATTGATTTTGTTCCCTTTTGAAAATATTTGATGAATGTCAACAGGGATGCACCATAGTACTTGTGCAGAGGAAGAGTTTGAGATCTGCCATTTTCAGCTCGCAGGCAGCAAAGATGGTCCGTGCCCCCCTTTTCCTATCTTTAATCATTACAGTATACAGCTCCGCAAATATTTTTTCACTGAGATGACTTCCATCACCCAGGAAACGGCAGCTTCACTGTGCCACTTGGTTATCTTCTACAGATTCTCTCACAGTCACCTAAATGTAGGACAGTCTTTATTTGACGTATTTCTAAATTACACTGAAGCGAGTAACAGCACTGATATGCCTCAGGGACGTTCTCTCAACAGCATAATGACCTCCCGTTAATGACTTCACCCAAACTCCAAGTCTGGCTCTGTAAGCTGGAGACTTTGCCTCTGCCTCTCTTCAGATGAAAGCAGACAGAAAACCTTTAGAGACTGAAGTGACTTAACCAGCGAGATTCGACTGCTGTGGACGGCAAGCTGAGAGAAGGAAATACTTAATGGAAAGTTGAAAGCAGATTTCTGTGGCTGTGGTGTTAAAAGTGCCTTCACAGTAGTGCAAGCTGTCAAACACAGTAAGACCTGTTGGTAATAATGTTACATAACACAGTGAAACGGTTGTGGAGCAGGTGAGACATGGCATTACAAACCAGTATCACTGCAAAGCGTGAACTAGACACACCCGTCAACAACAGAAAAACTTGAGGCATTTCACGTTTTGTAAGCATGAAACTTACATGCATGTAACAGTAATGTAATGAAGGATCATGTGACCCAATACAACGGACATTTTTTGGTGGTAGAGAGAAGTAGGAGGGCTTGCATGGTGCTATGAATCAGAGACTGTCATGTGGGAAGCAGAGGTTTGAATCCAGGAGGTGATGACATTGATCTTGAGTTGTTTTTGTTCCCCAACCACGTTTTTCGTCACAAACCCCAACCATGCATTTTTCCTAAAAGTTTCATTTACCTGCAAATCATGTGGCTGTATGCATGCAGTATATTTCATTTCCCGAAAATGTGAAACTGCCACGCCTAGACGGGCCAAAGTGTGGCTATTTCACATTTTGCTGTAGTGGACCGGCGAGTTTATTTCATGTTTTGCCGGGTTGGGCATTATCACTGACAGGATCTACGTAGCAACTGACAGCATGTACAGTAACAAATCACAGCACTGTATTCAATTTTAAATTTACAGACACATTAATCAGCACTATATTTATCATATTCCCTGCACACACTGTGACATTGAGGACTTGTCTGCATACATTTTGGTCATAATTTGAGAAACAGTGAAGCTACAGTTTGGCCCACTTCCTGTCTTTGCTGCCAACTGTGCCGCAGCCAAACGGGGAGCAATAAATGACATGACTGATCTTGACAGAGATGACAGGAATGTTTAAAGTTTTGACTCACTTCTGATAATCTCATTCAGCTGTCATGCATTATGACTCATGAGCAACTCGGTTCATATTAAAAAAAAATGCATGTGTATTCATCTGTTTTCATTGAAACTGAGATTTTAATTGTTTTCATAATATTAAAAAATAGGACACAGGACTTTATTTTTTTTTTTTGGAAACAATTTAAAAGGGATTACCTGGCATTTTGGAATATATGCATAGTTGCGTTTTGGATGCAAGCTAAATTAATATCAATATCAATATCAAGATCAATATCAATATCACATTGCTATCTTTCAATTAGGCTAAAGGCTAAAAGCAGCTCATAATATGATAACTGAAGAGCTTTAGACGTCCCCAATCCAGTCTCTTCGCTAAACCGACCTGACCTGTGGCATTATAGTTAAAGAACATCTAAAAGTCCCCTTACAGAAAAAAACATGTGCGTTTCCAATGTTTTCCACATCACAACATGTAATCATGGCAATGACACATGTTTACCACATGTTGCACCATATGATTACATGGGGAAGATCTGTGGAAAAGTTTTCACATGGGAATCTACATGGCTTCACACATTACACCATGAAAACATTCCAAAACCACTTTTCCCATGTGCAAAATACATGTTTCCCATCACACAATCATGTGTATTAGGTCACATGTGAACAGATGAGTTTTTTCACGTATGATATTCGTGTCGTTTTTCTGTAAGGGTCTAACTCTGCAAGAAAGCAACCAGGTGTATTTCTAAAACATTGAATTAATGCTTTAAATCTGTTTTGTCAACATGGATCAGTTTTGATACAAAATCTGACCAAGTTCCTGTAGTTTCACTGCAAACAGAAACATCCACAACATAATGCAGCCACAAAATACATTGGAGAAGCTGCATTTCACAACCTTTTAACAATCAAGTTTACCTCTGTAACCAAACATGAAATGTACAAACAGTCACACAAACACTTTAGTCTCTTCAGTTACCTTTTTTCCTCCGAACCACTTTTAACATTTCTGTACAATTCCAATTAGACTTTATTTTTATTGTTGTTACAGTGTAACATTTAAAAGATGAGTATGTTCTATATGTGAAGGTTAAGTCAGGTGAGTAAATATTAATGTAAAATCATTGAAACACCTCCTGAATGTACATTAAATAGTGCAACACTTGAGACTGATTTAAACTAAATGAAGGATGTTTATAACCAAATATAAGTGTGTTGCTTTTGAACTGATTCCCCACCCAACCAGTATAAAGAGGGCTGCAAATCAAAGCTGTGGTGTGAGGGGAATTACTGTGAAAGTGTTTTCATCATTTTAAGAGTTAAAGAGAACTTATTTTGAAAAAAATGTGTTCCTGCTCTTTGCACATACAAATTATAATGTTCTATTTTGCATATTAAATGTATTTATTTGACATTCAGCTCATCCTTTCCAGACCACACTTTTGTTTGTACTCCTACAGAAGGCTGCCATTATAAATAATTACCTACACCAACTTGTTAATTTGTTGCTAAAAGAACTGAATCACGTCCACTCTCCTGGAAGCAATTTGGTCAGTGTACTGCAGCACTTTACAGAAACATGGAGTGCTATTCAAGGTATCAGGGATACCCTTGAAGACCTGTTTGACAAAGTTTTGCACCGAACAATATGCAAATATTTGACTTACTTCACAAAGGGTATTTAAACTATTTAGTTTATATCAATGGAAGATATTGAAAAGTTTGATATGTGAGTATTGTAAAAATATTGAAATCTGATGCTATAAAATGTATTTGTGGAGTGGAAATTACTTTTTGAAATGACTATTTGTGTGTTACTCACAGTTAAAGTAAGTTTACATCACCCATTATCTATACAATGTTAACAATATGCAACTTCAGCCTGTGAAACCCAAAACCCCGAATACACACTGATTCTCCACCAGAGGATACCGTGTCAGTGTTACGCTTTGCCTCGCCTAGGTGTGAAAAGTACATGCATTTATGACCAGGGTCAAATAAGGAGGTCATGTGATGAAGTGCAACTAAAGTCATACGGTTCGAGAAGGCAAAATATGATACTGACACAGTATCCTTTGCTTGACGACACTTCGGCTTGGTATCAGGTTGGCAGTTCAGTCTTTCCTGTATAATGCATTGTATCTCTTCAATTACTCACACTCTCACTCAGAAATGATTTAATAATTCTTTTAAACGATCACCCTAAAAAGTCAGTTTCATATTGTTTCACAGGTATTGGTGCTTCAGGTTCGTCAGCCTTCTTAAAGCCTGGTTATCTCCCCTTTTCAGCCCACGCCTGTCTGTCAAAACTGTCCAAGCATCTGCCTGAGCTCAGTGACCATCCTGATGAAGGGCACTGTAATGTTGGAGGATGGGTAACAGCCCTCCAAAGTGATGCCTGTCTTTCATCTGTGACTCCAGCTGTTGGCAATTTGATTTTAAGCTGACTTGAAAAGGGCAGCAGCAAATATAAAAAGATATGTTAGGCAGAACTGAGTCACTTCGTCTAATTCTCTGACTTTTCTCTCCTTTGTTGCTCTTCAAAGTACTTATTTCTAGGCATATACCGAATGAGTCACATCAATAACATGTCAACCTTTGTGGCCTCCGAGCTGCTTGTTCATACCCCATTTCACCGGTTTCCCCAGCCGTTCACTTCCCTACATTCGTTTTACATAAAACGAAAAAAATGACAGTGTTGCTTGTTGTTTATTTATTTTATGGTTAATCAAAATCATGAACTTCACCAATGATCTCTTTATATAATTTCAGAAATCTCTGTCTATCAGTCTCTCCTTGGCGTATCTCCACAACCGTTCGTCCCATCTGCTTCAAACTCAGTATATGTGTAGCTGGGGACCCAAGTCTGCGCCTTTTGTGTGATTTGGACATGCGACATGGGCGACACGTTCGATATTAATACATTTTCATAAAAAGGCGACTGCAAAATACGTCAAAAATGCATGAAGAACACGCCTATCCTAACTACTGTTAAAACACTTAGGAGCAGCGGCCAAGTTTTTTCACTTTAAATTTCACATAGGCCAAATAACAAAAACTACCGTCGTGACGAGGTCAAGCAAAGAGCTGCATTTTCTGTGTATGTTGCATTGTATTCCTATAGTTTAAGGTTGGGATAATTTAATAACTACATGCTTGGGTAGTTTAATCTACAGCAAAACTATACATCATCATATATTTATATCGGTGCTGTCTGTGAGAAACATATACATAAGTAAATGTACGTTGTTAAGTTCCACCACTGGATATTTTAAATATAAAATTTAATTTTCTCAGTTAAATCACATTTAACTTCCATGACCTGTTGTTAAGTAGCTAATGTTAGCACTACTGTTGGCTAAAAGTACACAGGTTTACCGAATTATTGTTTACCTGCCTATGGTCCTCATTCAGCCTGAGATACATCACACACCTGCGGTAAAGCATCTCCATCTCCTCTATTAAATGATGAAATTACATAAAACAAAAATGTCTGGTGATGTAGTGAAGCGTGTCTTCAACTACAGCATGCTGTTCTCAAGAAAGCTACACAGCAATACCACAAGCCAGAAATCGTACTGGCAAACAGGCTATTTTCAACAGGCACTGTACTAGTGATATTTGATAGTTGCCAAAGTGTAACCAGCGGGTGCCAAAGTAGCTAAAATATAACAAATGTAATTATATAGTGTAAATATAGTATCCAGTTAGCTAATCATCATTTTTCTGTTTACCATAGAACATGTAAATGCTGTAATTGTTATGTAATGCTTATGTAATCCAACAGCTAGTAATGACACATGAGCATGCTCATGTCATGATACTGCTTGAAAAGCCACAGGTGTTACTAATTGCATTAATAACGGCTTGACTCCATTAAGGTATAACAGTTGTGTATGCTGGCTCACTGGTGTGGATAATGAGGACACCATGAATGTAGGTACATACACCTGGGCTCTTTAACTGTGACAGTTTAAACCTCTTTCCTGAGAAAAGGACCTCTGAATTCAAACGGGTTGTGAATCGTAAACGAGATACCATGGCGGGGAAATGAGGATTGAGTCGGCACAGTTGGATTTCAGACTCTTGTTGATAAATGAGAGAGATAATTATGTTTCCAGTCGACATAATAAGTCGATAGGGAAGTCTGAGGGTTCATACTAAAAAGGAAACCCACAAATCACATCTGCAACTCCAGCAGAGATGGTGAAGTATTTATTGTGAGAGTATGTTATAACTATAAACACCTATATCAAAGCAAATCATTATTATACGTGATATTTAACAAAAGTTTTGAATATGATTTTCTTTAGTGTCCATGATATTTTGCATGACAGATATAACTTTGACACTTTGATTTCAGACACCTAAAATGGTGAAAGTATAAACACTGTAGAAAAAGGAATTGCTACTTGACCCATTAATGGTGACTTGTTTTCTCATGACACCTGCTAATATGAGCTGAGTTCAAATCCAAATCCTGTGCTGTCTTTTTCCACATTCAAATCTGCATACCTCACTTCAAATGTGATCATTGTTATTAGGCGAGGGGTTGATGTGGCACTAAAAAAGCAGCCTATCATGACAGAATGAATGCAACAAAACTGTTTTTAAGACCATTAGAGGTCCAATCTGGAGGTTTTATCTCACTAATACAAAATCTATCTGAACCAGGTTATACAGTAGATGTTTCTGGACTTGGCCTTCAGCAGTCTTTGTTAGTTGGGGCACTTTGCTCGAGTTATTTCACCGATAACCATTTTAACACCTGCAGCAAAAAAACACAATAAAGGTGTTCATCATTAGCTACTTGAAGCCTTCACCATCTTACTGTGATCTGCTTAGGGTAACCTAAACTTTGAGCACATTTTCATCATGTCTTGTGTATGATTGGTTTCATTTGAAACCAAATGAAATCCATCTCTGCCAAACAAAAAACGGTGATGTCAAAAACTAATCTTGGATCATCAAACAGCTTTTCTCCTCTGGGCTGATTCTTTTAGTTAGTGATACATTCAATAGACAAATGATTCTCCACATCCAACCCATCCAGTCACAAGAAAAGCTATGAAAGCAAGGTGATTGATAATTTAAAAAAAAAAGATGTTTAACTTGATACAGCCTTGGTTCTCTAATCAGATCTAATCTAATCTAATCTAATCTAATCTAATCTAATCTAATCTAATCTAATACAATCTAATCTAATCTAATCAATCAGGGTACTTTAATGTCAATCATCAGGATTTGCAGCATGTTAAACTGTTGCAGAAACAATACGTTACACTACGGCAAAAAGGATGAATAAAAAACTTGAGAGATGTATGTAATAGTGCTCATAAAAACTAATACAGAATGCATGAAAAGCTCATTCATTAAGACTCTGGGAACAAAAGTCCCACAGCATTTCAGCCACGAGTGCTTCGTACGTCAGTCCAGCTTCCCCCCTCCATTTACTTATTTTGTTAGATCTTCAAAAGTTCTTCAGAGATTCTACAAGTACATTGAAGCAAAAATAACTCAAAAAGAATCATCAATTTGAGAGTGATGGAACAGAGTAACAGAGCGTTTCACTGTATGGTAGTTTTATCTTATCAAAGTATCTCAGTGATGTTTTCATTGTTGGGTCTTTAAGGTTCTCGCCACAGCCTAACCAACATCTCTTATTATATAAAAGGCACTCCTCAGCACACCTCCTTGACAGACACCCTCTGAGTCTCATTTTCTATCTCACGCTCATTCAAACGCACCACGGCGAAGTCTTCCAGGACTCGATGGACTTCATCTAGGCGGAGACCTCTCCTCCCCGGTTTCATCTGCCGGTTTAGAAGCTTTAATTTGGGCTCTGACTGACTTCTTCTCCTCATCATCATACCAGACAGGTCCCCAGTGTCCATCACTCTGCATTATTATTAGGCTGAGCTAGCAACATTGCTGCTTTAAATATACACCATGGGGAGAAAAATCTGCAGGCTTGCAAATACAGCAGTGATGACAGTGGAGTGGATGATGAGGAGGAGTGAGAAGGCAAATCTTTAAAATGGAAGCTAGTGATGAGTATGAACATTCAATGTCTGTAGTGAAAACAGAAGAATGAAAAAATAGATATGAAAGACAACCAATCATGCATATACACATACATAATCAGACAATCAAATATTAATGTATCGATGGGTTTGATAAAGTCATGTGGTTTCAGGCCACTGAAAGACTGAATCAATGGAGCAACCTCAGAAAACGTGGCCTCTTAGATGTGGAATACTATAAAAACATAAATAGCTATATGTTGTTTATTCATTATATCTTAAAAAAAAAAAAAAACGTAACCTGTATATAAAATAAAGTAAAAGAGGACCAGCAATGGGAAGAGATTTGGAAATATTAAAGAACTTGTAAAACATAACTATAAAAACTCATTAAATTCAACATGTCAATGCCTCCCTGCAATAATCAAAATTAACGTATCTACTCTACCTGGTTTCACTTCTCTGCCTGTAACATTGGAAATAAAGTGTGATGTTTAAGTTTGTTGAAAAGTCTTGCAATATAATATTTCTGTTGATGGAGCTCTGGGGTTACGCAGTGCCATCCTGAATAAATAACACCAGCAGGTAATGAAATCCTTAATTCTGATGGTTCAGAACGTATGAAACTATTTTTGGTGGACTGAGGATTTCTGTATGCTAAGAAGCTCTAACAACTCTGTCCTTCATGCTTCTTGCAACACAATATTTTCCTGAAACTAATGAACCCCAAAAACAATATATGAGTGTTTTTAGCATCCTCTATAGGACCAACATGTCTTCAGACTGAAACAACAGCATAGCTCATTAGCCAAAATAACATGACTACAAGATAGTACCAGCGACAGGTGTACTGAATCTTTGTTGTCATGGAAATGAAAAAACACGTGATTAATGTTGTGTCAGGGTTGGTTGTGTACCAAAACTACTTGGGGAAAGATCATGGTTTGGGTTCAAATTAGTATGAAAACTGGCCATACTCTATGGGCACGGCTGCAATGCTTTGCTCATAGAGCGTGGGCTGTTTGCATTCATCTGACCAGCGTGGGAATGTCACACCAGACACCAGATATAAAAACATATTTTGTGAAATACAGAGATCTATCTGGCGGTGGTTGGTTGAATCGGTGTTGTGTGATCTCGTTTGGCTTCGGTGTAACGGACGTTCATTTACCTGCACTGCTTTAACTTATGTTCAAATAAGTTGGCGTTGACTTTGTTTACACACAAGACATCAACAGCCTCTTGGAATGAAAGTCTTGTGTTTGATCCATCCAACCACCAACACAGACTTTGTCACCCTTCAAACTAGGTCACCTGACTTCGTTCAATGCTTCCGTCATAATTACAACAGACATAAAAGGCCGCAAAAAAGGAAATGTTGGTCATATTAGCTGCTTGCATAGATAACCTATATGGCAGTGTTTTAAGGGAGGACAGTCTGTTTTTTTGCACTTTTACAAGTCACCATAGATAGGTTGTTTTGGAGAATACTCTAATTTTATAGAAGGCAGCTGTTTGCAGATACTCATCAGTTGATGTCTGGTATGGGGAAATACTGACAAATAAAAAGGATTTGGACTCTTTCCCAAACCACTGAAACGTGCAGTATGTGACTGGCGGCCCCTCCAGACCACACCTTTGGTCTTTCTATCAAATGTAATCTGTAAGCAAAGAAAAGCCTGAGGGAAACCAGTCTTTCAAAAGAAACATCAGGACGCTGTGACAGCACATGAATGGACAATACCAGAAGGACTTTGAGCCATCAGATTGTATTACTGATGACACATGACACTGTGCCACTGAGTCAACGCAAAGTCCCATGAGACAAGAACCAGAAAGTGACACAGCTGCTGCTGCAATGAGCTGCAAACCAACCTGGAATGTCCAAAAATGTTGCTTTGAAAAAAACATAATCAAAAAGTGGGGTCAGAAGGTCTGCACCTGACATAACAGATGTGCTCCAAATGACTGAGATGAATCAGCAGCCAGTGACACAAGGCTGTGCTCCCATTTAGCTTTACAGACCACAGAAAACAGTCAATAAGCAGGTAAAAAAAAAAAAAAAAAAGACAGGGACGAATAATAAATACAGAGAAAACAAAACTGAAAACAAAGACAGTTCTGTCACATGTCTAATAAGACAACCCACTCCTGGTGTTCAATTTGGTGTTTGAAACTGCAGGTTTAAAAAAAAAAAAAAAATCAAAATCAAAAACCCTTCATCTCCTCCAGTGTCCATCTGAGAGGAAAACACCACTCTCAGCTTTGGAGTTTTGATGATAACAGAGAGCCTTTCCATTATCTCTACACAACTCTAGTTATGTAAATCTCATCCCTCCCGTGCCTTCTTGCAACTGCTGGCCTGCACTGAGAGCTGCATCTGAAAATCTGAAAAGCAGCTGGCAGTTCGTACACCCTACGAGTGAACAAAAAGAATCTCCACCAATCAAGTGTGCCTCACAATCTGTGCTTATTCCGCTGATTACAGGCATTATAATTGTGATAAATATAGTTTGAGAAATTAGAGGAGAACTCGGGGAAACTCACCATAAGGCTTCATGGAGCATTAGGAGGATTTTAATTACAGTTTTTATCGTAGTGGAATCATAGCATTGCTGCCAGCATTTGTCTGTTGATTTAACAGCTTAACTGTTTTTATCTGATGCAGGGCTGTTGGGGAAACATTGGCCAAAGTAGACATCATCGTTGATAAAAAAAAATTTTTTTAAAAACTGTATAATGCACAAGGTTAAGTCTGGCTGGGAAATGGCCACAGGATGTTTTTAACCCTGATAAATTCTGTATTTGTGCCGCCCAGTTCCTCCTGCTTCCCATGAATACACTGCACATTATCTTAAGGGTCTCCGCTGAATTCATCCCTGACATTAACCTTCTTGGCACTTTTTATAACTCTCATCCTTAAAATCTTCCATGTACCCAATTAAAGGTGGCAGTTTGCCTTATGAGTTGCACCACAGTTGGAATACTTCAGTGTGTCTTATTAAAAAATTAAAAAAAGAAAGAGAGAGAGTCAGGGTACAATCTCCCCAAAATATTGCCCTGGGGGAAAAAAATCAATCAACGATTAAGAGGCTTGTGTGGTTAAGCAAAAACGTGTTAACCTCCTCAACCCTCATGCACATCAAGGAAAAGAGAATCATCAACGCTCTGATGCACCAGCAGTTTACACGGGCAGAATTAACTGAAAGCAGCAGAATTCAGGAGGAAGACGCACACACGCACTGAGGCGCGTATGGACACACACACACACACACACACACACACACACACACACACACACACACACACACACACATTTGGCAATTAAGTAACAACGACCAACATGAGCTTGGACTCGATGAGCAACCGCGGAGATTTTTTTTTTTTAGAGTTTTGGATATTTTCCGACTACAGAAAAATATCCCTCCGTACATCAAAGTTATAATCGTCAGCGGACTTTAGTATCCAACCTGCCTGAGACGGCATGCTGCATTCAAAGTTGCGCTGGTAAGAGGAAGCGCACAAAAAACAAGAAACATTTTCAACATTTTGAGCGCACCAAACATGGACAAGTGCCACAATCATGTTAAGCAAAAAAAAACAAAAAACAGATTACTGAAGTTAAATCTGAACTTTACCTGTGTCTGCCGAAAACCGCGAACATGTCACATATGGCAGCGCATCCTCGAAATAACAGTCCGTAATGTGAGTTTTCCCTCAGATCGCTGTTGCTGCAACCACGACTTCCATCCAGTGTTGTTTTTTTAGAGACAGCACCTGCTGATCCGCGCATGCATATGCCCGCACAAACAACTGGTTGTGTTCTGTCAGCGGCTTGCCATTAACCACTATGGGCTGGACGCGATGCTGCGCAATGACGCACGCCATGAACGCGCAGCTGATTTAGAGTTTCCAAAGCTGCCCAAGATGAATCCCAGAAAACCTCTCATGATGCTGACTGCTGGGTGTCACCCTTCTATTACAATAATAGGGGGGAAATTATATCTATTGCTACAACTAAAACCTTGGAGCTGTATGGTTTTCTTTCTGTCTTTTATCCCTCCTTCACATTAAAAGCAGGATACATAATAGAATCTATACTGACACAAAACACAACTATATTATCATCCCCATCTCTATTCTGGTACTTTGAAGAAATCAAGTGACAATAATCGTGTCAGTGCACATTTAACGCTTCGCAGCAGCACTTACAGCTATTATACTTTCTAATCAGCCTCACACAAAGAAAAATAGGTTGCTTAAACATTCAGAAAAGAAGGCTCATGGGCTACAAGTCAGGATGGGGTACCTTGTGGCAAGGTGTTGGGCTCTGATGGATGGGGCTTGACAACCATCCCCAGGCCTCACCTCTTCGCCTCTGAGTGGGCGTACAAGCAACACTTCCATCCATAACGCCCCAAAGGGAGTGAGGGGCAGTCAGTCAGTCAGGCAGCAACTGATCCGACCTTTGCTCACATGTGTGCCATAACTGTTGGAGCTCAGTCAGTGTATGGTAGAACAGAAGAGTGCCTTAGTGGTTGTAAAAAGACCACCATCCAAGCGATAGACGGTTAAGTCCCTCTGTTGACAAACAGCCATTCAGCTACATGGCTGACAATACATGCAGGACAATGAATCCCTTTCATCCATGTTTGTTATGTTTCCACCTCCGGGGAGTCTGCTTTGGAGCTGACTCTGACCTCTGACCTTACTGTGATGGGGGGGGGAAAGCAAAGAGAGGACTATCCCTATGGGGATCATTAAAACTGAATCTAGCTTTAACCCTTACATTTCACTGTATTTCAATGAGAGTTCAAGAACAGAACACCAGGAAAAACAAATATTATCCAAATGTCTTGTGACTTTCAAAGAGTTTTGGGATCAGTTAAAACAACAACATAGGAACATATTAAGAAAAAAAGAAGGTAGTGATATTCTAGCAACCTTATTCACCCTTATTCATTCTTTATTCACTTACACTTAGTTGCTGGGGGGTGCTAAAAAATATAAAGGTCAAAGTCTTGCAACCTTGTGGCTCATACCCTTTAAATGTGACACTTTCTTTTATTAAAATGTTGGCCCTGCACTTTTGTTATGTCTCATCCTGCTTGGTATTCTAGTTCTTATGATAAATGCAAAAAGCAGAATGAGGTCATTTTTCCACAAGCACAGATAAGGGAGAAATTGTGGTAAAAAATAAATATACTGTAGCATATCATTATAAATTACATGTGCACAATTTCTATGACGATAATCTCCCTGTATATTGCTTGAAATATACCCATCCATTAATATAAAACCAGTCAACAAATGAATAAAATCCACGTCAGATTAACAAAACAAATCTCTTCCTTTGTGCTCTCTGTAGTGTTACCACCTGCAATAAGACTGTACAATAACTCACCTCTGGCAAAATCCATCACAGAACAATAACACTGTTGACTGTGTTTCTTGGTTTGTTTGAATATATATAGATATATACTGTACTGTATATAATATATATAGATATATACTGTACTATACTGTGCATTTTATATTTTTTTTACTGCTATTTTGCTATTTTATTGCTTTTCTATTATTCTATTCTATTCTATTCTATTATTTTATTCTATTCTATTATTTTATCCTATTATCTCTATTATTATCTTATTGCTTCTGTAGCGAAAAAATTTCCCCTCGGGGATTAATAAAGTAACTACCTAACCTGCCCTGTCTTGCTGTCCTTGCAGTGTATTACATACCTAATATCTTGGGAATATCCTTGTATTGCCACAATTGGGAACCTCCCTTGGAATCCTTTATGTATGTGAAGAGCAGGGGACAGGTGAGAACTCAAAGGCCATGCAGCTCACCACTTTTCTCCTCTCACTGACAGGTGCGCTTGTGATGAATCTCCCCCTTATATGTCTCCCTGTCACATTTGAATCCTGCCAGGGTATTTCACCGCTTCCACCTCACCCCTCATTCATCTGCTGCTGCTGCCACTTCCAACAAAACCGTTTCATCCAGGGTTATGTGGCCATGTGCATGTTGTATGCATGATTTATGTGTGCTGAGTGGCAGCACTTAGACCCGGGCCATCAGAAAAGACCAGAGGTGCACCCTCAAAACCAAAGCTTTCATGTTCCTGACCTCTAATAAAGGTCATGTGATTGATGCATTTGTCATATAGAGTGAGTTACATGTCACTGTATGCCGATCTGATGAAGATATTCACATTTTTCGAGCATGGTAAGTGTTTGGCAGCAGGAGGTGCTCAGCTGGCACTCAGACATCGCAGAGTCATGCCTTTATCTTGTCCAGTCATTTAACATTTGACCACAGTAGCTATTGTATGTTTTTTTGTTGCTGGGATATTAGCATGGCCATGCATTATGCAACATTTCAACAACTACAATTCATCTATTTCTAATAAAAGAGGCTTCAATCAGTTACAAGGTGACCTTGCTCTCTTCAACTGGGAGACGGATTTCAGTGGAAAGCCTCAGAAATCGCTCTTTCACAATTTATGGCACCGCCACAGAGTCTTCAACCATGGATTCTACTTTGGACTTCGAAAGGTGAAGATCTATATCTATACTGCAACAATTTCTCTACCATTAAAACATATTACAATTATTTTATAATATTTATATCATATTATTATAATGATTAAGCAGCTAAAATATATCCTGCCCCAAGGAATATTAAATTAAATTACATTGAATTGAATTGAATTGAATTAAATTAAATGAAAATAAATTGATAATAATAATGTGAGCAGCATGGGTATACAGCCATATGGAATCCCAAAGGATTCAAAATAAAATCAATCAATAAAAAAAGACATTATGAAATAATGAAACTATTCAATAAATAAAATAATAAGCAAAATATATGAATGACCCATCAGTTCAAATAATTGATATAATTAAAACACATCTCATCCTGTGAAAATGAAGATCATTATTTTTAATAATCACTGAATTTGTATTTAATCATAGACATTTTTATATAAAAATATTATTAAAGATCTACTCCTGTTTCATGTTGGCATACATATATCACGTTTCATGACAGCAATGTCAACTATCATTGCCCTCCTAATCACTCAGCCAATCAGATGTCCCCTGACGTTTCAGCAAGCGGTCTCAACAACTGCTGCCAAATTTAGACAGTTAGATCCTGTTAACTGGAGCAATGACAGTGCCAGACTACACTGCTGTAAATAAGCACAGTACACAGACACAACCTTCACTGCTTTTAGTTTATGTGTATGTGTGTGGATATTTACAGCAGCAGGTGGATAGATGATTCAGAATTACTCTGGCATTGTTGTTGTTGTGGCTAACTGGCTAATTCTGGTATTCGTTGCTGCTGGCAGAGGGTGTCTGACTTTCTGAAAGGTGACAGGGCGGTAACAACACCACAAAAAGGCTCATTATGATATCAAAAGTGGCATGAAAAAAAGGGGCCTAGCGGAAAATGCCATGATGAAATAAAGTGTTTTGAATTTTGAAAATCTCAATCTTCTTTTAATTTCACACATTGTATTTACATGCTGGCTCACAAATAGTTATTTGTATAGTGAACACTTTGGGCCTCCATGCAATCATATGCTTTTTAGGCCAGGGATCTTCAACATGCTCGTGAGCTACCTGTTTCTGAATAGCTCACAGAGTGCAAACAATATCCAGTGTTTCCACACATAGACTTACTTGGGCAGGCCGCACAGGTATTCTGACGACGGTCCAAGTATATTTGGTGATCAGTTTCAGCATCTCCTTCACCTGTGTTTGCTCTGCACCGTGTCAGTTTAACACAGGGGGACAGGAAGGGTTAAGCTCCGTCCACAGTGAAACACGGAGATCACAGAACACGTTTAGACCAGCAACGTGCCTGCTAAACACAGCAGAGACTCTCACACTGAGCTGAAAAGAAACAGGTGCTCATAAATTACCTAAATAAAATAAATACAATAATTTTGGCTGGACCGCAAGAGCTATAAAGCCAGTGTCTGTCACTGAATGAGAGAGTGAGTGACATCAAAGTCACACTGCTAGTTGGCTGAATGGCGCGACTTTTCAAATTAAAAGCATACAGAAAAAAGCATGCACATGCTGTTGAATTTAAGCTGTTATGAAATGTGTCTGTTGAACATAAATCGGTTAATGTTCACATAAAATAATCTTATTTAGCTGGTTTGGGTGGAGCTCAGCTGTGTGGACACTTTCAGCTCTCAGGAAAAACAGTCGGAGACCCCGTTATAGTCTATAATCAACCAATATGCAGTGTGGAAAAAGTGTTTAATTAACACCATGTAGCCTTTTCAAGGTGTTCCAACACTGATTCTTTATAATGAAACAAGACTACAATTTGCTTCATTTAGCCGTCAGTCATACCTGCTAGAGTTATTGTCAGTTTGGAGCCCGTAACTGGCAGCTCATATAAAGCACCACATTCAACTTTAACAAAGACCAATCATTATATGCCCACTGTTTGGTTTGCACCATGGAAACTAGACAAACATTTTTTGTCTAGGAACATGCAGTCAAAATGTTTTCTGAAAAAAAAAGATGATGCATCCTGATACATTTGGGGGGAATCCTGTTATTGGATATCGTGTCCATGAAGCTTCTTATATTTTACCATTCAAGCTTTTTCATTCTCATTACGTTGGGCCTTCTTAAAGAAATCTTATGCTATCAGAGTGGCAATATGTCTGGCTTCAGAGGAGCGATACTGCGCACCCTCATTAGACAGATGCGGTTGCCAGGGGGGACTGGGGTATCTGGGGTAAACTGTTAGTGGCGTCCTTGCTTTCCTTTCACAGGAACAGATGTCAGAAGGAACGAGACTGCTTTGTCATTCCACCTGAGGTTTCCATCCTTTCATTTTTCTGGTGCTCTGGTATGAAATTGTTTTTTGCGTGCAGTGTTGCCTGACACCGGCACCATGAGGACTGGAATATCCCAGTAGAATGATGTGTCACAAACATCCTTGCTACATTAATGAATAAATCAAAAAAGAAATGCATGTTGCAACGGTGTGTCATTAGCAGAGAGCGTAATTACGGAGCTAAAAAATGGTGTTGATTTGCGGCTAAGTAATGTTACCCTATGCATGTCATTTGTTTTGCATAGCTAGAGGGGATCTTGGGCCATTATAACTATGTGCAGCAAGTCTACTAAATAGGTAAATAAGAGCGAGATCATTCTTATAAAAAGTTACTCAAAGGCACAACCATTTTCAAGTGCTGGTGAAGGAGGTTGGAGCAGGCCATGTATAATTGGATCTCACAACACATTCTCCTGTTTCCTTCCGCTTCTCCCTTCCCGTGACATCCTTTATCTCTCACTCCTCTCTGTAAATATTTTCTCAATTTTATCCCTCGCTCATTCAACCCCACTCTCTATCTTTGTCTGTTTCCCTCTGTCGATCTCTCTGCCTTTGTTTTACTCGCAGACGTATGCCCACACACACTCAGGAAAAGCTTGGCGTTGCTTTTTGGGCAGAAAGAGAATCCAGGCATATTCAGACTGTGCAAGTAAATCAAATGTAAGGATTTGCTACTAATAGACACATTTGTGTAGAGGGGGTAAAAAAACAAACTCGCTTTCATCTTTCAAAAGTGACATTCCTTTTATCTAATTTCCTGTCACAATAGCCTCGAGGGTCATCTGTCAGTCTGCTGGTTTGTTAATTTTATAGTCTGAATGTTATCTTCAAACCATATTTAAATCAAGTCGTGATAAAACTGTAGTTTGACAAAGCCACGATTATTTAACCTGGCACACACTGGAAACCAAAAGCTAAAAAAAAAAAGAGAAAAAGATGAGAGCAAATATTACACCTACAATGGGATGATGCCTGAATTATTGAATTTAAATGCGCTTCGGTGAGTCATCCAAGTCCACTGGAGACCATCCCACCTAGAGTACTCACACCTTCAGTGTGGTTTTCTCTCCTCCAAAATATTGTAGAGTAGAATTGCTTCACCTAAAGCACCAAAACAAAATCACAAGGATTCACGAGTAGTGTTAGAGTTAGCGACTCGTCCCCATGGATAATAAATTGTGTCACTGCTGACAAAATTGAGTAAATGTAATCCCATCTGATGCAATTCCTCTTGAGGATTATGTTGGTTTTTTCGGGTGTTCACACTGGTTAAGAATGCATTGAAAATGGATGGATGTGATTTTCAGCTCGGGCAATGGTTTGTTTCATTTTTTCATGTTTGTCTTTCTGAGCTTGCAGTTCAGTAACCACCTTCTCTGCATCAAATTAAAACACTGCTGTGTTGTTTCCTGCAGTCTGTTCACCAGCAACACCTACAACATCTTGAAACATATGTGCATCTTCAGAGGCCAAAACAAGCGTCGTGCCGCAAAGCATGGAGACCAAACAACACAGAAAAAACAAAATGATGGAAAGGTTACCATTGCACTTATACTAACATTATTGTGGATCGTACAGCTCGGGATATTTCTCGACCTTGACAGCTAGTTTCTTTTCATTCATCGTGAGATGTGAAGAAGTTGAGCTGCGACAGCAGCAGAGAAGATTAACTGCAACGGAAGCTGCTAAGTACAAAAAAAGCCTTTAATTTAAGGGTAAAAACAAATGCCTTTTTTTTCAGGCACGGAAATAAGATCGTAGAAGTGTTGTAGAGCAGAATTTAAGAGTAATGGCTCTTTATACTGAGCTTGTATCGTCTGGTGTTGACATATTATCTTGTTCAATACATTTCATAAGCTGCAGAATTGTGAAAAATTCTGAGTAAGAAAAAAACATTCTTTATTTGTTCATTTTGTCACTGACATGTTGAATGTGTGAACATGCACATCAACATGCTGATACTCCACAGTTTACACACCCTATATATTATCTTCAACGACCTCATATCCTGCTCGCAGATAAATCGTTTACAGGGACAATATTGGTAAGTGCACTGCCACTGTGCTTGTGTTGTTTGACAAATAGACCAATTAAACACAATAATATACAGAGGAAAATCAGCATTTTGCTGCCGGTCCGTGTACATTTATGTTTTGTTTCTATGGTAACATTCTGATAACTCTGCGTGTCGACGTCTACGGGGAAATTGATGAAGAGGATATGGAGATGCCTTTCGTACAACATTGCTCACCTCTGATCTTGAAGACACTGGAGTTCAAATATAAACACCATCAACGAGGAGCAAATCTCAGCAGGATGAAGCCGGCGCCAGCTCCACGGGGCAGTTCCAGTTTGCCGTACCTGCTCTTTTGTTTGGGCAGCATTTGCATTTGAGCAAATTTTGGCACCCCCCGTAGCATCTGTGTGACAGAGTGGAACTGCCTGGCACCTCTTTATATGTATATTTATGTTCTCCCCATCTGTCTCTTCTCTCCATTTTCTCACGCACTGAGATCCCTCTGAATATTTTCAGTCAGGTTTTTAGGCCAAAAAGTTTTGACAGAAAAGAGGAAACAGAGATTGCAGGACCACCGGCTCACAGTTGCATATATTGTCTAGACAGTTTGCAAATCAACTACACATTGCCCCGTGCAAGTTAATAATAAGCTGCCAACAGCAATATAAATATAAAAGCAAAAGTCCCCTTATGGTGCACCTGTACAGAAGTTGAATATTTCACAGCTAAGGAAATCCATATTTCAACCTAACATGTCTGTTCAGGGCTTAAGTATAAAGAACTCTATTATTAGTAACTGAAAAGTTGCAGCTGAATTGAATGCTCTGCAAATATTGTAATTCTTTCACTCCTAGTTGGCACAGAAAAGTTTGGTGCGTTAATAATCTCCCGGGAGAAAGACGACTTCTTGATGGGTTTCTGGCACATCCAGCAGTCGGGAAGATTTCTATGAGATTTGCAGCTGCTGAAATAAACAGTAAGAGAGCACCAGGAGACATGTTCAACCAGCAGTCAGCTAAAGGTTCAGCCAAACACACTTGTAATGTATCACATAGCGCATTGACATTGTTGACAGTGTTGTGGAAACCGAGCATGGAAAGGCCAGAAGCCTGCTCTGGCAGTTAACTAGTGTTTCCATGTTGGTGTGTGCGTCTGCGTCATGCCACAACACAATATGATGCAATCTCATACAACAAACAAGCACGAACTGCAACCTCCAAACAATTCACAGCACGTTTCTTTAAAAACAAACAAATAAAAAAGAAAACACAATATACGGAAAGTTTTGCAACTCATACAATTTATTGTTTTGGATTGCATTATGCGGTAATGTGCTCCTGTGTGTTGCATTATTCAGCCAAAGGCCATGCAGAGGCTGGCCAGCAGGTCTCACACCTGTGCAGAATACTACTATATTTGCCACTTTTCCTCTCCGTATCTTGGGGTAAGAATTTAATTTGCCTCATAAATTAAGGATTAACTGTGTCTTGCTCCAACATGTCACCTGTATTTTCCTCACTCTCAGTGTCATCGTATACTGAAGTGAATGTTGAGAGATGTTTTTTTTTGTCTCGGGGATTTAAAGGCTACAAGGCAGGTTCCTCTACATATATTTCATTTTGATGTATAAATAATTTATCCAATGAGGTAATGTTGGTTTACAACATGATTTACACCACGATCACACTTTTAAAAACAAATACAAATCTTTTCCATGTTAATAACTGACTTTAGCTAACAACACAAACATAACTTGTGGGAAAAAAATATTTATTTTGTATTTCATTAAAAAGTTGAAAGGTAGTCTATGGTGTTGGAGACTTTTGGTAGCCAACCTCTAGTGGCACTCAGTGGTATTGCAGCTGAAGGCAACATTCATTTTCTGTTCATGCACCCGTTATGAGGGTTTTAAAGGATTCATAGTTGACAAAACTGTCAAGAATAACCAAAGAACAACTGACATAACAAACACATCAATCATCAAAGACATTAATAAACGTGTAAAATCTCTGTATGTGCTAACAGCTAAATTTTAAAGTGTGTTGGAAGCCGTTTACTGACTAATTATAAACTGATTCAAGTTAAACTATGCAACCTTTGAGAAAATAAATGTCACATTGATCCTCTCATTTGTAAAAGTAATTTTAAACTCATACAGTAAACTAAAATATGCACCATGGTTCACTTCAGTACACTCTTTGATTTGTCAGCCTGGTAGCTGAAGGTGACTAATATCCCCTAATACTGTTTAACTTGAGGTAAACATTGCAGAATAATGCAGATGTCTGAGAAAGTTTGCTTACTTTATGAATCTTACTAAACATGTATGCCACGACTGTCTGGTGTAGCCTCTGTGAAAAAGAGTTCTAAAGTCTCAAACAAGTTGTTCACGTGTGAATTGAAGTGAAACTGAATTGTTATGAATCCAAGCTGTGATGGATAGGTGAGCTGTCCAGGTTGTTGGAACAGACTCTGAGATTGATGAAGGACATAATCCACTGCAGAAAATAAATAGATGACTAAAATGTTGAGGAAATTAGAGAACATAACATCGACACAAAAGGAATTAAAGGATCTGGGCATAATGGACGAGTAGTTTGGCATTGACTGATGGATGATGATGGATGTTGTTGCAGCTGAACTAGAATTATTTACACGCCTCTCCACAGTCTGTTTTGTCTGCATTAGGGGACTTCCTGCTCCACATTTTTTTTGTAATTAGGACACGTCTTAGCATAAAGTGTGACCATGAGGGAGAATCCATCATAATGTCTGTCACTGTGCTGTCAACACAGAGGCATCATGAGACAGAGGAGAAGCCAAGAAACACACATATAGTACTGTATACAAGTACATGTAGTACTGTAGATAAGTATTCACGCGTAAATAAATTCATATATGTGGCTTAAACATGAATCAAATGAAGTAAATAATCCAGTAATACTGTATGTACTTCTACATCCATGAATGACATCCGTATTATGTGAATAATAACTCATTGAGGTTTGACTAGCACACTGCAAATAAATAGCTAATAACCCTAGCACTCGCAGCATGATTTCTTTCTGCAAAGTACACCAGAAGACATTGAGAAGAAGTGTGTTTTTGCACACAGTATTTGAAGTTATGTTTCAAAGTGTCTAAAAAGGTTCAAAGTTACCTAAAATAGTTTGTGAGAGATATAAATATGCTCAAAGCAAATGTGAACAATTAAAGTCTCACAGTAGAGCCTTTTGGCTTTAATAAGGTAGCATGCCGGCTCAGAAATATGCAGCCAGTGCGTGTACACAAGTGTGTGTGTGTGTGTGTGTGTGTGTGTGTGTGTGTGTGTGTGTGTGTGTGTGTGTGTGTGTGTGTGTGTGTGTGTGTGTGTGTGTGTGTGTGTGTGTGTGTGTGTGTGTGTGTGTTTGTGGACACTCAAAGACACGAAGGGATGAGAAACTTCCACAGACACATTTCCAGAAAAGCGATTGTCTATACTTCTGTGAAGTATGATTAATAACCCACGCGTTTAGGAAAGAAAGTCTTTGTTGAGCATATCTTTGAGGCTTCTGAGGTAATTACAGAATACACTTTGCACCAGGTCCTCACACTATCAAAGAGTTTATAGTATTTTATCTGCGAATGAGAATCCCACATTATACCCATTACCAATTATGAGTCTATTACATTGATTCATGACCACTGAAATTAATAGACCTTGGCTACTAGCAAAAGCAATAGCGGCACAGCAGCAGAACCCGTAGAAAATGCAGCTTGCTGAGCTGGACATTCTTAATTAAAATAATGCATGTTGACCTTCCAACAACGACTCTTGAAAATGCTACGCGAAGATAAATGTGACTGTTTTATGTGACAGTTTACTTAATGAATCCACCATCTTTCTGTTTTTTTTTTTTTACATCAGGTCCAATGAGAAAGATGATAAATTTAACTCAGCGGTTGTTTAAGTTACCGTGTTATGTGATTACATTTAATCTAGGCTAAATTGAAGTGTTAAATCGATGGATTTGCATAGAATAAAATCTGAATTTGAATGTCACGAGAAACAAACAAACAGAAAGAAAGAAAATTGAAGACATTTCTCTTTAAAGTAATAACAAGATTTCAACTCTGTTTCAACTTTGAGAGACAAACATCTTGTTTTTCTAAAAGTGTGTCAGACATTGACTTTGCAGTTCAGTTCCCTATGATACAAAAGGAAGGGATTAAGGCTGTGATTCTTACTAAATCACTTTAAACTCTGAATGATTGCCTCACATCTCCTCTTCTTCTTGATGATGCAGCTCATCCCTGATTCATGCAGTGTAGCTAGAATGGTACTTCTCTATTTTGAGAGCATTAAAAAAAAGATATGTAATAAAACAATGCTTTATAGGAAGGTTACACATAAATTGAATTAAATGCACCATGCTTATACAGTTATCATGCAATGGCTACTATGAAGCAAAATATGCGCTGTCTGTAGTATACCCCTCAGTTGTCATCTACTTTCTTCCATCTGCCAGTATTGAGTTACATCCTTTTGTCCCTAAAGGAAGTTCTTGGCATGAAAGACCTTCCAGGAGTATGAGTTTTCATGAGTCTATAACCTTGCAAATAGCTCATTTATTATTCTAATACGGTGTAGATCAGTAAGTTTCCGAGACTGCTCCTGCTGATGCATGGCACTTTGACATGCACGAAGCAGAAGGAAGTTACAACCCTAATGAGTAAGTGTTCGAAATGTTGGCACTTGATCAAAATCAGCACCCATGTCACACGTGCTTTTGTGCGCAGGGGTTTGGTGCATTACTGATGTTTTACGCACCTGAAACTTGAGCAGAGAGCATACATCCAAGTTTGTGACAAATGATTGGGGACCAGAGAGAACTTGCAGGGAGCCAATTCAAGTGATTAAGAGTGGTGATCCCGAAGTGACCATATTTGTGCGGGCTGGGGAAGAGCGGTCGGTGAATCTGACTCGATTAGACTGAAAACCAGAGGACACTAGGCTCGCCCACCTACAGCAGAAACCGGACTGCACACCAAGCATGTCAATCAAACTTGAAAAGCATCCAAACATATCACTTTTTGAGGCCTAATATGTAATTATTTATGAAATGAATATCAGCTGGACCACCAGAAAACTAATCAGAGGGAGGGAATTTTTTTGCTGTGCTGGATAAGAACAGATCTGCTTATACGCAGAATGGGCACATTTATGTACACAATAATATTCTTTCACATTGTAATCTTTTTATTTTTAATCTTTTGCATGTTTGCATGCTGCTGCATGTCCCTGTGTGTAACAACCAGTGCGTATGCATTTCTTACTGATGCAGCCATAAAATAACCATAAAATACTGCACCGCAGCAGCTTTTTGCTGGTTAATCATGCAATCACTTTCAGCTGCCTCAAGATGCAGCTGACCGCACATTATTTTAAGACCAACACATAAGAGTGCAAGTACATTTGTTATTTAAACATAGTGGGTGCCGGACGGGCAAACGACACCTGCGTCAGTATGAAATGTGCTTGGTGATGCTTTGTGCCGTGTGTAAGAACGAGTTCAAAGAGGCCTACAGACGATGTGAAGGTCATTAGGTTTGCAAGCATTCCAAAAACTGGCCAAAATAAAAATGTTGACCTGAAAATGTCGCTGGATGAAAATCACAAAAGCTTTTTCAGTTATTTTGAAGTGGAAGATATATGTGTGCAAACGTCAATGGCGATCCAGTGATTCCCAGCATGAATGAATATTTAAAGTGAGCTGACTGAGTCAATATTACCCCAAACTAACGACAGACTGAACGTATTACTGGACTAAAAATGAATCAGAGACATTTACTGACATACTGAAATATTTTGGAATGATGATTTGATTTGACCACTTAGCTATTGCTATTATTTTTAGTCCAGAATATTTGAAAATGTGTCCCATTTTAATGTTGAAACTAACCCCAATGTGTCTTAGACGAGGTTAAGATCTAAATCTAAAAGTTCTCAGTATATGGCAAACTCTGCACAGGACAAAAACAAATAAGACCCTTAAAACTTCCCAACTTTATTGCTGGGGTAAAAAGAAGTTCATTATACATCAGATATTTAAGGCCAGCCGCTGTGTATGAGGCATTAAAGGCATGATCCAGCTCCCTGGCTGCATTTCCATACATGCCATATCGCATGGTGTCAGCAGGGTCTTCTTAGATAAAGAAACCCTCTGTATTCTATACGCACAGCTTCACAGACAGCCCTAAAGAACCAGAGAGCATGCAATAGTCAAAAAGCTCTGCAAACATATGCATTTTAAAGGGGGATGAGGCAGTACATGGGCTTGCTATTATGCACTTTAAGCTCATTTAAATAACAGCCTGTCCTCCACACATAATGTCTTAATCTGTAAAAGCAGAGTATAAAATGGTAGGTTTACAAAACAGCTTAATGTAGGAATGTATTGTATCCAAATATACTGTTCACCTCTTAACTGGTCATCACAGCATGCATTCAGTGTTTCAGTGAGGGGATTATCAACATGATTAAGGATCACCAAAACCCTATGATGTAAGGTCATTTGCACATTTTGTCTGGCTAATGTGAGTTACGGGATAATATTTTTTGCATTCCTTTTGATCCCTTATTCCAGAGGGAGCTGCAGCAGTTATGAGCCTACCACTTGCTGTGGCTCTCTATGCTATTAAACCCAGGCTGCATCATTACAGCATGCAGAGACTAGTTAGTTGTCTGCAGTGAGTTATAACTGGCTGCTGCTGCGGCTGTGTTTATGACAGGTGAGGCTATCGCTTCAGAGCTGCGGCTCTGGTTGTGGCTGTGATTACTGTGTTCCAGTTATTTTAATTATGGCAGTGGTGATTGTGGCAATGATTAATGCTGCAGCTGCTGTGATTACATGGTAAATGGGGAATGGTCTGTACTTGTATAGCGCTTTATCACCGTTCGGTCTCAAAGCGCTTTAACATGGTTTTCCCATTCACACACTAATGAGACAGATCACCATGCTAGATGCTGCCATCAGGAGCACATTCACACACCGATGGTACACCATCGGGAGCAACTTAGGGTTCAGTGTCTTGCTCAAGGACACTGAGGTATGTGGACAGGAGGAGCTGAGGATTGAACTGCCAACCTTCCGATTAGTGTGCAACCCACTCTACCGACTGAGTCACAGCCTCCCTACAAGGGCAATGACACCTATGTTTTTAATGGGTGTGAGCCACATGCAGGGGTTGCAAACTGACACATGCTTTGCCAGTTGTGCATTATAGTCAAAATATCTCTCTAAAATCCTGTGCAATGAAGGGGAATCCAAAGCAGCAGCATTGTCACATCTAAGTGACGGCATTACAAATAGCTATAGCCATAGCATACCTGCCAGCATAAAGGATTCAGGAGTTATTTTTTGGCAGGCATGGTGATAGTTAATAAGTAGCCTGACTGAATTTATGATATGATACAATAGCATTATCAATTCATCATAAAACCTTTATCATTCCGTGATCTTAATAAGCGTGTCTCAAAGCGTTTGCTTCTGAGCTTGTTGTATGTGTTGCTGTGTTAGAATCAAACCTACAGACTCTGTAGAAGACATGACCACTATGCTGGTGACAAGCGGATAGAAACAGAAACTCTACAGTTGGTTGCCAGGTTGCAGTGATAGATTAGTTTAATTCTGTGTGTATAGACTGTATTTCAACAATGAGCTGGGAACTTTGGTGACGTCAGACAAACATACAAAACTTGTGCATTTCTTTACGATGATTATTCCAAACAAAGTTTGAGGGCCGTGCAAATCAGGAACAAGAAAACAGAAGGGTGCTGGGAGATAGCCTTAAAATATGGGAGAAACCCAGGAAAACTGTAGTGTTGGTAGGTCTGCAGCAGAGCCTTATTTAGAGACACAGGCATAGGCAAACACAGAAACAACCACAAATACAACCAAAGAGTCTGATACAACAAGTGTTGGGAATGTTACTTTTGAAATGTAACAGTGACAGATTATCTGATAAAATGTAATAACTAATGTAACTATTTTCATTACCTCATTGAAGTATTTCTGATCACTTCTCTAACAAATGTTTCAAAACGGGCAATAAAACTGAACTCAGCACTGATTACTGTCAAACTTTGATTAAAAGTTCCTTAATATAACTTGAAGTAAGATCTGAATGTTTTGATTTTAAAGCACAAGCACTAAAACAAATCCCAGTCTGTTGATCACAACTGACTGCAGAGAAGGGAACATTTTCCCAGAACCTCAAACCAAGTCTACATTCAGGTCGACTCCTCGCTGAGCGATGATAGAACTATCAACAGAGCTTTCTTACAAGAAAGTATGATTAGAAATATGGAGTATGAATCAAAGAAAATGTAACATGTATTGAGGGTAACACAAACGCATAGCTCAGCTCAGAAAAAAACCCAAACATTCCTGTATAGTGAAATTTCAGGGGCACTGCGGACCTCTGAGAGAAAGCAGGACGTAATGGGATATATGGTTTTCTGTTCGAGGGAACTGAAGTTTTTCAGAGCCTCTTGGAACAAATGAAATCCACAAGACTTCATATACACTGCTCCTATCTATTGATGTCATAATGAATCCTCTCAAACCTGCAACTTAAAAGCAGGATCTTATCTTTGTACACTGCAGAGTCTATCATGAAAAACAGAGTATATCAACTATATATGACGGGGCTTTCTAATGGTAGTTCAAGATATGGTTTATCACTTCAATGCAATAGTCGACTTTAGGTCTTTCTAAGGCTGCACCAAGTGTAAAATGTATTGCCTTGCATTGCTCATCTATCATGCATGCACAATCTGTCTGGGGATTCACTCCAGTTTTTCACCCTCCTCAATGCATTGTCTCTCTCTTTCACCGCCTGTCTTCCTCACATTGGGATGCTGTCTTTTTAATATCAGGATTCTGCCAGTGATCAGGTGACAGGGGTGTACACCATGTCAGATTAGTAAGTCTGCCATATTATCCAGAAATGTGTGGGAGACTACAAAGCCCTGTCAAGTGCCAGAGAAGCTCACTGTTTAATCTCTCAGTACAAACTCTGCCGCAGGACATGGCAGCGGGTTTTTATTTTTATTTTTATCTGTAACGCCACAAAAAAAGAAAATTACCAGAGTCGGATTTGGTTGCTGTAGTTTCAAACACATAAAGGACAGCAGTGTGTATAACTACAGACATGACCAGTGAATGCAGAAAATCAATCATTGGAAGGAGAAGGGAATATCATGGGGAGATGACACGTGTAAAATGTCTCTCAACCGCATCTGGTGCAGCAGTTATTAGACAAATCCTTCCAGTGGGAGGGAGGACAAATTTAGTTCAGACTACTGCAGTATTGCATAATTTTTTTTTTTCCCAGACAGATATGTCAGCATATTATTGACATTATTGGGCAACCCCACACTAAAGACAGAAACACCATTTCCTCACAACATTTTCCATGTAACATGCATCCCTCTTGCTGGGAGTCCATTCCCAGAGAGATTTCTGCGCTTGATGTCTCTTCCACGAACACCACCGAACACTTTCTCCTTTCAAAAATATGGCCTAATCAAAGCCAGGGCGGGAGCAGGAGAACGTCTAGAAAAGTTCACGTTGAAGAGACTCTATTCGTCCAAAAAAACAACATAAATTGACCCTTCTAAACTCAGTGGGCGACCTACTTTTGTGCAGCCAATTATATAATGTCTGCCATTTGCATCTTTTTTTTTTTTTTTTAAGTGGGTCAAGAAATACGAGAAATCTGAAAATAAGTGAATAAAGTTTGGGTGTGTGTACAAAGAAGGTGCAGAATTTGTTCTTCTTTTCTGACTGATGATTAACAAATGTTTGGGTTGTAGGCATCAATTAAACATGGATTATTTAGACAAACAGAAAGCTGTTGACATAAACGGGAAGATCTTTAAAACAAAATCAAGCTCCCGACCAAAGATTCTCCTCGTCAACAAACTAGTCGTGAGTTCAAGCCAAATGTCGACAAGTCTTTACTGAAATGCTACAATAAATAATGAAATAACTGAACTAAGAATAAAATGGTACTACATTACAGAGATATACAAAACTGAAATAATGAGCTTTTAAAATATAACTTTTCCAACCGAATGCACAAAGCGAGCCGCCTGTTAACATCAATGCCAAAAGGGACAAGGATTCTGAATGTGTCCCGAACATCCAGCAAGGAGACAGAACATTTAGTTACTTTATTTCAACACAGAACATTGTATCTTAGCTGTATAGCATCTGTGTCAAGGCAATATAAAAGATTACTGACAGCCAGGACACAAAAGAAAATGCACCCTCCACTGTGTGTGTGTGTGTGTGTGTGTGTGTGTGTGTGTGTGTGTGTGTGTGTGTGTGTGTGTGTGTGTGTGTGGGGGGGGGGTGGGGGGGGTTGAGAGAGAGGAACATAGACAGGAAAAGAAGGTTGAAGGTGCACTTAAATTCAGAAAGCCCATATCACAAAACCTATTGCACATAGTGTGTTACTTTCCCATACCTGCAGCTCCTGACCATGGGGATGTCTTTAGTCTGGTCTGGATCTGCCAACCAGTCTTTACTGTCCGCAATAACTCTGCAGAGACAGAGACACCATTGTAATGTTCTTGCATGAACTGGGCCTTTATTTCCCTTTCTGGGGAAGTGAACACACTGCACAACATTTTGATTAAGTGCTATACTGAAACTTGAGCTTATCTGGACATTGTGTGGTGGCTGATTACAGTAAATGAATCACTACTATCTGCATGTACTTCACAGTGGCTGTGGCTATGTGATGCTAATGTTACTTTTAATAACTTTATAAAAGTGTCTGGAGCTACTGGGACTGACAAATGAGGCCATGGCAGAAGGGCTATTACTTTACACCACCGAGGCCCACTAGGGCTTGGATCCAAAAAGGCTCTGGCGCCATAGACTCCCATTCAACTTATTTTATGAAATATGAAGTCAATATATTTTTCCAAAAGTCAGATGTTCCCAATACGGTCACTTCTGGCTCCAACAGTGAGATGGCGAAAGCCGAAATGCCAAACTCAAGGTATTAGAACGACAAACCAATAGGTAACATCATTGTTGATTGCGGTTTGGTTACTTCTTACACATGAAAGTCGCTCAATTCCCACAACAAGGTTCCACTCGAAATGTGACATACCAGATTTCTCACAGGACCACCTTCCTAAAGGAAAAGGCTCTGCCAGTAGCAAATGTTTCTGTAAGTTATTTATAATGTCTGTGACAAGGTGCAGTTTGATGGTTTGTTTTTCCTCCTGCGACTAAATACCAATGTGTCATGCCAATTAATGGTTAGTTGACGATTTGGAGGCAGCTCTACTGAGAACTACGTGGAGCTTTACTAAAAAGATTTGGGGTAAAGCAGAGTACCAATTTCAGTTATGCCACGCCTCTTTCGAAAAGTTCAGTAACTACAGTACACAAAACGTACTTTTGCCACTTATGTGTTGTGACCTTTGTGTAAAATCTGATAAATCCACTTTGAATTACTGAATGAAGCAACATTAATATTGTGAGCACGTCTGACAGAAAAACCATGACTGATTACTTCTCGGATTATGAACGTCCATGATAGCAGAAAAACTGGCAACCCGCAGAACAATCTGCTACTTAACGGTTGCCTGGACTTGATTAATGGGGGGAGGGGGGAGCAGCTGACAACAACCAACCATCTGACTTCCTGTGTTTCTCTACAATATGAGAAACAATAGATTTGGTTCTCTTTTGATAATCACAATGTTGAAAGTGCTGCAGATTACATGCATTGAATTTTTCCATTCTACAAATTACATGACAACTTTAGTCTTTTGGTGTAATGTTTTCTTTTATATTAGATAGCTGACAATTAATATGGGAAACTAAATGCAGAGATGTAATGGTCCCTGCCCTCAGAGCATTGCAGTGTTTAATTTATCTGTTGGTATGTCCTGGTTCTTGTGGAGGCCAAATTGAACACATCTTTCAAGTAACATGCCTCTCGCTGGAAGTCCATTCCCTGAGAGATTTCTAACCTTGATGTTTCTTCAACGTCAAAAACCACCACTTAACACTTTCTCCTTTCAAAACATGGCCTAATCAAAGCCAAAGAGGGAGCGGGAGAACAACTAGAAAGTTCACGTCGAACAGACGCTACTACTCCAAAAGCACAAAAAACTGGCTCCTCAAAGCTCAATGGGCGACCCACTTTTGTGCAGCCAATTATATTGTGTCTCCTTGTTGCATCTTTTTTTTAAAGTGGGTCATGAAATATGAGAAATCAGTTGTTCAGGTGGGTAGTGTAAAGTTGGAGCTGGATATAAGGCTAGTTGGAGCAGTGAGAAAGAACCAAAACACTAAAGCTGTGAGCTGAAAGACACTTAAATGATCTCTAAAGTTGTGAAGACCTGCAAAGTTGGTATATAGTTTTATTTTGGTTGATCACAATGACTGATAGTTGCCACATTACACATAGTAATTTGAACCACTGTAATATACAAATTGAGCATACATTGAGCAGATTGAACTTCATGTTAAACTGATACATTATGTATAATATACAACCCAGTGTCTTGCCAAAGTGTGTATTACAGTATTAGACTCATTAGTCTACAGCAGAATAATGTGTCAGTGTCACATTTTGCTTTGCCTGTGCGTAAGAAATTAAGTGTCTTAGGGTTAAACACCCAAAAACAACAGGGTTAGGTTTGAGAAAATATTTTCAATGGAATTAAATGTGACACGGTCGCAATTGGGTTTGGTTTAGGCACAAAAACGACTTGAATAAAGTTCATGATCATGGTTTGAGTTGAGTAATTTTACGTAAAATGTTGCCATTTTGAGAGACTTGAGATTTGTCAGTATTTTGTTGTACTTGTGCATCTCTATCTGAGTGATGTGTATGGGAATTGTAAACAACATTTTTAAACAAATAAAGAAAAGACACCAGTGTTTTGGTGATTGATGATAACTGTCTAATGTCACTGCTGTACTAGCGCTATGATTTGAGAGTTACAATGGACAAAATGTCATATACATTTTGACAACTAGTTGTTTTTGCATAGTAAATAGTAGATGGGTATAGTAAAAGATTGAAACTCCCGGAGAAAATTATATCCAGGCAAGATGGACATTTGCATTGTAAGTTACTTAATGTACTTGACATAAGTTAAATACTTTACATCATGTAAGTAACTTCCTTGTGTTACTTTGGTTTTTGCTTTTTCACGGACTCCAACACCAGTCTCCTGTGTGAAAGCCTTGTGTTTTTCCATCCAACCATCCCCTGATGTCATCACTGTGTGTATTTTATCACTCTCTGTACTTCGTCATATGACCTCTTTCTTCGACCCAGTTTGTCACAGCACAGACGCCAAAGGGCATCTTGTGTGTGTGTCTCTGTGCCGACTACGATTTTGACAAAACAGCAGTACTTAACACCCTGGGAATGGGTTTGGACTGGTCATGCATGCGTGTCCTTCTAACACCAAGACGAGGTAAAATGTAACACTGACACAATGTTCTTTAGTGGACTGACGGATGTATTCGATATTTGTGTGTCACAGTGAAATCGTCCAGCTTGTCTACATATGATTTGTTCTGAGAGTATTCTCAGACATTTTATCTTTTCAATCCCCAATTTATAACACTAGTAGAGCAGTAGCATTGGACAGTGGCTATTAATCACCAAAACAGTTATTTATTTTCCTTGTTACAATCAGAATGTTGTTTACAATAGCCATACGCATCACTCAGATGGACATTCACAAGCACAACAAAATACAGACAGTTTATCCCTCTCTCACTGTCTCTCTCAAACTCTGTAGGAAAGCATTAGGATAACATTAAACTGTTGGAAACCAATCCACTGAAACAAAAATGACTTGGTAGGAAAGCAATAAGTTCCATGACTGTCCACAGCCTAAATAAGACGTGAGACGAACAGACGCTTGAGAGGAATTTCAAATGCTGAGGTGAAATGTGAAACGGGATAAAGCTGCTTAACAACTCGTAGTTTCCATTTCAGAGAGGAAAACAAACAGCTTACACCTCCACCAAAAGTCTGAGTTAACAAAGCATGAAGTCTCTGTTCCGGCTGATATTTTACCTTCCACTGTGTTTTGCTGCTCTCTGACTGGATTTCCAACTTTGCTCCTCTAAGACGCTTTGATGGGTTGAAGTACGTGGGTTTTAAAGGACTAAAGCTGTTGAAAGCAGTAGAACTGGACGTTTTCAAGCCAAATTTTAAAATCACTTCTCCACATGGCACTTCAATTTTTTTTTATTGTCAAATAGAAAAGCAAGTGAGGCAGCTTGTAGAAAGTTAAAATTGGAATATTTAAAGGTTTTAAAATATGCTACGGCTTCATATCAGGATTTGCTATTGTCACCCAGTTAACACTTATCAGTTCATATATCAACATATAATGGAAATATATTCATCATAGCTATTATATGACAGGTCTAATGTTTAATAAAAATGCAAACAAATATTTTTGCTAGTCTTAGAGTAACTGTGTGCATTTATATATGTGTAACACAAAAGCATGCCCATGAGCGCAAATTGCCTCCAGCATTGCACAGGCAGTCCAGGCTATTTGGCAAGCAGTACTGTAGTCTCTGTCACCGGAGGGATCCACAGCAGAGCCCGAGAAAGGGAAAGAAGTGGAGGGAGACAAAACGCCAGCGGACACTCAAAAATAATCACTCTCTCCCCCGTCACCCACACACCGAGTTCTGTCAGCGCAAATACAGCCACCCACTCGCTGTGTCAAGGTCCTACACACACTGCAGAGCCAAACCGACACAGTTCAGCAGGTTTTTGGAAAAAGCATATGCCTCGTAATCATGGTCAGATCCAGACAATGGCCGAGTTCTGTGTACAGCCCAAACAGGTCACACACTCTGTAAACAACACCTGCTCTCAAATGGTTCATGAGAATGCCTAACCGGGATTTTTGTCTTTAACATGTGTTTTTTGTGGGCAAACAAGCAACTATTAAAATTCAAGCTGGAAAGGAAAACATAGTTAGAAATTAACACGAGTGGAACGGTCACTTTTGCTTCTTAAACACTGTGTGGGCACACTTTGTTTAAATATATTTGACGGCGCTGTCTCTGCAAAAAAGAAAACAAAAACGTGCCAACTTGTCACACAGGTTACCAAATTTACAGCACCCACCTGTCACTCGAGGCAGCTACTTAATTCATAAAAAAAAAAAAAAAATCACCCCACAGTTGTTATGAATGGGGAAATTAGCTACAGAGGCCAAAACAGTTTTTTGTACCAGGCTGTTAACATGTTTATTACTGCTGTAAAGTTGTGCATTACAACATGGAGGTCAATGGAGATTGACTCGCTTTTAAAGCCAGCCTCAAGTTGTCATTTAGGAGCCTGCAGTGTTTGGCACTTTTGCCCATCTTTTTTATGAGAACTTCCAGCATTATTTGTGCATGGAAAATTGTGGTTATGACAAAAATAAAATATCGTCAGATTTAAGAAAAAGTCAATGTTGACAGTAAGACTCCAGGAAGTCTCTGTACCAGGTAAACAATAGTACACAACAAAAACCCATGCTGATTGTGAGTTTCTCATTTTTAGGGTTTAAACTTACAAAATGTAACATGTTGATTGATGAGCTGCATGGTAGGCTGATTTTGTAATCTTGGGATACAGTGAGGCTCGCTATTTCCTCCTGTTCCGGCCCGTGTGCAAAGCTAGGCTAAGTTAAACTAAGTTGAAAAAAATCAGACGGTGATTGAATACTTTTTCAAAATACTGTAGGTGGAAACCATGAAGGACTTGGCTTTAAAAGTCTGATCATATTGTTCACTTCAAAGATTTGTTGTCATGGACCATGTAGTTTGTTCACTTTTTTTCTTAAACTAAACCGTTTAGTGACACTTCACTCAGTCTGAAATTCAACACAGATTTGGCTGTTTTCCATTCTGGCGTACATTCAGGATGTTGCAAGTTCAAGCTGTCACCATCAGTTCGGTACAAAGCTACAAAGGTAAATAATTCAGCAGCCTGGTATTCACATCTCCGTTATCAGACATGATGTTTTTTGTAGCTGTCACAGTCTTTTAGTGATGAAGTAATATACCCATAAAACATCAGTATAAAACTGCACAGCTAAAAGCTACTGATTAAACTCGTGACAACAGTAATTCAGTGGTGTCAGTCTAGTTTAAGAAATTTTTATCAGAGATTAGTTCATGCATGTACTGTCAAGTGGCTTCATATTTACAATATAGAAAGGTGAGTCTTCTCTTTGCAATACAACAAAAAAGCATATTTCCAGTAAATTCAACATTCGGGAGAACATGGAGTCTCTAACTGTTTGCATTGGTCTTAAACTTTAGCACTGGATATAAATCATGATGTGTAAAATTGTCTAAAATGAATGTAATATCCAGGAATACTGGAGGAGATAAGAAGTGCAAAACACAAATTCACAAATCTCCAAAAATATCTTGTAAAGAAATGTGTTTTTGAGACCTTAAAACGACAACTTTTATCTGTCAAAAGTGGCAGCGAGTGCTGACTATTACCTCATGTGACATGTTTTTGCTTTACAGTCCAGTTGGTCTGAGCTGTTTTCAAATGAACACCTTCCACAGAACAAGACGGTAAAAACGCCACAGCATCAAACCTAGCTTGAAATTACATGCCATCCCGCCAAAGAAAGATGTTTCAATTAAAACAATGACAAGGTTTTGATGCAATGTGTTTTTGAGAGACTGTTTTTTTTTTTTTTTTGTGCTTGCGTGCTTTGGCTGATTGACAGAATACAGAGTGCAGAGTATTGTGGAGCCGTTATGAAAAGTCTCAACTGAAGGATGTTGAAATGAGATTAAAAATAGAAATGTTGCCTAAATAAAATTGAAAAAGAAAGTTGATTCTTACAGCTGAAATCTTACTCTGCTGAAGCTGTTGATCCGACTGTGGGAGAGAATATGACCACCATTCAAGGAAAAATAACAAGTCATGTTCTCAGATTGATACGTTGTGTTTTTATTTAGATAAAATGCAACAACTCTGCTCTGTTTTTTTGTAAGGAGCAGCTTTAATGGCTGAATCTCATGTTTAAAAAAAGTGTATACAGAAAACATTCCTGTATATGAATATCATTGAGCCTGCGGCTTTCTCACTTGTATAGGAGAATATAGCCACTACATTACTGAGTGGCACAATGTGTGTGTGTTTTTATGTACGTGTTAGAAAGCGATAGGCAGCGAGAGAATGCTCTGAGTGGATGCGAGTGTAACGGGCCAGAGCTGAGATTCACTGATCATTTTGGGATGCATGTGGTAGGAGGATGGAGAGGGTGGGCGGATACAGCGGAGAGGATGAGAGAGAGAAATTTGAATTTGCTCGGGGTTGCATGGCAAACATTTTCTACCCATATGTTTACAGAAATACACTTCGCTGCTGTTTTAGCGCTCGCTATTCGTCTTTCACAGATGACTTTGGCATAAGAGCTGATGCATCTATATAATGAATTACTCAAAGAAATGTAGTACTTTGGGAGCAACACTCATTCTGCCAGTGTGTTATGGCAGCTGCCATGAAAAAGGAGGTTCGGTTGAAGGGCATGTCAGGCAGTTTGGTTCAAGGACTGTTTACATCATTTATGACATTATCTTTTCTAGAAACAGGTTCATACAAAATAACAAAAATTTGAAATAAAAGTGTGTATTCATCGCACAACTTCCGCTGTATGGCTGCTGTGTGGTTGCAGAATGCTGTGACGTGAAATGCAGGTGATATTGCTTCATAAAATTCAGGATTTTATTAGGAATGTAATCAACCTGTAAATGAGTAGTAACATATTTGTTTATTGTGAAGTAGAACTCCATCCATTGGGAGATGTAGCACAACATTGAAGCTACATATTTTTGCCATATTCTGGCAGAAACGTTGATTGTTTGGATCACACTGTGCAAACAGATGGAGATGGTTTGCCACCTCAAAATCCTGTCATTGTTGGATTATATTGTGAAACTTTGGACAGCCATCAAACCCTTTCAGGTTAAGCAAAGTTCTGGTGTTGCATAATTTGATTTGAATTAGGGAGATTTGAATGAGGTCTGTAGTTGTTGTGGTGAGGTTGTGAATGAAGCTGAACATCTGAATGGATGTGAGTGTGGTCAGTGGGATTCCTCTGAGCTGACATTGAATAACCTATTGAACAGATGGCTGTGATGAAAACTAGACATGGAAGGAATACCTTGTAAAGTCTGACTGCAAAGAGATGAGTGGGTCAGACTGGTTTAAGGCTGGGTATTTACAGGTAAATGGCGATGCATATGGTGCTTCCAAATGGGGTCGTATTTATCATTTTTATGAGGGTAGTCCATATGAACGGCCCCCTCGTGGTACTCATGACAGCGTAACTCGAAATTTTCTATAAGCCTCAAGTCCATGAGTTGTGACGTTTACAGAAATGGCAGAGGCCATGGAAATGTATTTCTTGTTGATGTTGAGCTAACATATATAATTTTAGTTATGTAGAATGTGTCTTCTTAACTTATTCGATAATGGAAATGTTGATCTTCCCGACGGCCTAATTTTTTCCCTCTGTGATTTTTTTATTTCTAAATCTGATTGGTTATATAATTGTAATATTTGAGTAATATTTATTTCATGTCTGTCTGTTGTGAAGACGTGCTTTACTGTACGTCAAAACATTAGCTGTAGCACGATAATGAAAATCTCTTACAACAACACCAGATCTCATCTTTTCAGATCTGACTCAGTTATAAGCTGAAGAATCATTTAGCTTTGTTTGCTGGTGCAAAGATTCCTGCATCCTAAATCTTGACTGAACGTCATTGTGGTGTCAAACTACTCTGTATCATTCAGATTGAAATAAACCCTCAGCTTTGTCACATCATCAACAACAACTCTGCCATCTGTGTGGAGCCATCACCACTGCAGAGGGCATAAAAGTGCACATTGTTATTTCAGTGATTAGCTGTTCAACGAAATGTCTAAACTCTCACGTGTGAATGTAAACGCTAGATGTCGGCTGTCCACTTGAACAGCTGCATTATTTCTGGTAATGGAGCTTCTACATCAGGAATTCAAAGACAATTGAACAGTGTGTCGAGTACAATGAAGTGTGCTCGAGACACTGTTCAGCTGAATGTCTATGAAGTGCAATGCAAGGATATATATCTACAGAGCCATTTCAAAACTGGTTCACTTTAAAACTGCACATTGGTTGAATAACTGTAATTTTAGTCGTCTCAGCGTTTGAGCACAAAAAACAGCCCTTTCTCAGTAGTTGAAAGCGAAGAACATCTGTGACGGCACCTAGCACAACGTAAAAAACAAAAACAAAAGTACACAATGTAAGTTTAATAGGCTTTAGCCAGCAGTGTTTTCAGTTTGATGTCTCTGCATCTGTCTGTTCACAGGAGGTGTCTGCAATATCTTTCCACAACATCATACGCATCAGGCTGGGATCTGAGCCCCCAGGATCTGTGGGCTCTGGGTATATGTTTCACACTCTGCAATGGATCTGACCCAAATTGAAAAAAAATAGAAGATGAATCAGTCTGAATTGGTTCTCAGCAAAAAGATAAATGCTTTACAAGTTTATTAAGCATTTTTTAAACAATATTGTGGTTCAGCATAATTTATTTTATTACATGAACTACAGAACAAGTTTTCAGTCCAGCCAACATTCATCATGAGTCTGCCTTATTGTATGTTTCTTTAATCTGTGTCACTAAAGCCTGAAAAGAAACTGGTGGAAGCCCTGGAAATGACTGGGGTCTCTGGCGACGTGACAGGACCGTGACAGCTTGGCCAGAGCGACCATGACCTAAGCAAGAAGTAACAGGGCGACAGCGTGACCTTCAGACACAGAATTGGCCAGGATGAGACTGGCAGTCGGCACTTGGCTGGCAAGGTCAGTGGGTCATAGGAGGAGGATTGAGGATATAAGAGAGTTTTGTTTATAGGGCATTGCATGGCTCAGAACACTCACATCCTGCAGGCCCGTCAAAAGAGTCAAGTGAGTGACAGAATTATGGAGGACATGGACATAGGAGTGAGACGCAGGGATGGGGATAGCCTGCATAAGGTTGAACTCCATGTCTTGGCTCACAGGGGATACATTTTCAGGAAGCATAGCAGCCCATCTGTGCCTTTACATAAAGTGTTTTCCTCCAGTGGGACTGTGAGATGAGAGTGAAATGCCTTAATCTGCGACATTAAGTCTGGTGAGAGAAAAGCCATGTGAACCGTGAAAAAGCTGAGACTGTCCTACAGGCGATGTGATGACAGAGAGGCCTCTCTTCTTCCCACTTGGCTCTTCTCTTTCTGAGCCCTTGGTGTAAAGACAAAGTACAACTGACTATTTGACCCCTCCCATGAGCTGCGGTTGTCCAGTCACACAGCAGGATTCATCTCAGACCACTTGGGTTGAAGTGGTGCGCATTGGGTCTTGGGTTGTTGTCAGAAAGAAGTGTTTTTTCCCCTTCTCCAAGATTAATAATACAAATCATAACTGTATGAAACCGGGTGTTTATCCGCACTAGCACAAATCCATTACTTCCAAGGCCAGCAGCTTTATCATTTTAAAAAAGAAAGAAAAAGCCCTGTTCACAACTAGGCTGTGTTTCTTCACTGTGTGAGAGTCAATCCTTGTTGCCTTTTTAATTGTCCTAATGTGTAATTGACACTCCAGCAGTCAAACTTGTTACCTGATATAGCGTTAGGTGACATAGATCAAGGGACTGGCGCAGGTCAGTATATCGCCAAAGCATCGAACACATCCGTAAGTCCACTAGAAGACACAGTGTCACTGTCTCCTTTTTTGTGTTGCCTAGGCATAACAAGTCCAAGCACATATGACCACAGTTGAAGAAGGAGGTCATGTGATGGAGGTCATGTGACAAAGACTGATAAAGGTAGGGAGGAAGGTTAAGGGTGGTTGGATCGATAAAACCAAAGGGAGGCAGTGGTTCGAGTCCGTGAGAAAGGATTTATTTTGAGTAACGTATATAAGTTACTTGCATAACATAAAGAATTCAACTTACATAAAGTAAGGTATGTGAAATATAACATTACTTAGTAAAATGACTTATTTGAACCCAAACCACTTTTCCTAACCCTAACCAAGCAGTTATCCCTAACCCTAAGCTGGATTTTGGTGTTGTAATTTAAGGGCACCTTACTTTTTATCCCTTCGCGAAGCAAACGACACCAACATGTTACATGCTATGGTGTGATACTGGGTTGTACAGGTCACGTGTATTTGGTGTAAGACAGCTTTGTGATATAATGTCAAAACACTGGATATCCGTTTGTAATACTCAGAAATTCCATCATCAATCAACCAGTACTGTGTGTTGCATGTTTTTGATTGGCAAATGCAGCGCAACATCATCTGGCCAAGAGCTTCTGCAAAGGTTGAGCTCAATTACCCCACATAGTTTTGCCAGAGCCTCCTCCGCCTGGAAACGATTTCAAAAGTCATTATGGAGAACTAATGAAGCTGTTGGCTAATTTAGTGTTGCAGAAAGACACTGTGTACTCTTCCTTTCAAGAATAAAAAGCTGAAGTTTAGTAGGATTTACTTCGATTTTCCTGTTATTAAATTTTGAGTTGCTCTATTTTGAATAAGCCATGTAGAGAGGGGCAGTGGGATGCCTTATTTTGGCACATGTCCTGAGGCTAGAGCCAGTCTGTTGGGCAAACAGCCAAGGAGCAACAGAGAAAAGACAGAGCAGCAGTCTGCATTAAAAAGCATAATGCATTTAAAAATACTCCCCGAAATCCCCTTCTAAACATGTGAATATAATTTGTGTTTTACCCAAATGAAGTTTTCTTATATATATATATATATAGCTTTTTTTGATATATAATTTTTTTTTTCTGTTTTCAATCATATTGTGACAGCGTAGAATTTCTCCACGCACATGTTACTTTAGCTTATCATCAAAGAAAAATGATGAAGAAAGGAAAGGGGGACAGGGGGAGGGAGAGCGCTGCTCCCTCAGAAATTGCTTTCATAATGTGACCGTGATGTGAACTTTATCATCAGTATAGCATGTCAACAATTCCCGAGCAAATGTGTGTACTGTAAAACCAGCTGCTTGCTGCTACGGTGTTTATGAGGTTGTTTTTTTGTTTTTTTTTTACTGTTTTAAAGTGTGCGAGTAGGTAAATAGAGGAAAGGTAGATAAAATGGGAACAAGGTAGGAAGGAGGTTCTGGCTCGTTACCATGGTACCTCAGCTCGCCGATGTTGCAGAAGTATTAAATATCACTGAGGGTCCTTTTGCTTTTGATCCAACTCTTCCAGACGCAGGCTGCTCCTCCTCCACATCCTGGCAGGACCGGCACCTGGCTGGAGAGACACGTTAGCCACTTGAGAGGAGAGACACAGCCTTACACAGGAGCACATTCACAAATGGATGCGGCACTTAATATATAACAGCGTGATGAAATACAGACTCTCATTAGCCAGGTGTGCTATTCTGTGAATGACAGATTCCTCCTGAAATATTCATAATGTATTATTTTCATCTCTTTTTAAAAGGGTTGTGTCAGATTTTGTCACTTTGTCACACTTAATAAAGTCGAAGCAGAACGTTATGGAACGTGGGAAAACCATTTTCACAACACTGTGTATAAAACCATATTTTTCTGATTGCTTAGAATTTAAAGAACATTCCCTGCCCTACTTAGAAAAGACCAGGGAATGTGTTTGACATTTCCAACAGTGAAAAATATACATATGCAAGAGGGATCCGCAGTTCTCCGAAAACCAACATAATAACATGGATGAATATGTGGAGGTGACATCAAAACATCTGTTTATCCAGTTTAAAGCACGGTGCTTTGAGTCGTATAAAAACAATGACACCAAAAGTGGAGAAGTGTAACAGATATACGTTCATGTATCACTGCTGTCATCATCATTCATATTTCTACATTTGGAAATACACATTTCAAATGTCCTGGGCAGATGGCAGCGAAGTCAATGAGCCAGGTGATAATTCTGACATGAAACATAATTTGATGCATTATTCAGGTGGCACTGGTCTTTTTTTTTTTTTTTTTTTAGCTATCAGGCTCGAGCTCGAGCTCAAGCAATGAAAATGTTAGCGAATGTCAGATTAGAGCAAAGCCAAACCAAAAATATGGTGGAATAATCAGCTTTTGGTCGTATTCCTCCACCAACCAGTCAAGTTCTGGTTTACATCCATTTTTGTCCAGACTAATGCACTTTGAAGGAATCCTTATGTATTTCTTACATGCCTGGCCAATAACTCTGATTCTAATAGAGCACAAATTTGTCACCATGAAGGTATAGACAATGCTTCCAATATGGATGTTGGAAGCATCCATGAAGCATGAAGCATGAAGCTTTGAATTCTAAAACGTGGATGCTTTGCACATCGTCCAACTAAAAGTGAAATATAGTCACAATCTCCCTTTCTGTTTCTGAATTATGACATCAGATTCAGAAGAATGAGACAGACATATAGTCTCAGTTACCTTGAACTTTGACATCCAAAATCTGATTAGTTCGTCCTTTGGACCAAGTGAATGTTTGTGCTAAATTTGAATAAATTCCCTGAAGTGGATTTTGAGATTCACATTCACAAGCTTGGGACGGATGTACAGTACATACATACAGATTGATGGACAACCCAGAAACAAAATGCCTCCGAACACAGTTGCTGCCACATATCAGGCATATCAACCAGTCTACCTGCAAACAGCACAAATCAACAGCCATCCTGCTGGGAAGGTTTATACAAGCAGGCAGCAGACAAAAATGGTACTAACAAGCAACCTAACCAACCAGTGTCAAACTCCCACTGAATGTGGAAATAATCTGTTAACCTGCAAGAGTGTTAGTTAGCTGCTCAAAACTAATGTTCTGTTTAGCTATGCTGGGGGGTTACTCAGTGCTCATTTTACATAGCTTTAAGTACAAACTGTTATCAACAACTTGCTATACTCTTTCATATTGGAACTGTCAGATTATAAATCACTGGTAAATTTAACAGCCTGTGGTTAGGTTGCTGCTAGATTGGACCGGCTCTGGACCCTTGTTTTATCCCTTAATCAGAAGGCTATCACTAGCCAATCACTGTGGGCGGCCATCATATAAATGCCGGTGTGGATTCCCTCAGATCTCCCTTGACGTCAAACGTATTTCCCACTTCCGGTCCACCTGACTTCCGCGGCTATTGCAGGTACGCACGAGTGCTCTCGTGTTGTTTCTCTGTCAGTCGTGCTTTGCTTTTGTTATATTGGCTTTCTGCGATTTTGTAGATGGTCTTTTGGCCTCCCCTCTTCCTTCACTGTTGGTAGGTCTCGAATACTCCTGGTTTTATTATATTATTGTGTTACATTTTGTAACCTCTCCCCTTCTGGAGCGGATAAACGTTGCCTAATTGCTATGCGATTTTATTGTTAGTTTTATGTACTTTGGTGGTAGTTATTATTATTTAATTAATGTTCATCCTGTATCACGGGGGACTTTGCCAGAAAGTGGCTACGGCTAACCCTGCTCACTCTTAAGAACGCTGCTGCTTTGCCTCCTGGGCTTCGCCTCGCCCTGCGCTGCATTGTCTACAATGCCTGACTCTGCTCCGCCGCTGGGCTTTGCTTGCTCTCGACACCCCTGCGGCCCTGCTTCGTGCTGCTTCATGTCAGCATCTGGCTGTTGATTTATTAGAGAAAACTCCTTTTAGCAAGAGCCGTTTTAACTGTGTGTGTACTCTGACAAGTGAGGTTTAGGCCCACCGCGGTCATTTTCTTTAAGTAAATTGGGTATCCCCAAAGGGCTCCCCCCTTTTTGGGATCTCACCTTTAACAGTCCACCTCTCCACTGGTAAGCCGCACACCTGAACATGTCTTTAAATAATTGTATTGGTTAAGGCTGTTTTATTAGTAGCTAGTGTAAAATGATATTTTCAAGCTGTGTTGAATATTTTGTCACAATAAAGAATATTTGTTTGGAATGGAAACACGTCTCCTGCTCATCAGTATAAAGAACCCGAGTGGCTTCTGAGTTCTTGATACTGTGTGGAAGCAGAACTTATTCTTTAGGTGAAATTCCTAAGGTGCTGTTGTCTTTTTATTAATAATATTGGTTAATGTCCTCAAAACTCCAACCACACCCTCCTCCCGCCACAAAAAGCTTGAGTGGGTGTATTTTTAATAATGGGCATTTACATATCAAATCTTATGTGTTTGCATCTCGGTACACGCGTGCCCATTTCACCTCTCATACATAATGAATCAAAGCCAATGTAGGCAGCAAACTCTTTTGCATTATCTTGCCTCCAGATGAGAACTTTAAACATCTCTAAATCACAACACCACTATATCCTTAAGATGTTAGAACAGCAGGAGCTAATAAAATATTGATCAATGCTCAAATTGACATCAATAATTAAACATTTTGCACATGTGAAACTTGTATACACAAGAATTACAGCATGCAGACTGCTTGTTTCTCTGCATACACTCAAGTTCCCATTACACGTTACTATTTTGAATGCATATAGAAGTATAAAATGTCTCAGACAGAGCACTAGAGCTATTCATCTATGATTAAAATGAGGGATTTCTTTCCCTGTATTTTAAAGAAACACCCTTTGATAACAGAGTGTACTGCAATAGAGAGCAATACTTCTAAAATAGGCCTTTATTAATATAATATAGCACACAGTCATGAGATATCAAATTTGTTGTGAATTTTGTATAAAATTGGCAAAAATCCTATCCGTATTTTATCCGAATGATGTGGGTTATCTATGATATGCTCATTAAAGTGATGAGCAACTTTTGTCAATGTTTACACTGAATTAGAACTGTTTGCAGGAGTCTCTCCCACCAGACACCTACATTTTAAGAAGAATTAACTAATGTCACCATGCTAACAGACTTACAGTGGCAATGCTAACATGCGGAGATAAATACAATGTTTGCATCATTACCATATTATTTTTGCGTGTAAGCATGCTGCTGCCACCATATTACAGCGGAGTTATGGTCGGTTGAAAAAGCAGAAAATGCCGATCACTAATGGTCTTATTGGATGAGAGAAATGCCCAAATGGAGCAACAGGGAATGACATTTCACAAGTGAGATATTATCTTTTTGAACTTTTTGAATTTGATACGTCAAAGTAATGATGACTTTTCTTAAAAGTTCAGTGTGTGGGACTGAGTGGCATCTAAAGGTGAGGTTGCAGATTGCAAGCAACTGAATATTCCTCATTTCACCCACTCCTGTTAAGCAAAGAGGAGAATCTAGTGTGGCTGCGGAAAATGTGAAAGGTCCTCTCGAAACCAGTGTTAGGTTTGTTCCCTTTGCGTCGCTGTAGAAACATGGCGGTGCAAAATGGCGCACTCTGTGGAAAAGGAACTGCACCCTGTGTAGATATCAGTTTTCAGGCTCCTCTCCTGTGGAACCAGCTCCCAGTTTGTGTTCGAGGGGCAGAAACCCTCTCTAGCTTTAAGATTAGACTCAAAACGTTCCTTTTTGATAAAGCCTATAGTTAGGGCTGGCTCAGGTAGACCTGAACCAACCCTTAGTTATGCTGTTATAGGCCGAGGCTGCTGGGGGACATCGTTACGCGCCGAGCTTCTTTTCTTTCCTCCTACTCTTTAACTGACTCATACCTCACCATCTTTTTCTCTCCCATAGTTTTTGCTTATTGTCTGGTGTCTCCATTCAGTTCCCTCGCTCACATAGTTTCTCTTCTTTCTTTTGCAGATGTCTCGTCAAGGAGCTGCATGTCTCTGCCCTGCGCTTGTCGTCTCCACCAACAGTTCTTCTCTTTTATCTCTATGCTGTCCTTTTCTCTCTCTGCTCTCCCATCACCCCAACTGGTCGAGGCAGATGGCCGCCCACCCCTTAGCCTGGTTCTGTCAGAGGTTTCTTCCTGTTAAGAGGGAGTTTTTCCTTCCCGCCGCTGGAGGTTTTTCTCCCTTAAAGAGGAGGGTTTTTTTCCCCTCCAAGCTTACATGGGAATTGTTGAATTGTTGGGTTTCTCTGTATAATATTGTAAAGTTCTGCTGTAAGGAATTTGATGTGTTAAGTGCCATGAAATAACGTCTGTTGTGATTTGGTGCTATATAAATCAAATTGAATTGAATATGAAGAGGTAATTTTAAGCTTAGAATAACAATTCTTAGTTTCATATGATTATACAACAATGAAAACATAATGAATATTACATTATATTTTCTGTGAACAGTCTCCTTAAATCTAACACATGCTATGGGAGGTGACTATCAGATGAAGACAATATGCTTCACACTTTTAATAAAGTACTATTTAATTTGCCTGGTGCTTTTATTTTTAGTTGTACAGTTGTTTTTTGTTACCTGAATGTGCAACTGTTACAACTCTGCTGATACAATACTGCTGATATTACAGATGAAAATACTGTGACTTGAAGTGGAAAATATTTAACTAAAAACTTACTTAAAAACAAGATTGTGAATCCAGCCAAGTAAATAATGTATTTAGAGGCCATTTTGCAGAGCATTTTAAAAAGTACATAGTTAGAAATAAACTATGCCGGGTAAGCATATCTTAAATAATGTATTACATAAAAAATTACTGTGACTGTTTGCAAAAGAGTTTATTTTGGTATGAAGACCATTTTTTTTATTGAACCAATTACACTATCATTGATACATATCTGGCATTTTGTAACAAACAAAACAGCTTGAAAATCAGTCAAATGTTCACTAAATCCTAATTATTCCAATTGTGGATAGACCTCCTGTCTAAATAGACACATGCATTAGGAAGTACATTGCAGCAATAAATGGCAATGAGCAATTAGGTATCTGTGTGCATATTTGAGATTAGTACTAAGCACACATTTTCTCTGAGGATGATGGGAAGGTCATTGGGCACGTATTTAATGGCAATTCGTCAAAGTTGTTGGTGACGCATCTTATTCAAGATCAGAAATGGTACCTCACAAGAGGGAAAGTGAGTAGGCATTCACCAACAGTTATCAAGACATTTCACTAAAAGCCCCAAAATTCAACCTGGTGATGGCGCTAGAGGTAAAGTCTTAAGACGATCACTGTCAGGAGGTTTTATCGTCAGGTGATGATGTACCAACATTTTATGGCAATAGGTGTCTATTTAAACCTTGAGTGACGAGGTGGACTGACTCACCAACCAACCAACAGCTCAATATTGTCATTGCTTGCACTATATGCTGCTAGCATAACTAAAATATACACATGTTAATGTTCCAAGTCTTCAGCAAGATGTCTGCAAATAATCAGCGAGTCCACCTACATGTAAGATAGAACTCGGTCTTCATTGAATTTTAAACAGACGTAGGTGTGATATAAATTAATGCATCCAAACTTCAGTGTATTTGCTGAGAAAGCCCACGTTGTGCTGAGTGTAATTACTTATGAAACAAAGCTTTTTTTTTTTTTTTTTTTAACGACATGTAGTAAGGGAAATCATTGATTGGATAATAAGCCCCAGGCTAAATTCTAAGCCCTTCCCAAAGGCCCATTTTAAATCATTTTAGGCACTACAGTAAATCAATTGGTTATTAATGTGAAATCAACTGAGAGTCCAAACAAAAATGTGGCAAACTATAATGGTCTTATGATGTCTCTTTTCTCTCATACATCAGTGTATATTAATGTTCCTTTGCCTCTAGCAATGAGGTTTTCTATTAGACAGGGGTAATTAGTGGTGTGAATCATTCTGTGGTAGCATTTGCACACATTTGTCACACCTCATGAGTTTTTGGCGCAGACTACCAGCCTACCAAAGTAATTCTGAGTCGTGTGAAAGATAAATCATGAACAGGTTTTTTTGCTTGGACGTTTGATTCCCTCGGGATGTTCCCAGTTTAATGTTTTTTTTTTTTTTTACACTGAAAAGGTTAATGTTGCACCCAGAAGTTTATCTGTACTGTACTCCTCAAGTGTCCTACTTTGTGCACAACAGGCACGCGCACTTTAAGGATCACTCAGTTCCCCAATCTGCTCCTTTTAAACACTTCGACATTCGAAAATAATCTGGCCTGTCAGAACTGGACTGACAGACACACAGTTCCTTATCTACACAAGCATGTGTTCAAACAACTAATGAGCATATTGACTCACTGCTCACGCTCTCATTGGAGATGACGGATGTCGCTGATTTGTTTAAACATCAACAGCGTGGGGATTGGATTTGATGGCACCCTGGATGCATACTTAGCGATAACTGACACGATGCCCAATCCTTCTCAGCATGTATTTGCTGATTTGGTCACACTCCATAGAGATTAGTCATTTATATCAAGTTCAACGGAAGCAGGGCTTTACTCTGCCTCATATTTTACATGTATGCTGCATTCAATGGCATATTGAATGTCTGTGATACACATCTGATACATGAGGTATATGCTTTTTGTGAAGATTACTGTGCTCTACATTTCACCAGAAACCTAAATATTGTACTATTCTTATTGTTTATGTTGTGATTCTCTTGTAGCCATTGCTAAAATAAAATGGTCCTCTCTGACAAGGTCTTTCCTAAAACTCCTAAATCATCACTAGACAGTTTCAGTGTTCAATTTTTCAGCAATTGCTCAACAGACTGATTAAAAAACCCGAATGTATCTGATGGAGGTCGCGGGTCTATTGAGAAGTGATTAATCAGTTGTACAAACCGTATAACTGCTTAATCACAATTTAATCAGTGCACCGAAGATAAATGATATTGTTCGTTCACCAGATGTATTTTTAGTCACAAGGGAGGCGGGACTCTCAGGATTACATGTTTGGTTGGTCTTTCAGTCAGTTTGTCAGTCTAACAGATTAGCTATCTGTGTCAGATTATTTATTAGTGAACTATTGAAGAGACTGCCATCAAATCTGGTGAATGCCTACTCCCTCAGTTGTGCAAGATGATCTTAACTCTATTATCTGGTGAAAACAGGTCAAGCTTTTTGTTTGTTCAACACTTCAGCTGACATCTGTGGGATAACGTGCTGTCAGTGCAGTCAAGATAGATAATTCTGTGAACAAGTACAATATTATGAAATTTAACATTTTCATGAAATTCCAGGCTTAAAGACTGCTGTGAGGTTGGAAGTACCATACATACATGACTTGGTTTTCATACAATTTGTATGTTTGCATCTACAGTAGCCTGGTGACCCCTGATTGACTGCCACAACCTCAGATTTTTTTTTTTTTTTCAGTGATTCAAGTAGGTCGGCTATGGCTTTTATTGATGGTTGTTTATCTGGTTGGAAAACCATCATTAACCAATCTAATCTTTGTAGGCATAATTATTAAGAATGGTAATATCATACTTATATAATCGAACCAGAGAAATAATTAAATTCAATTATACTGTATGGTGTCAAATCACAACACAAGTTATTTCATGGCACTTAACGCATTAAAGTTCTTACAGCAGAACTTTACAACACTATACAGATAAACTCAATAATTCAACAATTCCCACATAAGCTAGGAGGGAAAAACTTATCTTTAAGGGAGAAAAACCTCCAACTAACAGAACAGAAATAACAGAAAATGGTGAAACTTTGCATGAATGACTCTAAACAGGTGTTGAATCCAAATTGTTCTTTTGACAGACGTAAAAATGACAGAAAACAGATGAGATTAGGTTATAGAGTATAATTAGGTTAGGTTAGGTTAGGTTAGGTAGTTGCTTTATTAAGAAGAAATTTCCCCTCGGGGATTAATAAAGTGTATCAAAATCAAATCAAATCAAATCCCCGAGGGGAATTTTTTTTAAATGACAATTAATGACAATATTGGCATAATTCTGCAGAGTTAAACACGTTTTTGTTGGATTTCATCCAAGTAAGAAAAAAAAATATGACTAGGAATAGGAAGCATGCGAGTTAGATATCACTCACACCACTGAAGAGGTGAAAATATCAGATATATGTGGACTGGGAAGGTGACTTTAGCGTTCCAAATGAACATACAGGTAAAAACACTTGTGGTTGGAAACATCCATTCTATTCAAAAATAAATTCAGAGATTTTATAAACAATTCTCTTAAAATTGGAACTACATTTTAATGGGAACTTGGCATTGACATTTTGGAGCTACTGGTATCCATGGCAACAAACAAACCCTTCTGACCGTGAACATTGGCCGCAATAAAAATGTAAGCTTGCCAACATTCTTCATCCGTGCATTTTCCTGATGTGTGTTGATCACTGTAGCCTCGCAGGGCTGCCGCATGTCTGAATACTTAAGGTCTGAGGATGGGCCCGCCGAGACAGGTGCATGAGGCAGACAAGGTTTGGAGCAAAGTAAGACATTTTGAGATTCCCAAGAGATATCGAGTGCTTGTTAACCAAGTTGTGTCCGAGAATTGTGAGTAATTTGCATTGAGGAACATAGCAAAGTAAAACATAACTGTGTGTGTGTGTGTGTGTGTGTGTGTGTGTGTGTGTGTGTGTGTGTGTGTGTGTGTGTGTGTGTGTGTGTGTGTGTGTGTGTGTGTGTGTGTGTGTGTGTGTGTTTGTGTGTGTGTGTGTGTGTGTTGAATTTTTTTAAGTTACTGTATATGTTGTAAAAGTATGTTGATTGTCAAGTGTATTGTTTGAAATTGAGGCAAAATGAGACCTGTCAATGGGCGGTAGGAACAAAATCCGAGGAACTTAAAGGATCTAATTTTATTTGCACTTTGTTTTCTGAGATCTGAGTGTTTTTGGGATTCAAACAAACAACCGAAAATACCTAACCCTTCCCTCACTGAACAAAAACAAATAACTGAAAAACAGCAAATGAGGTAATTACACTACAAACAAAATATAAATAGCACTTATTATATTTTTGTTTAAAGTTAATTTCATGCTGTTCTTTGAAATACTGCAAAAATATGCTCATTTTCAAAATCTTTTTAGTGAATGTTGATTGAATAGTGATATAATGTTGATGTTTTTACAATGCTTGCACCCCATTTTAATAGCCTAATTGTAACATCTACTACTAACAGTAGCAGCTAATAAAAAACATACAATTTACAGTTTTTTATAGAGATAAAAAGAACGTTGAATATTGAGCAGAATTGAGTTCAGCCTATTGGTCCGGCCCTCCACAACAGTCCCAGTTTCTCATGAGGCCCCTTGGGAAAATGAATTGCCAACCCCTGGTCCAGAAAGTGATAGAAGCTCCATTATGCGACATTTTCAAAAGTTTGTCAGGTCAAATGCGTTCTTTCAAAACATTGGGCTGAATAGTTTTTTTTCTGTGGACAAAGCTGTTAAATCTGGATTGTTAAAGATCAGTCTTAACAGCATGCTCTTTTCATTTATTTTTAATTGTGTTTTGTTTTTAACATATTATACCTCCCAAGCTTGTGTAATAAAAATAAATTAAAAACAGCTAACAAATTGCTTCCTACTCATCTTCTTTATCTGAATGCATGTTTACAATGAGCCTCCTGATGTGAAACACGGGAGCCTCCAGCCTTTTGGGTTTTTGCTTCTATTCCTGTTTGGGAAAAACTGGTGATTATTCATGTAATTTCACTGCTGGTGATGCATTGTTTATCTTTGTTCTCCACCTTGGTGTGCATCAGTGCTGCTGACAAGATTGTGTCGTGTGGTTATATCCTCATTAAATAGGGCTAGTGTCTGTGCACTGGTCCAAAGATAACTCACAGACACTGCTCATGGATCATCACTTAATGGCATTTCAATTTCCTTTCACAATTTACAAGAGACCATGACCTAAACATGCCGCATTTCAGCAAAATTGCCTTTATGATGGGGTGTAAACACAAGCTGAATGGAGCTAAAGTCTGCTTTTGAGCCCTAACTGGTGCTTACTATTTATTCATTGGATTGAACTAAAACTTACTCTTCAGCTCCTGAAATTAAATTCTGAAAAGAGTCCAGGCTTGTTATTTATAAAGTCTTTCTTTGTGAATACGAACCATTCCTGGAGCCACTCCAGTGATGTAAAGTCAAATATTGTTTACACAGTGAAAATGCCCAGGTTGTTTTTTTCTGGAATATTGGCACACATCCTGTCTTTTAACAATCATTACTTTTATTTTCAAAACCTCCTTGGGCATACATTTCCACTGCTTGCCTTGATATTAAATATTGAAGCCTTGGTTCTAGTCGCTAGACTTTTATGAACGGATTTTTCAATTTGACAGTATTGGTTGAATGTTATGAGATTATAGCAATATAATATGTTGTTTAAATTCAAATTCATATGATTATACCGCAGTAAATCTTCGAAAGCTATGTGTACAGCAGGACAGGTGTATTCTAGTTACATCCTGGATGACAGTCTAAACAAACATTTTTTTATGAGCTTATTCATCATCATATAGGACCATCTGTGTTGGCCAGATTGCCTGGCTGATGCCTTTGTGAAGCCAGCCACACCGTCTTCTGCCAGGAATTCAATACATAACTAACACAAAACAAACATATCTCAATTTTAAGAAAGTATAGTGGGTGTATATTTGGGCTCAATATGTTGAAATTAGATAATTCCTATGGTTGTGTCACTAATATGTGAAATTAGTGCATTAATACAAAGATCTAACTGCATGTGATACAAGCGTAGATATGTTATTGGAATATCCAGAAATTCAGCATAGAGTTGTTTCTCTCTCTGCAACTTAGCCATTAAGCAAACAGTAAAATTCAAATGTATATGCAATGGCATGATTGTTGTGAAATTTTAAACAACAAATAAAAGCACCAACTCAAACCATTAAGTAGGTCAAGTGACAGAGGAAAAATCTCATTCAGAAAATAATTATATATTTCACACTTTAAGCCATTCCAAAGGGTGAATACTCTCTTTGTGTGTATTTTTAGACGGATCCCACGATGAACTGCTTAACAAATTTGCTTGGGGGCCACCGAGGAGCTATCTGTGCTGTTTGAAATATTGACAGGTAATACATGATTCTGGCAATTAAACCTCAAACTAGGAATCCCGAGTCCGTTATAGGGCGAGCCACAGCAGTTTGCCTTGCTTCACTACTTAGACCCATGTAACATCGACAGCAGTATTTGGTTTGACCAAATACATTTTATTTACACACTGAGTGGCCTGATTTCTAATGATGCACTTTGAAGTTAAGAAGCGTTGGGACCACAAGCACGAGGAGGTGCTTTTTGTGGCTCTGTGTGTATGTTTGTGTGTGTGTGTGTGTGTGTGTGTGGGGGTGTGTGTGTGTGTGTGTGTGTGTGTGTGGGGGGGGGGGTCTTTGTGTGTCTATAAGAGAAAGAGATTGTTGTCATGTTATATTTTCTATATTGATCTTTTTCGATTTTCATATCATTTTAAAATAAAAACATAAACATGTTGATCCAACATCAACACTTATGTCAGTGGAGCCTATTTTATTTTGTATATGGAGGCTACAGTAAATGGTTTATCTCTAACTAATAGTCAGTATATCGTAATGAAGCTAGTTCATCAAGCAAACTATGCGAAAGTTTAAAAGCAAAATTACACCTTTTTGGCCCATTCGTGTACCGTAGTACAAGCCCAGTCTCCGGTTGCTTAGTAACGCTCCCAAACTGCAAACCACAGCGGCTGGATAGTTAGGGGTTAGACAGCATTTGCGTTGATATTCGGTTCGTTGTTTATGACAGAAAGTAATCATTAAGTGGGGTAATATCAAAACACCAAATTATCGAAGGGTCGTGTTGTTTCTCTAAAGGTTTAAAAGTTGTACCCTCGTCAGTTACACACCTGTGGCGTTTTAATGGGGTCGCGCGAATAGCATGAAAGTGCCATTAGTTTGACGCTGGCCGGCGGAGCTCCATTACGTGACAAAGAAATAGCCTGTTGGCCAGTTCATTTCCCCAGGAATGGACGTGGAAATCCGTCACTATCTATTCAAGGCAAAGGAGCACCGAGGTATGTGTCATGAAATTAGCTCCACAAATAAAGAGTCGTGGGAAAGTATGCTTTGTTTACCGGGGCTCATTTCCTACGTGCAGACTCCGAAGCGCTGCAGACAGCCTACCGTTTGATCAGCACGACAACAGGCCCACGTGTTGTCTCGGAGTTGTACGTCGTTTGTGCGGAAGCCGCTCTGCAGGTGAGTCTGGACGGGGATTGACTTACTGTTGCGGTTCCCGTTTAAATGGCATTTATTCGATCACCATTTAGTCAACAGGAGCAGTTTTAGACACACCGGGGTCAAAGTGTGTGGCGAAGAACACGAGGCTGAACATGACACTGATTTAATAAACTGAAAACTGAATGGATAAATATGTACATTCAATTCGATGAGATTTTCCACTGTCTACATCGTAACACGTGAAATATGTGACCAATTCTACTGATGTTCAGTGGTGAGTAATTTGGATTGCTATGTATTTATTATACACTATAAATGATATCAGTCACCATACAGAATCATATATAGTGAAAAGTATGTTCTGTTTACCAGATAGCTCCACATAGCTCTTAGGACAGCCACGATGTATGCATTGGGCTACGGTGAGAATCAGACTGTGATGCTGAAATCCTCTGTATGAAAAATGTTTGTGAGAAAACACGTGCTCTGAGCACTTTCCTTTCCAAGTGCTGTGAGGAGTGTTTTTATGTTGTTCATGACTGCTGGGATGATGCTTTCAGCAGCCTCCAAGAATAAAAGATGTGCATCTGACTAAAAAAAAAAAAAAAAGTGGATCTCATGTATACAAGTAAATACATGCTAATGAGATGATATGTAAGCATTTTCTTCTGTGGAAAATCCCAAATTATTACTGATATCATTGGAATTCAGAGAAAGATTATTGAGTTTGACTAAATAAAGCAGGACTTGGATCCTTTTGAGGTTGCTTGTTAACACTATGGCTTTTTTGCTGATGGTATCTACAGTTACTGATATAGAAAATCATGGTAATAAAAACCTCTGCAGTGCCCTTCTGCTAGAAGAGTCTTAATATAGATTTTATTATGTCATTGTTTTTGTATCAGTAACTTTCGTTTGCCTAATCTAACTATTGCCCTACTAGGGGATAGTAATGCATTTTTACTAATGTAGACTGAACTGTCCTGAAGCAAGACAAACATATTTGAATAATTAAACACAAGGATACTCCATAATGTGATTTTTTTTTTTCTTTCTTCTTTATATCGTACAGAGTTGGGTTTTTTTTTTGGTTTTTTTTTTTTAATGAAAATGCCTTTTAGTCTTGGGCCTAAGTGAATACTGAATAAGTCTCAACCTCAGCAGAACGCACTGATCCATTGTTCATTAGTCGTTTCACTGATTTTATGATCTTCCGGCATGAAAAAAGATGAAACACTTCTTCATAGCACTATTAAAAGCTCACAGTATGCTGGTAAAATTTCAGTTACACTATTAACAATGCGATTCATTCAATGAAAACTATCCTGCGTGAATTCATTTGATAATTAACAGGAGACAGTTTACAGAGCACTTACTGGGTAACTCTGAGGGCAAACACCTGCAATTAAGACAATGTTTTGTCATGCGTAAAATAAATGAGCATCTCACCTACAATAAGCCATTTCTGAATAGTTTTAATAATGCATCAAACTTGGAAAAATGCTGCTTATGCAATATAATTGCAGTTGAGATCAAAATATGTATTTTGTTTGGCCTTTGTGCATCTCTTTCTCTCTGTTTTCAGATGGGTTCTTTGGAGATAAGCACAGCGTGTCTAAAGATGTACTTTGAAGGGAATCCGCCGGTTAATCAATTTCTGTGTCGAGCCTACCTCTGCCAGGGCCAGCTGAAGTCTCTGCCGGCCACTGGGAGTGTGGTGAGGGCAGCAAATTTGACAATTCACCCTCAAGGGTGTTTTGTGTGTGTGTGTGTGTGTGTGTGTGTGTGTGTGTGTGTGTGTGTGTGTGTGTGTGTGTGTGTGTGTGTGTGTGTGTGTGTGTGTGTGTGTGTGTGTGTGTGTGTGTGTGTGTGTGTGTGTGTGTGTGTGTTTGTTTTTCTGTGGCTGCAAGGGATACACACACAATTACTGTGGAGATATACTGTACTTATTTTCACCAAAAATGGGGCAGATGACCCAGCTGTGGAAACAAGCACTTGCGGTTTTGCCATTTTAATTCAGACTTGTTCAGAAATATTGGCCTTTGTCTTTTCACATTTTGGTGCTGTGGCCTCTATTGCAAAATCTATTTGTCTGTTCTTTGTTTGTTTGTATGATATGATAAGTTCTCATTTTCGTTTCTGTATTATTTTTCTAATTTAGGAAGACTTTGAAGAGGCTACGATATATTTTCTGAAAGCAATTGAAATTTCAAAGCAGAAACCAAGGTATGCAACCTCCCGGAAGTGTGCTCGGCTTTGTTGTTACGGTGTTGAGAAAGTTTACCAATTTATGCTGTGTCGTGTCGATTGCCTCAGATATTTTTTGTCAGTTGCCCCTATAGTTCGAAGGTGCCCCTGTAAAACATGCAATGAAAGTCAAATATTCTCAGCAGGGAGTGTTTTTTTTCTTCTTTTAGCTGAGAGGTTAGTTTCAGTCTGCTGCACAGAAAATATTCTAAGAATTAAAGGTTTGAGTTGCAAATAACATCGTTGAAATAAAATGATTCGTATTGCTTCACCCTCACTCCTTATTCAAAGGTGGATAATACTCAGCATGTATTCTTCTCAATCTCAACAGCTGACTCGAAGTAGATAAATATAGATGTAATGATACAAATCATAAAATATAACTGCCTTTGATCCTCTGAAAGATGTGTTGGGAGATACTGGTTAGCCTTTGCAAGCAATCGGCACTGAATCTCTCTGCTAATGAACTCATAACCTGTCAATAAAATGGCTGAATAAGCAATCCCAATTAACCCCAAAGGGAATACATATCTAATACATCCAGCCCAGACTACAGCACAGCACACTCTCTGATGAATACATTAGCAGCACTCAAACAGCCTGTTCACACAGATTTCTCTAAAACAGTGCCTTGAATTCATACATTTCAATTATCTTACGTCGAAAAGCTTGTACTGGCCAGTCTCCTGTGGCTCATTGGACTATGGTTAATCCGCACACATTTGCAATTCACAAGAGTTCTGCACACAGAGTTGACAATTGGTTTGAATTGAGAAGAGATGAAATGGCTTTCATGTGTATCATATAAATAATTCAGTGCCCTGAGTTTACTTTGATTGCAAGTTGTTGTTGTTTTTTTTTTTTGTCTTACAGATACCACTTTATGGTGTTCAATGCCTCGGTGCTGTACTTCCAGATAGTGCAGCCATTCCTGCAGCCGGGGCGCTGCCTCCACCTGGTCCCCTCCCTCAAGCAGGTGGTGCAAAGTCTGGAGGAGGTGGCAGACCAAGACCACACTTGGAGGGCGGAGCTCATGATGCAAGTGACCCTGCAATGCTCTCTTACTTACCAGCGCTGACTCTGTACATTTCCATGTTTTATTCATGGGTGATTACATGTACAGCTAATTAACCAGCAGCTCAATTATGATCACAGCTCTCAGGCTCCCCATTTAATTGGTTGCCTTTTTCTCTTCTATAGAGCGGAGAATCGGTTCTAATGTAAGCTGTTTAATGATGTTCTCCCTTTACACTCCGGGCTCACATGTTGGTTTTATATTTGTTCGTAGACACAATATACCATTCATGTATATCAGTGATTTAGCTAGCCAAGGTATTAAAAGCAAAGGGCTCTGTATGTCTGGCATAATCAAGAGTAAACCAGCTTAATGAAGGAATTATATTTGATTTTATCGGCATATAGATTACATTGGATGAACAGTAGCTAAATGTACATACAGTAATGAACTGGGAACTTGACAATGTAGTACTGTGGAGACTAAAAATAACAATGTCCTTATGTTTGCTCTCTGTTTCTGTTCAGGCACCTGGTTAAATGTCTTGTGGACTCTGGGAAAGTTGAGGATGCAGCAAGTTTTGCCAAAGTTACAGAAGAATTTATCAAGTTGAATACTCCACATCTTTATCCAAGTCTCTTTACACTACAGGTAAACAGCATATTGCATGTATGGCAGTTATTTTTGTAGTTTACATAGCCAATAAAAAACACGTATCTCCAAAATGTCAGTAAGAAAATCTGCCTTTTATTAGCCTTTGTTGCTCATATTTTTAAACAGTTAATGGGTTTTTAGGATTTTCAGAATTGTCAGAACCCACAAAAGACCATTCAATTCGTCAATATCTCTAAATATCTAAAAGTCATGAAATACTGGAATATGGAAATACACCATTTTCATGGGACATTGTCAGTATATTTTTATGACTGACTTGAGTCTATGTAAGAAGCTCAAAAGTGATACTTCAAGATAAGGTGACAAAAAAAGTCAGTGTTCAAATTCTCACTTGGTCTGACAGATTACAGCACGTCAACAGATTCCTGCCCCCTTGCTCTCGGTTTAACCCATTCCTAACCTTCTTTTTGAAATTGATCCTAATCCTTGTCTAATCTGGACACTGGCTATCTGTAGACGAGTTTTCATACCATTAATTGAGTTAAACTTGAAATACAGTATGTATTTTAGTGAAACCTATAACGATGATGAAGTGCAACTTTCAACTTTTCTCCCTGTAGGTACAACACAAGCTGTCAGAGTGTGATGTCCTACTTCAAACAAGCAGGGAGTGCACTACTTTAACAGTCATTTACAGAATACAGGAGTTTAAAAAGTAAGTAAAGTTCCTCTGTTATGTTTGTCATTTTTCTTCTTTGACGTTACCTGAGGATTTATTTTGCTGACAGCACTGTTTTTGTGCTGTAATGATGAAAGCCTTTCTATCTATCTGCAGCTAAGATAAACAACTTGTGCTATAGCTGTCGATGTCCACAAAAAAAAGCCCTTGATCTGCTTTAATAATGTTTGGTTTATTAACAGTTGTGGTGGCGAGGCAGTGTCTGAAAGTGTGCTTTTGTGGTTGATTACATGTTTACTGTTTTTGCTAACAATAGAAGCAAGCTGAGTCATAAATATTGGTTAGACAAAGGTCATGATTTGTACCAATTTTTGTGAAATGTACTTGTCTGTTTTTTTTTTTTAGCCTGTGAAGAGTATTTTCTTAAACTGTAGGACTTACAGTGGGATATTTTTATTGTTTTTATCCTAAATCTTTTACACCTTCAGCCAACATGGGAGCTCTTTGAACATTAAACCTAGGTTAATGGGCCAGTGATCCATTGATTCTCAACTGAGCCTGTGGCATCCCATAGTAAGAAGGTTTGTGTGGCTGCCTGCATACATTTGATAGTACACTATGTCCTCTGGTGTGGCATATTATAGGACAAACCCAACCTTCAATCTTTTTCTGAAGGCATGTACTCAACATGTCGGAGCTCCTCATGGCATTTTATTTCAGCTAAAAGTTGACAGCATGACTCAGTCTGACCCAGCTGCACCAAATACTGTCGGTTATTTAGCCCGAGGTTTATGCACTATTTGGTGTAAGTGTATTAAAAGGCGAATGGAAGTGAATGCACAGTCTTGGATGCTTGCGTGGCTGTCCAAACATGGGTTTTCCTGATGTTTGTAGCAGGTTGGACGAAATAAATGAGGAGAATCTGACAAAAGAGGATTCTGCTGAGCTCGAGGAGATTTTCTGTCTCCTGGTGGATTTCACCAAAACACCAGCTCCGCCTGGGGATTGCAACCTTCCTCAGAACCCAACACCCATCCAGCTGTCTGACAGGTCTGTGTCCCAAAGCGTTCTGATCACATCTCCTGCCAGATTACCCTTGTTGCTCCCTGTCCTCCTCGTAAACCTCCTGCTACTGTAAACCCCCACATATGGATATCCCAAGGGCGAGTACATGGCGCAGATTACTGTACTGGAGGGTTGTGAATTGTATAAATTATGTTTTATCTGGGATTTGCAGAGTTGCCTTCCTCCTGGAGTTGGCTCTGCTGGCCTTGCAAGTGAAGCATCAGAAAGTAGCTGCCGACTGTTTGAAAGAGCTAAAGTCGTCAGGAGAGGCTGTGAGTGTCCGACATTCTCTTAAAACCTCTGTCAGTAGTTGCAGTAACTGTACGCATTATAGAAACATGGAAATTTATACATGGAATTTGACATCCCCCTTAAGTAGACACTTGACAATGAGATTAATTAGCTGAGGTCGTGATCAGGAGCCAAAAGATTGTTGAAAGTAGAAATGCAGCAATGTAGAATTTATTTCATAAAGGGGTTTGTAGCCCTTTCACTTTTTTACTCTTTTTGCTCTTGAATGAATTATTTGCAATATCTTCTGGCATAAGACATTTTTATAAAAGTAACTTGTAGATTTGTCATCCTGACTTACGTGTACTGCGGAACACTGACTTTTCATATCACATGTGTATTTGTCTATTTAGAGCATTGGCCAACGCATAATAATGGAATGTGTCAACTGTGAAATCAACATCCTGAAGAAAGAGGCGAAGATGAATGACTATTCCAAAGCCAGTGTGGAGGTGCTCGATCATACGTGTGACTTATCAGCTGTGTGTTTCCGTCGCATGTTATAATGCAGGCGCTGGACCCAAGCAGAAGTTTGATGAACTATTGGCAAATATTTAAATATAGATTCTGTATTTATTGGCAGTCGATCCAGAAATCCTTTTAAACCTGAATAGGTGTCGCTCCCTTCAGGAACTGCATGTTCATTTAGAAGAATTACATCAGTCAGAGTTTCCGTGAAGAATTTGAATTATCATTTGATCACTCTGATACATTTTCTGGAGTTGTTCCTCTGTAACACACACAAAAAAAAATGTTGGCGGATGTAGGATCATGTAATCTTATTTCATACCGTACCGTGGAAATTGTCACATAAAAAAAAAAACTTGGCACCTAAACATATTCAGCCCAGTTTAATCCAAGTACAGTTGCCAAGTGATGGAACTGCTGCAAGAGAGATTCTCAATCTGTGGTTGATATCCCACAGGCCCGGCTGAAGGAGATAGGCAGGCTGGATCAGTGGCTGCAGACTGCGGTGAGGGAGGGGGGGCCTCAGGCTGTGCAGGCAGTATGTGCTACGCAGTGGAGCGTCTGCCTTCCCCTTTTGCAGCACAACCTCAGGAAACGCATCAAGACACCTCTGCTCAAGGTCGCCCAAGTACTGGAAGACATGCAAAGGTTTTCAGCCTCTTCAAATTCACCATGATGCATGGTTCCGTGTTCATGTCTTTGGGCTTTTCACTTTGTCTTTACTCTTGTACGTACTTTTCACTGAACATATGTTTGGCTGTGTAGCTCAGTTTATAGAAACAACATGACAGGCTGTGGCCTGACTAAACATTAAAGTCCAAGAGAGCACTACTTTTAAATACTGTTTACAGAATCTTATCATATTATCATGTTTTATTATAGCTCAAATATTTTTTGTGTGTAAAATGTTAATAATCTGATGACATATTTTCAATTTGGTCCCAGATTTTTAGATCCCGCTGTGCGTTTTGCTGTGATTACTTGTAAGCTTTAATGAAAACACTCTTTAAAAAGTGCAATACATGTACAACATGTGTTTTACATTATTTGGATAAAGACTTATGATGATTTATTGTGAGAAACATTTCTTCTCCTGTATTTTTCCCTGTTACTAACATAAACATTTAGCTGTTTTTCAAGATGATATACTTATAACATTATTAACATCTTTGGTTTTTAACCTTGCAGGCCTACAGATGTATGCACTTCCACAATATATTAGCTCAGACTGGATGCGTTTGTGTGTCACTTTTACAGTATGTTGCTGGAGATTCGCTGTCAAGTCCACTCAGAGCTGGCAGTGATTGAAGAGGAGGAAGGGCGCCTTGAGCCTTCGTTCACTCACCTTCAGAAAGCCATGCTGCTGGATAATGGGAGACAACGAGAACGTCTGTCGTCAGCGTTCTGCCTGCTACAGCTCAGACGGAACCTCCACCAAACATCATCCCGGCCTGAGGATAAAGTCGCCGTGCTCATGCAGCAGGTCTTCTACCCATCTGTGTCAGATTGTCGAACATGATCCAGTGAAACAGCTCATTTAAGCTGCAGACGGCAACACACACTTGGCTCATCAATAGCCGCAAGAACTGAATTATTGCAGGATTTTTGGGTGTTGAAGTCAAATAACCGATAGCTTAAATGCAGTGTGCAGCTTCAATGAGACGCGAGTAAAAGCAAATGGTTTGCAGGTTAGCTCTAAATTGTACTCTGGTGTGTATGGCTGGTGTGTAAGTTCATTCTGTCATCCAACCCTTCTCCAACCCTTCTCTGTCTTTCTCAGGTCAAGGACATGCAGCCCCAAGAAAAGACAGACACTCGCCCCCTTCTGATGACTGTCGGTCTCCTTTTGGCCCCTGATTATTTTCAGATGGTGCTGGATGCAGACGACACCCCAACAAGTACAGATTTATCTTCCTCACTTTCACTCAAGACACACTTACATTTGTTCATCCTATGTCTGATTCTGAAGGTCTTATCTTGTTGAAATGAGAAGCTTGAAACACACATCTAGACCAACTGAGCCTCTACAACAAGAATCATAATTGTCTTTAAACCTCAATAAATGGCCAGTTTACTTTCCTATAGATAGATAGATAGATAGATAGATAGATAGATAGATAGATAGATAGACAGACAGACAGACAGACAGACAGACAGACAGACAGACAGACAGACAGACAGACAGCTAGATAGCTAGATAGATAGATAGATAGATAGATAGATAGATAGATGTTTACTTTATTTATCCTGCAAGGGGACATTTTTTCGCTTTTAAGGTTTAACTCCTATGTGTAGTGTACCTTGCATTTATGCATATACGGAACAGTCCATTTCAGGGAGGAACAAGAAAATATAAGAATCTGGCAACATTATAAAATCAAACAATGTGTGGACAGACTAGTGGTTTTGTATTCATTGCGCTTTCATTGATTTTAGCGTTTAACTATAAAATAGCTTCAGGTTAGCCATTCAAATCTTTTGATAAGTCATTTACTTATCAGTTTCTCCCCCCTCCAGACTGATCTGTGCTAGTAGAATGCACCTGGAGGGCAGTCCCGTGGGCCTGGTGTATGGTATGGTGCTGCCTTAGGAGCCACTCACATGCACTTTGCAGACCCAGATTGGTGCGCGCTGTGTTGTATGTAAATGTGTCCCTCTGGATCTGGAAAGAAAGACTTCTTTGGTGTGTCCCAGAGTCTCTAACACTGAAGCCCCATCGACTGTGTTCATTGGATCATGGAGACGAAGGGTCTGAGCTCGGGGACAGCCTTTGATTTCAGACTCCTTCCAGGCTCCTTGGTCCATTGCATCAAATGAACATTCAGCGGTCCTAATGACCCGGGGAAGAACTCGCCTCTGACAGCTAGTCAAAGCGTTTCCACTGCAGGCCTGGGTTAAAATGAGTGGTCCCTTGAGGTACTTCTTATTTTTGTCCCTGACCCTCAAGCATCCCCTAGAATACACTTAATCATTGTGTTCTGAGCTTCAAAGCCAGCACTCGAAGTAACCCTTGAGATTAGAAGAATTAATTAATAGCAGCATATAATATTGTCACAATTTTCTATTGCTCCTCAGATGTTCATTAGTGCGGGGTGCGTACATGAGACTGCGTTTTCAAACTTCCAGGATCAGCGCAAAGACACTGGAGCATTTTTCCACTCCACTCACAGTCAAAGACCTCTATCGTTAAAAAATAAATTCTCAAATACCCCTGTTGCTGCAGAGGGGTTTCAATAAAAATGCAAATCTAATTATTCTGACTACATTGTAGTCTGTAACACCCCTGGTTGAAAGGATTGCTGCTGCTTGTGTTTTTGATTTGTGTTACTCAGGACAATTGATTAACTTCCTCAAATTGATAACATTCTCATGCAGAAAATCATTGAGGCCTAGAAAAAGTTCAACATTAGAATGACTAAACCTTTTGTTTTTGTGTTATAGCCAGAAATCCAGAAATTTGTATTGATTCATTATTTATATAAATGCTTTTCCAGTATTAATAAAGTTTGACTAATAATACAGTACTTCAACAATTGTCTAGTTCCCGTAGGCAGTCTTGGACCTGGACCAGTGGCTGAGCTCGCTGCTAAGGCTCAGCATCACTCCTCATCTGTACAGAAGGTGGATGGATACCTGGCCAGACAAGGAAATGACACAGACAGCACAGAGATGTGTGTGTTTGTTCACTTACATGTATTTATTGTGACTATACATTTCTAAATGTAAAGTGTTTTATGTCTTCTCACCTGTGTAAACTTTTCTCAGTCATTCTGTTTAGTTGTCAGGCTTCCCAGAAACCCAGTTGGAAAATTGCCCATATAGTCGGACTTTTATGGCTTGTTGAATTTAGAACTTCTTGCTTTTACTGAACATTAGATACTAATGAATGTTTGATCTATTGGCCTTCTCTGCAGTTAAAGTTGTTATGTGACTGTAAGAGTCTGCACCCCTCCATTACATCTTCTTATTCACAACGCATTGTTGATTTCCTCACATCTGCCCCCATCATTACAGTTAAAAAAGTGTGAACTTCAGAAATGAACTTCAGAAATGGCAGGCTTAATGGTCTTCTGACCATTAAGCCTGCCATTTCTGAAGTTCACATTTTTGTTATTCATGACCCTGCGAACAAACAATTTGAGATGATATGCAGTGTGTGGCTGAGCCCCGAACCTCAACCTTTTATAAAGGACTTATCTGTATTTCTCTGCTGTTTCAGAATGAAGTTGTGGGCAAACCTAGTGAAGATAGCCAGGAAACAGGAAGTTTGGGATGTGTGCCGAGCTGCTTGTCGATTCTGTTTGCTTTACGATGATGGAAGATGGAAGACTTCAGAGACTGACAGTGAGATGATGAATGATGCAACGACTTACAGTAAAATCACAGATTGCTCCTAAAACGATTAGCTGCTATGATCATAAAACAATCTTCCTTTTAATTGTTTATGTGTAAATCAGATTCAAAATATGACAGCAGATCCGATTTACATGAGGTATAATGTGCTTTTAAGTAAGAAATACAGGTGAACCAGAAGCAGTGGTTAGCTAGTAATAGTTGTGTTTGTAACACTACTAAATACAAGAAAGGGAGGATTGCTGTCGCTAAGATTTGGTCCATTCTCTCCAGAATGCAGTCAAACCTGTGTGAGAAACTTACTGCGCCTTCTCGCTGAAATCCACTTCATCAGTGCTGAGGTATGTTCTTACTAACTCATGACACCTAATACACACACAGGCACACTTTTCAGCCATTATGTAATAAACCATAACAAGTTTGGCATCACGCCCACTGTATGAACATTATTAGTTTTGATCCGTGTTTACTGGCAAAAAGGATAAAACAACAACAAAAGGAATTTGGTTTGTGATGTGATCTAATCGCAGAGCTGGCTGCTGGTCTTGGCAGCACAGGTAGCAGGTAACAGGTAGCACGTAGCAGGCAGCAGGTAACAGGCAGCACGTAGCAGGCAGCAGGCAGCAGGCAGCAGGTAGCAGGCAGCAGGCAGCAGGCAGCAGGTAGCAGGCAGCAGCAGGCAGCAGGCAGCTGCGGCCACAAAGGCTCTGGAAGGGTTCACGGCGCTCGATGGAAGAAGAGCGAGAGAACAGTGTCGTGGCAAATTCTAATTGCAGACAACAAAGCCTCCTCCTTTTTTAATAGGCTTTTTTTTACTGCAGACATTTGGACTAGTCATTGTAGAGAAAGCACATGTGTATTAATAATTGCTGAGTACCATTTAGTGTCCCAGTAAGACATGACAGTGAACTAATGTGCACTAATATGCTGGATCACCCCTAAGTGAAATGCGGTCATCATTAATACATCTTTACTTTCCTTACTGTATGAGGACTGTGTTGCAGATGAGGTGAACACTGAGCTTAGGTCTAAGTTTCAGACTATAGTACAGCTGACCAGCACTGAACAATCTGAGCCACTATTGGACTTGGAGAAGTACAGTAGGTTAAAAACTGCATTAAGAATAACTGCATGGGTGAAACGATTCATAGCTAATGCCCATTGTAGTCAAAGGATTCAGGGAGAGCTAACTTCAGAGGGGCTCACTGCAGCACAAGTATATTGGGTGAAGATGACCCGAGAGCAGAGCTTCAGCCAAGAAATCGTCCAGCTGAAATCTGGACAGGACATCAAGAGAGATTCAAAACTCAAAGACTTGAAACCATTCTCAGATGAGAATAGCCTTATTAGTGTAGGGGGCAGGCTACAGTACTCTGATTTCAGTTTTAGACAGCAACACCCATGGGTGCTACCTAGAAAACACAGATACTCTGAGTTACTTGTTCAGTGCTGTCATGAGAGAGTGATGCATTCTGGAGTCAGATACACTCTAGTACAAATGAGAGAGAGGTATTGAATTCTAAAAGGGAGACAGTTAGTCAAGAAGATGGTATCACATTTTTACATCTGCAGGAGACTGAAGGTGAAACCAGCACAGCAGTCCACGGCTCCATTACCCAGAGACAGAGTGACCGAGTCCCCTCCCTTTGAAGTTATTGGGGTGGATTTTGCAGGGCCATTATATGTTAAGGCTAGTGGTCAGTCTAAGAAGGCATACATTGCGCTTTTCACTTGCGCTGTCACCAAAGCAGTGCATTTAGAGTTGGTTTCTGATCAGACTACAGAAAACTTTCTGTTGGCCTTAAAGAGGCAAGGAGGACTGTAATGTTTATTCAGACAATGCCAGAATGTTCAAAAGAGCAGACCAGGATCTAAAGGAACTATGGAAGTCATTCAGAGGATCAGAGCTCAGAGTTTTTCACTGACAAGGAGATCACCTCGAAGTTTATTGCAGAGCGAGCTGCTTGGTGGGGCGGCTTCTGGCAAACACTTGTGAGATCTGTGAAAACCTGCTTAAAGAGGGTCCTGGGGAAGGCCCCACTGAACTTTGAGAAGCTGACAACAATGCTTACAGAGATAGAGGCTGTGTTGAACTCCAGGCCGCTTTCCTATGTACACGAGGATGCATCAGAGCCACAACCACTCACACTCTCTCATTTCTTGGTTGGGAAAAGACTAACTTCTCTACCGCCAAAGACTATGCTGCCACCGTCTCAGGCAACTAACGTGAGCAGAGAGGACACGGGCCGGAGATGGAGGCTTTTGGAACCGCTGGAGAAAGGACTACCTGATGGACTTGAAATCAGCTCACAAGCGTGAGACACCCACTGTGCTGAAGGTGGGAGATGTCATCCTGATTGGAGAGGACAACACGAGGCAGAACTGGAAGATGGGCAGGATAAATATACGAAGAACAACTGATGTCGGGTGCAAGAGCGAGTTCTGTTCACTGTTCCAGTTTGTAATACTGCAGTTCAGACAGAAAAGTGTTCCGTTCAAACGAGACATGTCTTGGTCCTCACTAGAAACTCCACTTCACAACAACTAGGTTTTTATTTAAAGCTAATTCAGGATTCAGATGTTTTTGTTGTGAGGCATTTATGTTCCAAAACACTTTTAGGAGAAGTTGGGTCATAGGAGAATTATTTTATTTTTAATTTTTTTGTTTTTAACCGGCATGCATTTTGGGAGTTTTAACAAGTATTGTTATGCTTGTGTTACTGTGTAATCTCACTTCCCATCGAGCCTGCAGCTCGAAGTCTTTATTAAGTCTATAGAGATGTTAATTTGACAGTCCTTTGAAGATAATAAAGAAAACTATCTGAAGCAGTGACATGACCTCACCAAAACTGACACACGATGAAACCCCTCCTCCTGTATCTCTCTCTTTGTTCTGCGACACAGGGAGATATTTTTGGGGATGATTTGGGCTATAATTCATTATTTTAAGCAGTACAGTCCTCTCAATGTGAAGATGTTCCTCTTGTCTTACCTGAGTTGTCCGCCACTGAAGTAAAAATGCTCGCCAACCTTTTCGTCTTTCTTTGATCTGTATTGCTGGGAGAAGCTGTCGTTCCCAGAGCGGGAGGTCTTCTCTTCTCCTTTTATTATAAAGTTGTCAAGTCTAAACAACTTCATAATATTATTGTTTGAGGTTTTAGGAGTAACTGTGTGTTATTCTGTCTTGCTCAGGCCACCATTCAAAAGCTGCTAACAGAGGGGGTTCGGCTGAACAGCCCCGCTGTCCCTCCACAGGACAGAAGTATTTCCGTGTCTGACGAGGATCCCCACTGGGTTATTTACAGGTGAAAACACAATCTGCACACACACATGCTGGCATCGTAAAACTAAAATGTTTTGTATTTGTGCGCTGTATGTTTCTCTTTATGATTTGCATATAATATGTAATACATTTGCTACGAAATGCTTTTACGTTGTACATGATCATAACAACTGAATATTCCAGGTTTCTCTTTTATTTATAACATCAATATAATGTTAATATGACAACAGCTGTTCATAGCCTGGTATTGTTGTACAGTTAAATAGAACTGTGTGTGTATGTACCTCAGTGACAGGCACTAATGGGGTGAATTAAAGTGGATACATTTGCATAACTCTTCAGAAAAGATAAGCAGGGGCAGGAATCACACAATCTCTCGAACTGCAAACCTTTTAACCAAACAAGGTTTTGTTTCCTTATCTCTCAAAGCAGAACTACACACAACATCTGAAACCATTTCCACACCATACCACCATTTCCACAGAATACAACAAGGCTTCAGACATTAGCTGTGATGTGTTTAAAGACCTCGATGTTGTGGATGTACGCCACAGAGGATCACATTCGACTGGACTGTGCTGTTTCCCCACCTCCTCATGCCTCATACAGTAGGATCAGAGTCAGGGTTGTTATCTTGTTTATTTATTGTGAGATTGAAAAATGAACACTGCACCCAGGAAGAGTCTAGCCTGGTATTACCACACCCAAATTCACAGCATGAGTGGATACGGTCATCATGCATCATTGGGGATTGTTTGTAGTCGTTGCATCTTCATGTATGTTGTGCGCCTCTGCACCACCACCACCATTGCTGGAACTACTTTTAAAAACAAACCCTTGGCCTCAGTGTCATCAGCCACGCTGACTAGTTGCTGATTGGTCCACCCTTCAGTGGAAGAGCAAACCATCAAGCAAGCACGGTTTCCAGAATACAATCACAGCAAAGACTGAATCTGTTAGCAATAGCTCGGCAGAGCCGGGCCATGTAGAATCTGTACCAAAATATCATGTATGCTTTTCCAAATAGGGCTTTATATCTTCTTTCTCCCTAGACTGCAGCCATGGTTGTATTAGAATAATCAAGGGTCTTAACAGTTTATTGTCTTTATTGACATGCCCTGATACATGACATGCAGCAGTGAAACCACTGCACTAAAATGCTTTACCTTTATCTTCTGGCATATTGTAACACGAGAGCTGAGAGTTATTACTGTGCATCCAAGTACCTCACAATGTAATGTATTTGACATTGTCATAGGTTCCACTCCTATTTCTTCATCATGCATATAAACCTGGTCGAAAAGAGTCCCATGTTTATTCATCAAATTAAACTTAATGTAGGTTAAATAACAAACTTTTTTTTTTTTTTTAACTCCTTTAGTTCAATTATTCACCAGAAACAGAACCATTTAGTCACCATCCTACCTTTCTCTCTCACACACAAACATTACTTCTCTATCATTTTTCCCACTCTCTCCTGTATCTCTGTATCTCTCACCCAGAGGTTGGATCCAGGCTTTGTCTGCCTACGCCACCACCAACTTGTTGCGGGCAGGGGAGCTCGGAGCAGAGATCATGGAGCCGTGGGTGGTAGCAAATGCAGCCATTTACCTGTGGAACTATAATAGCTACTCGCTTGCTGCTGAGGAATACCAACGGCTTCTTCCCACTTTCCAGAGTCTGGTGGAGATGCTCCAAAACATGGAGTACATTGGGTAAGCCGGGTCACTAATACACTCTTACTGCTCTGTTCTATTACAGTATTACAGTATACACTATACTTTTTAGAGAGAAGAGTTTGGGTGTTTGGCCTGGAGTTCTTGGAAAAGTTGTTTATGCCTCTGTGCTGGCAACAGCTGTGGCTGGAGGCATTATGTTTTAAGGTCGTCAACATCATAGCTCAGGAACGCTTTCAGAAAATGTCTTCAAATTTGACGCAGACGTTCACTTGAACTCAATAATTAACTCTATATATTTTGGTGGTCAAATTTCACTGTGATGTCACAAGACATGTTTGTGGCCATGAGTCAATAATTATCACACTAATTACGATGAAATTTCACAAAAATATGTAATGAGATCAAATGATTAAGTGATGACATTTATATCCAAAAGATTTCCAAAACCCATTACTGGCCAGTAATTCATGGTGTAACTCAGGAAAAGAAGGGAAAACCGTGATCAGATTTTACATTCAGTTGTTTTTGAATATTCAAACTCTGCTGATTGTATAGATCGTTTGGTATGTTGGGTTGAAGATCTGTGTGAAACATCTTTGTTTTAGAATTTGTAGTTTCTTAGCAGAAACATCATTATTTCAAACATTGTCTCCTGTCACGGCTGTATTATTTATCAGAATCAGCTGTTTTGGCCAAATCCCTAAAGTCCACTCTACATGTATTATAAGAGACTGGACACACTGATCCACTGTTAAAAAAAAAAAAAAAAGAACCAAGCTGATCCTCCAACAATGAACTAAAGACACATTTTGTGCAGTTGCTGTTGATGTGAACTTTCATCATTCATAAGTATATTATTCACAAAATGTCAGCATTTGAGAAACATGAAACAGCTGTTTTTAGACTGATGACTGCACATATTTTAAATTATTCAGTGTTTTTTGAAAGAGTTTCATCAGCCTTGCTGTCATTTGATCTTTTCTTGGTGGACTAATGTGTGTACAAAGTCCTTCAAATCAAGTGAAACTTTAAAATCATGATTTCATCATTTTCCAGCTGATAAGAGCAGTATGTGCTCTTGTTCTCATTAAATAATTTTGGCCACAGTCAAAGTTGACTGTGAGAATAAGAAACAGTTTAAACCCTGCTCTTATTTTTTGCTTTAGAGAGAAGCACTGAACACTCATGAAAACAGACCAACGTGTCCTTGGGCACAGCAATAATTGTGTGAATTTAGGGATGCAGTGGCGTCATATGACAACGTAGCCAAGGAAACATCCAAATCTGTGGTAACGGTTTCTAACTTCAGGAAGCGCTACGACAAAGATGTTTGGCCTTCAAGCCCAACTATCAGTTCTTATTATCCCAAATAACATCAGTTTGGAACATTCTCTGTGTTGTATCTGTCAGGAACCGAACTCTGTTTGTGCTTCTGTGTGACACTGTGGCCCGAGGGTTGATCCAGCCTCTGTCTGGACCAGACAGCATAGAGCCGGCTGTGGCAGGAGACAAGAGCAAAACCAGAGCTGAGAAAGGAACGGAGAAGCCTGCCAGTGTCCATGGAGTTTCCCTAAGCGCTGCTGCACTGCAGGATGTCCGCAAGGCATTAGGGGTACGTCACTGTGTGTATGTGGGAGTGAGTTTGTGGAATGGGAACCTTTGGGTGTCTAAATGTTTTGATAAATGTGCTTAATAAGTGTCCCTACCAAACAATGTTAAACATTATTATAGCACAGGGGTCTCCAAACCGTAGTTTGCAAACTACCAGTAGCCCACGACCCGGTTCTGAGTAGATCGCTTAAGGTTCGAACAATATGCGGTGTTTCCTACACGTAGACTTACTTTATTACTTTTATTTACCTGTCCGAGAAAACGATGACCTCAACGCCATCGATTAACGAGCGGACAATCTCGTTCCCTTCGCCTGTGCCTGCTTCGCACCGTGTCAGTGCAGCGGAGGTTTAGCTCCGCCCACAGTGAGACACACAGAGATCAGAGAACAGAAACGCTGACCTGCGATGCGCCTGCAAAACAAATGAGAGCCTCTCGCACTTAGCTGGAAAGATACGGGTGCTCATAAGTTAGGTAAACACCATAAATACAATAGTATCTGTCACTGAGTTCAAAGTAACACAGTAGGAAACCGAACGACACCACTTTTCAAAATAGAAGCCCTCCAGTTTCACGCAGGATCCAACCATATAGTAGGTTTTGTCCTCGACATGCGTTTCTCTCCGGAGGTGCAGGAGGTCCCAATCGAAGGAGAAACACTGGATTTCCAAAGTTAAATCCTATATCGGAAAGATTTATTTGACACTTTTCAAACCAGTTCGGCCACACACGAGTTGCGTGCACTGCAGCAGGCATTCAGGAAGATCTGTGTAATTGTAGATACAGAATATATTAATATCTGATTCAATACATTTTTGGAAACATTCTATGTCACAAATAATGTGCATTAAACCTCAACACATCAGTACACATTTACTTAAAAATGCCCCCGTTTTCCTATCCATTTATGTTCAAACCTCTTACATCTATGAATTTACAAAGCAATTTAGTTCATAAAGATACTCACATAAAGAAAAAAAAGTATATAACTGGAGACTTATGTAAAGCAAAACTGTCTTAAGGGGAAATAATGATTAAAACAGATTTTGCTCAATACTTTCTGGACAAGATTAGAAATATTCATGAAATAATCATGATGTCATCAGTGTGTCTCCTGGGTTGATTAGAGAAGTTAGAAAATGTTCCTTTGAGTTTAGAAACATCCAATTATGATGCAACACGTAATCTTGACAACTCCAACAAGCAGGACCTACGTCTTTGATGCATTACAAATAATCAGGACATGTTTTGTTGTAAATCTATCAAGTTTTTGGACATATTTTGTGGGAGCACACCTGATTGGTCCTCTGTCCGTTCCCTCTCAGACTGATTGAGGTGTTTTGAGCTTCCTTTTTACAGTTCCTGATCGTTCCACTGTGAAAATAATGTCTGAAATCCCAACACTGAAAGCTTAAGAACTGATTGGAATCTCTGTAAAGAATTGAGAGGAGTGTGTATAATCTCTGAATGCAGTTTGCCGAATCTTTGCAAGACGTGTTCAGAAACTCAAATTTTAATCTTTTGTGCAGATATTACAAGGTGAACATTAAATATGAAACCATTCTCAACTTTGTTTTTTTTAAGTTTTAGATTTTCAAATCAAAATGTACAATTTCCAAACCTCACTTTTTTTTTAAAAACCACCACAGTTTGCTTTTAACTTGTCAGAACTCGTTTTTATTGTCAATTGATGTCACGATGACCCAAGAGGTGAAGGGTTAGGGTTCATACCAGATACCCTGAGCTGACTCTCAGCTGACTGGACCGCTGCAAGTCCTTTCCCTCCTCTCTTTCCCCACATATCCTGTCGAGTTCTACTGCCGCTATCATTTAAAGGAGAAAAATGACCAAATTGTATTTAAGACATATAAGGCCTTTCAGGAAGCATCGGCTCTTCCTCAATAGTATATCATGACTCGTTGAAGCATCACAGCACTCCTGGGGGACACTTTTCTTAGTTTTTACAGGGCTTCCTTTGACTCTTCCGACAATGCATGTACACACATGCATACACACTCACATGTAGCTCGCATGACTCGGCTTCTTTGTGCTATTGAAGTCTGATCTCTCTGTTCTCTTTGCTGCCAATTAAACCCTGTTTCCTTTCTCCTTTTCTGTTCAAAGGATCCACCTTGAATATCGGCTCTAACTTCAGATGAAAGGCACATTATCAGTGAATTATTAACTGAATTTCAACCTGTCTGTTTCCTTTTTGAAGGAAATATCAAAAATGATCCTTTGGTATACATTTTTTATTAATAGTCTACAGTATAGCAGGAGGTCAGATACAGTGTCTGACTTCAACAAAGTCATACTGAATTCTGTCTGTGGAGTCTACAGCTGTCTTGCCCTCGACCCCCCACCAGCCTGACAAAGTGAAGGATGTCTTAAACTCTTATGGATTTGTTTTTCAGAATGTATAGAAATTGTCATACATTTTGATCCAAACAAGTTTTTAATTTTTATTCGTCTTCTGAAAGTAGTTATATAACTAATTAGATATTATGGCTCGAAAAGGAGTATGTTTGAGATGCTGATTTTGACCGGGCAACATAACTTGGAATACTTGTGCACTAAGATTACTGCTTCCTTCTGCTCCATGCGCATCACTGTGCTGCACTCCATCTGGACAGGAACCGTCTCGGAACTTATTGATCGCCCCTCGTATGTTCTACTTATTGAGCTTCTTACACTGCTGAGACTGTACCGAGCTGTAGCTGATTGAGTCTTAAGTTCATAATTGTTTTCTATTCTTCCTCCTAGCTGTGTGAGCACGCCCTTTACATATCCAATGGCCACAACCCAGGAGAGGCCGTCCCCATCGCAGCAAGGAAACAGGTGTTGGTCACATGGGTGCAAATCAAAAGGCTTTTGCAACAGCAAATTGGCACAAAGTTGGACGTGTTCAAAGATGAGGTACCATTCATGAAAATATGCTTCTGTAGTCTGTTAATCCACATTAGGGCCTAATTATTGATAAAATATTCTGTTGTAGTCCACGAATGACTGAAGTTCTTAGTAACTACTTGTTAGTTTCAAAATACTGGCTTGCTAGATCAAGTTTGACCCTTAAAACTGATGAAACATCTTCTTATTTTAGAGGATTTATAGAGTTAAGAATGGGTAGGATGTGACAGATGATTGGTAATTTATGGTGTGTTGTGTTTTTTTTTAATTGAATGTAACTTTAAATCCTCAAGATCTCCATGGTTATAAAGATTTTAAGATCAGATATGTCAACAGTTTTTCATATAACTTCTTTAACGCTGCACTTTCATCCGAGTTGTAGAGCTATTTTGTCATTTTAGAAAATCATCTTTTCCATTTTGAAATCACGCATGAATTCACATAAGGCCCAGTTGTCCCAGTTTTCCACCAGCTCTTAAACACAGCATGTATAAGCAGATGTGTGGAACTGCAGAGCGTGAAAAGAGTCTCAAAATTCCTCATGCAAATGTAACCCGGTCGGTGTGTGTCAGCCGATCCATGCGCACACATTTAACAAACAATCTGTAAACAAATACAAAAGAATGCCACAAATAGGTTAAGCATTTTTATACGCAGGAAGATTTGATTTTCAAAAGTAAAAGTTATCAGATCTATAAAGTTGAAGTCTGTACATATTATATTAATAGTTATTCAGGATGTGATGTGTGCATTTGTGTTTGTATGTGAATTGGAACACACTCTTTAAAACAATTACACACGAATAGTTGTGCACGTTTGTGAATCTTATCAGTTATTGTAGATCATGTGATACACATTGGTGAGTCCAATTTCTCTCCAATTAAAGATCTGCTCACACATACAGTACGTTTTGTTAGATAGAAATGCAGAGACTGGTGAGACTGGTGTGACTCCACCTTCTTTAAACATGCAAACTTGTCTGGTCCGCTCTCCCAACACGCCACCACCTAATTAACAAATAATTAACAAAAGACTCAGTGACACAAATACCAAAACTGTGGATCCATTTTCCAAACATTAAATGCAGGGTGTTTTTTTGTGGTTAAACCTCGTTATACAGGCAACAACATTTGAAACTAATGTCTAAAAGGAAAATACTGTAACAAAAATAACTCCTTAGTCAAGTTGTCTGCGTGAGCAATGAGCCACTGGCTTGCAAGTTTGATTTTCCCAACTTGAATTCACACATTTCTACAACTGCTTCCTGTATTCCCATTTTATACCGCTACATGTACATATTCTACAGCGAATGAGCTGACACCACAGAAAGAAGTTCCTCCTGAGATGGAAAGTTCATTCTTGAACTTCATTTATTTCAACTTCACGTCTCCTCATTGGTAACAAGACTGATGATAATGTGAGGAGAAGACTCTCAGGTGAACTCTGAACACGGTGCCTGTAAAAACCTTAATGTTCTTACAAACCATCAAGAGTTGAGTGAAGAGAAACGAGATTATTCAAAGTTAGGTGAATGCTTTGGAAGCTGTGATCACTGTATCACTGCAGACAAACTCTTCCAAACTCAACAAACCCTCAAGTACTGCATTTTGTTCTGATGTAACAACAATGACTAAGAAGTAGAGTAAAGCTATTTTCATAACTTCCTGTACAATTACTTTGGTTTTCACTTGAAGGGGCCGTCATGCTCAGTTTATATCTATATTTAGATAAACGCCGCTAATTGGAAAGCTTTTTATTACACAACAAAATATGCAAAATGTGAGGGGAGGGAGAGGGGAGAGCAGGATTCTAGCTGAGACAAGTGTATGTCTCAGTGTCATAACATAATCGTGTCACATTCATAATGTATCCTGTATTATGGCATAATCACAGCTCCTCTATAATGTGCTTATGATACTGTAGGTTTATGATGGCAGACATTTTTATGAATGCACGTTGTAGGTGTTACTTCCGCCATATGCAAATTTACAGCATTGCCTCGGCTGGTTTGTGATCATCTCCGGATGTCACATTTCCTGATTGTACCAATAGGACAAAAATGTGGGGCACTTGACAGTAAACGGGTGGTTTTGATTAGTCACCGTAATCCTACAGCCATTTGCTAGCCAATAATTTCCTGCCCTACATTAGTCCCTTCAGCCTGATGGGCGTTGAGTCACGGTTAAATGAGGTGTGTTTCCTGCAATGCAAATTAAGAAATGCGGTGCTAATATAAATGGACTTCATCTCTAATTGCAATCAATGAATCATTAATCGACTCATTTTCCACACAGTGGGGAATCATACATGATCAACAAGGCCATATCTGCGGTATTTGGGACATTAAGTGTAACAATCACCACGTATAATTTATAAGCGGTAAAACATGTACATGCCCTTTATATAATGAAACTTCAGGGACTGGTGTATCTTCAGCTGAGGACTGCACTGAAGTGCTCGGTGTGCTTTCTTTTCTTTTTTTCGTCCCCATTTTGCAGTGCGGGAACGAGGAAGTGGCTGAGATGACGCGCGTGCTGGTCGGAGTGGAGATGCTCCAGTGCAATAGGAACCCGAGGCATATGGAGTTCTCTGTTCCCAGTCTCTCCACCGTACGTACTTTACTCATCGTGTTTTCTGACAGTAGCTGTTGCCCAGATGGCAACAACAGATGCCGGGATAACCCCCGTAGCCTGTCTACATCTCATCATGTTTCAGTACATTCAAAAATACTGTGTAGTTGCCTTGATCGTTGTGCTTTGGTCAGATTATGGTTATAAGAGAAAGATTGGCTGTGTATTTTGTTTTTATTTGGCCCTTTTTCCACCCCGATGTATAATGTAAACCCTCCTTCTTCCGTTTGTCCTCTCTTTTCACTTCCCTCCTTTTGCTCATGCTTATTCACGCCTTCCTCTCTGACATTATTTGCTTATTCTCTTTTCTTTTGCGTCGTATCTGCTCCTCCCCTTTTCCCATCATGCCTTGCCCCCTGCTTCTCCTCTTCTTTCCTTATTTTTTTCCTTTCAACTCCTCTCATTCCGTGGCCTCATCCTTCTACATCTTACGCTATCCTTTACATGTTTACTCGCACGTTTCCTCCATCCCCTCCACGCCTGCAATTTTACTCCTTTCTGCCTCTGTCTCTCTCCTTGCCAATCCAATTCCTAATTTATGTCCTTTGATTTTCATAACCTCTCTGTTCCATCACCTTCTTTGTCTTTCACCCCTTTTCTCCAATTTTGTGCTTGCATTACTTCCCTGCTTCGATTTCATTCCCTCCCCTGTCTCACCCACCCTTTCTCACATCTTTTCTCGCTCTCCCTCCTCCCTTTTATTTCCCACCACCCCTCCTCTCCTCTCCTCCTGTCCTATTCCCTCTCCACCTCTTCCCTTTCCTCTTTTCTCTCCTCACCTAAAGCTGTTGAGCATGGCGGCTGAATGCAGCTGGTCCGATGCTGTGGTGGAGCTGCAGGTGTGGTGCCAGCTGGCTGCCTTCTGCCACCATGTCAAGGACCACAGCTTGGTTTTGAACTGTACCAAGAGCGCTCTGCAGCTGGAAGAAGCAGCAACAAAGAGTCTCAACACCACGTCCTCTGTTTTGTAAGTGTAGCTGGCTGATTAGAATACAGTAAAACAATGAGTGTCTAAGAAACACCTGGGTACATGTGTTTCTTTGTTCTGATTCTAAATAATGGGAATGTGAGTGCTTTGTCATGTAAAGCACTACAGGTATTCATAGTGGTTGAGAAGTTCTGAGCTGTGTGAGGTGACATCTTGTGCATACTCAAGAGTATTGCAGTTGACTTGAATGAACAAGCATTGCTTTGCATTTTTGCTTGAAGTTGCAAAGTTTTAAGAAAGCTGCTCTTGTCTGTGAGTTTTACAGTTTGGTTGGTTGATTGATTGACTTTGATTGATGGCTAATACATTTCCTCATTTCTGTAGGTATGGCCCCGCAGAAGTGAGGGAGATGCTAAGCAGTGCAGCCTGTTTGAGAGGTCTGAGCTTAGTGCATGAGTCCAGCGGAGATCTAGATGCTTACAGAGAGGCTTTGAGGGTGCTTCTGTCCAGTGTCAGGTACTGTTTACAATAAACTGATGTATTGATTAATGCCTTGGGCTGCAACAAATTTGTTTTTCTCTGTCGTAATCTCTCTCTGAGGTTTTTAATTCTCTTACCTTACACCAGACTGCTTCCTTCTCTTGTACGTAGCTTTGCCAAGAAGGCTTGCGCTCCAGCATTGTGTATCACGACTGCCAGGCATTACTGGAATGCTTGTCTACCTCTGACACAGAGCCCTGTGGAAAGATGGCAGCTCCAAGAGCACCTGGAGAAGATCCTTAATGCCCTGATTCATACCACCAAACATGAAAATGTATGAGTCGCCACTTTATAGCCACATTTATTCTCACACTTTCATCCATATAAATTCTCACAGTTTTCAGAGCTGGGGTAGATTTTTCTTATACACACTCAGTTCCTCACAAGATTTTCATAACTTGTGCACAAGTCTCAGTGGGACTGGTTATATCCTGGTGAAGTTATTGTGAAATAGTGATGTGGCAAAAAATACACAACCACACTTACAAAATGACCCTGAACATAAATCATTAAAAAAAAAATCAAAATAGTTAGACAACTGTAAAATAAAATAAAGTGTTATCGTTGAAATTAAATATTTTAATGCATATATATCTAATTTAAATATTTAACACCATTCTCAGTTAACTTATCAGGAACTTAGTCTCCACTCTTTTAGACTCAATCTGTTTATCACACACACAAGTACCACCCTGGATTTCTGTGTTATTTAACAACTTGGCATTATAATTGGTGCAGCTTAACACTTAAGTTGAAGCAAATAAAACAGCAGTGACAATGACAACCACAGAAACACAGAGTCTGCAGCCCCTTTCCACCCCCAGCCTCAGACAAGTCTTTCCTAAAACTTCTCATTTTCAGTTATGTCAAGTGCTGACAGGACAAAAGTTCGGCCCAAAAAGTATGAACAACAAAAAAAACCACCAGGTGAGCAAAACAAGAATTGAATGACAGCCAGAACCGACCTTCCTTTTTTTTTTGGCTGCTATCCAACCGAGTAAAATAGGCGTCAGAGTTCTTCAAATCGCACAGTTATCTTTAATTAATGGCAAAAATTTATGAAAAATCTTCATTGATGTGCTACAGGGGAGAACTTGTGGGTGTGCTTAATTATGCGAGAACATCTCCCCAGCTCTGCCTGTGGACAGTAAACCAGCCAGGGGGATAAACAGTCCTTCAGCTGCTCGAAAACTTAAAATCTATAATTAAAGGCCGCTTATGTTAAGAATTCCGAATGATGTTTATCTGCGGTGTTCTTTCTTACTCTAAACTGTTCTAAAGTAGTGCTACAAATGTGATAAGTCATTAAAAAATTCTGTACCATACAGTGGGGCCTTGTCTTACAACAGAGTTTATGTTATTTTTTTCTGAACAGTATTCCCGTGTGTGAACATCATAAACGATGTCTTGCGTGTGTGAACCCAGTAATGTTTTTAGCCGATGGGTGTGGAAGGTGATTTACATATCATAGGGATGGTAATTCAAAGGGCACGTTCTGATATTTATCTTGTATCTTAAGCTTTCTATCTGACCAACTATCTCGCACTTCTACCAACACTCTCATGTCAGGGTTTGAGTATTAATCATTTTCCTCTCCTATTACAGAAACAGGGTAAAGCGATAGGATTGCTGACCTTGACAGCACTGCCTCCTGGGAGTTCTAAACATGGAGCAACAAGTAAGTGCTAAGAAGACCCTGAAATGGTTCAACTTTGAAATATTTTCTGCTGCAGAAGAGCTTCGATATTCAAACTAAATATGTGTTTCTGTGTCTGTGCTTCTTTGAGCAGGTGAGGAGGACCTAACTCTGAGAGTAGAAATTTACAGTTTGTTGCTCCACATCCACGTTGACAAAGTTGACTTTAAAGGTGCTCTGCAGATGCTGGATAAAGCTATGAGAGACATGCCTTTCACCAAACACCGGCTGTGAGTAAAATAACAAAATAACTCAGTAAGGACTGGCAGAAGGAGATGAGAAGGACTGAAACGATACACATCCAAACAGGCATTTTGTTTTACTTTTGTTTACCAGCCCTCTGCTCAAATATCGGTTACTGGTGAAAGCTCGCCTGGGAGAAAGCATCGAGCTGGACATGGAGAACTTACAAGATGAAGGAGAGCAGTGCTGTTCATCGATGTGGCACCGTATGGCACTCTGTGCTGGCACCATCACCCAACAGCTAACCTTCTATCAGAAAGCCATCACCTCTCTCATGGTAATACTTCTGGTCTGCCACTGTTTTAGCAAAAGCTAATACACCCTTAAATTCATGCAGATTGATGATTTTGAAAAAAAAAAAAAATTGCATTAGAACGTTGTAATCGTTAAGTTTATTGTTTCATTTTCCTTTTGCCCTGAGGAAAGGCAGTATTTCTAGCAAAGGCTCTAGCACCATCATGTGGAGCCAGTATGTCATTACAACTGTGTATCCAAGTCCTGGAACAGACAATAGAGTGACATGAGGGTGTAGTAACACGCGTTAACCCTCCTCTCAGTTGATACAAGGTTAATTCCAGGGTAAGATATAGACTAACATCTGTCAGACCATCCAGAGGAGTAACTGGACCCTTAGTGGAACCACAGGATGTAATCTTTTCTGTCAAGTATGAAGCAAAGGTAAAATTATTGATTGAATGTCGTATTTTGTATCTGTTAACAGAGCACAGAGACTCAGTGGCAGAAGGTCGGCATTCTGCTTAAATTGGGAGAGTGGCTGTATGATCACAACTTCCCTAAAGCACATGCCCAGCACCAGGTTCAGTGGGCCATCGACATCCTTCTACACTCTGAACCTGGTCAGGCAGAAGGAGCAGGTAGGACTCACTGACTCATCTTGTTCTTTGTATCATGACTCGACTGTGGATCATAAAATATGCAGGGAAAGGTAACAGACTTGGAGAATTCCCTTCGAGGTATGAATGTGGGAATGAGATGCAGATATCTCAGGAGTACTTTGCCACATGAGTTCAGTTTGCATGTGCCTTTATACTTTCATTTTAGGAAATACCTGATGTTTTATACTGTGTCAGTTAAACTAACATCTTATCTGTTTGGTCCAGAAAGCAGCTTTTTGAAAGTTGCATCAGCATTAGAATTCAGTATTTGTACTTTTGTTTCATGTGTAATCCTTTGTAAACAATAAATCAAGCAAATATCGTTCTTGGGAAAATAAACTGACCGTACATGGGTGCAGATTTCTCAACATCCCATGTGGATACCCACTGAGAATACAACTGCACTATTCACTGCTGTAAGAAGTCTGTTTAGTCCCCTTTTATGAGCCCATTAACTATGAGTGAAAAACTGAGCACTTCAACGAAACCGCTGTCTTGTTTGCAAGTATTAAAAGTAATGTCAATTTATTTTTCCAGTACAGATTATTGTATTGTATTATTATTTCCTGTTAAAATCTTTGTCGCAATGAATTTTTAATGCAGATTTTTCCTTTTAGAAGATGAATCCATAAAGAGGGATTTGAGCTCAGAGAAATGTGAGCCCGTGGTTGGAGTCCAAGGCTTTTTATTCAAACAGCATTTGTCCAGTCTAAAGGAGGTGCGTTGCCTCGACCTCTTGATACAAGCACACACTCTGCTCGCTGTCGTGGCAAACAAGACGTCACCTGAGCACCAGCTCCACCTGCTCAGAGCCTATACTTTTGTAGTCCACCTGTGGCAGGTACTGCATCTTCACCATTTCTACTCCACTTTGGGAGCAGCTTCAAATGCAAAATTATGGTGGAGTGTGCAATGTGCATGCATGTGTATCATATTTCACTACAGGTTTCTATGGCGGTAGCTTGTGAGATTTCCAGTGAGATGACGAAGAACCAGCTGCTGCAGCCTCCTCCTTCTGCTGAATCCAAGAAAGGCAAAAACAAGGGACAAGGCAAAAAAGTGAAAGCTGTAAGTCAGCATTAGGTCTGAACTTTTGAAGTATAATACTGTTACTTAACTTGCTTGTGAATTTGTGTCCCTCACTGTCCGCACAAACTGCTGTACGATAGAAAAAGAACTGTTTAATTATCAGTTATGCTCATCACGAGTTAAACATTTCACTGATTTTGAAAAACAATCCATCTACTTGACACTACGTGACACAACACTGAAATTGTGCACATTATTTACATACATTTGGAGCAGTGTGAATATTCTTAACAGGTATTTTATGAACTTTTGCATGCTGACGGCACATTTCTATTAAAAACGGTCTTGTTTGGTCAGCCTACCCTTGCAGAAGAAAGACTGAAACCCGTTGTCTTGGATCAGACGCTTCCTTCCACCCCGAGGGACTGGGCTTGCTACGTCTGCCCTGACCAGGCGAGGCACATATTCAGAACCAACAGCAACCCCCACTGTATCAGTGCACACAGCATTACAAAGCAGGCACGACTACCCACCTCTCTCCATTCTCTCAAGTGTCATAACAATGTAACATCAGTGGCATCTGCTTTCAGTTTTTAATATAGCAGGGATTGCATCTGTTGACTTCATAGAGTCACAGCCTCAGTTAGAACCAGAAGTAGTAACTTGGTATCAGCATTACTTTGAGAAAAACACATTTTTGTGCTCATGACTAAGAAGGAGAATATGAAACCCCAGTGTTTTACATTTAAAATCAATTTATGGAAAAAGTATGTGATGAGACAAAATTGAAACACTGTAAAGTATTGAAATATTCTCTTTTGTGAGGGTGTCTGTATTATATTCTTTTATTTCTTTTCTTGTTTGTTTGGCTTTAGACACAAAGCCTGTTTTATCTCAGCCTGCTGGTGAAAGAACTTTCCTCGCTCTCACTCCACCACTTGACCCTGCCCATAATGCATCTTGCTGAGACCATTGCTCATGACCTTTTGGACAGCAGGAGCCTCTCTGACCTCTACAGACTCAGGTAAAAATACTGCATATGAGAAAAAATGTTGTGTAAAGCCTTTAGTGGCTCCAGAGGAAGCTGTGAAAATGTGATGAGATGCTAAATGCGACACTTTATTAACTAAATAGTGTCTCATTGTGTCTGTGTGCTGTTTGGTGATGGGCAGGTAGTTCACATGGATATTTAGGAGTGTTCTTTCTACAAGGAGCTGCACGGTGCACCTGAAATCAACACTGAGATGTAAAAAAAAACTAAAGGGCAATGCCATCAGTTTCATCTGTCTAATAGACTGAGTACTATCACATATGTGAAAATAAATTTGTGTAAAGCTTGTTGTGGCTGCAGGAGGAGCTGTGTGAAGTCTGAAAACTTGCCTCAAGTGATGTCTCAGGAGTCAGTGTTGGTCAGGTCATGAATATAGAAAAATAAATTTGGTGTTATGGAGTTAGAAAGAAGTGAGCTTACCAGACCTCTGTAGCCTCATCTCTGTGTGAGGCCAGAGCCTCGAGGTGCCATGAGCCACTACGGGCATAACACACCTGAATCTTCCTCCAAAATGTAGATAGGTCACTTGCATAGTGGATAATGGAGGTAATGTTTTGATGTAGCAGAGGATTTCTATTTCAATATTTTATTGGAATATCAACAATGCTGACATACACACAGTCTGTTTTTTATAAGCCAGGCTTCATCCAACACTACACGTCACTATTTATATTATGGGCCACTGAAAAAGAACATTTGGACTAAAGTTAGCTTGTCAAACAGCTGATTTATTTAACCAGACAAAACCTGAGGATGCACAGAAACCTGAGACACTGCTGGGCATCATCTCGTTGAGCCATGAGGTTCCTCACTAATTGGATTTTGCTGCTCTTTTCTCACCCAATTAGAATTGTGATGACATGCATTCAGCTGGGATTGGAGGCACACTCACCATATCAGGAGAAGCTTGTGACTCTAAGTCGAATCCAAGAACAAGAGCAAATGGGGTATGTGAACTCAGCTGTAAAGATTTAACATTAGTACATCTTTTAATAATCTACGATATCATATTCATGACTGCAGGTGCCACAAAGCTGCAGCTCTTTCACAGGAGAGGAGAAGCCTTCGCAAAGCTTTTTACCAGGTCAGCTACTTCTCACAAAATAGATCCATCTATGTTTTGTTTTTTTATTTTGCTAGTAACGCTATACATCTCTAAGGGTTTACAAATTAAAGAAAGTAAAACTATATGTTTTGTAATTACTGTAATTTTGTTACCCCTCATCGGATGATTGGCAAGCGCCCATAAATTACTTATATTGGTGGATGAAATTTACTGTATGCTGTAATTAGTACTTTAATATTGTAGCACTGAGTTACGGGAGATGAATATATGAGGCATGTGACAGTCGAATTACTTGTCCCATAAACCTGAGATGAGTGCTAACTCTTAAGTCCATCATGTGAGATGATGATGATGATGATTTTATGATAATTGTAATTTATAATTTATAATTATTAATGGTTATACCTTTCTTTCCTTCTGTCCTGCTCCATAAATCCGGCCTGTTAACGGTGTGAATTTCATACTTAAATCTATAAAGCCCATAAACTTAAACCTTATAACAGTATATGATCCTAGGAGGGCACATAATGATGTTTTTTTTTTTTTACAGATGTAGGTGTATGTGTAAGTGTGTGCATTTTTTCTTTTGGACAGCATATGTCTATAAAGTATCTCTTGTGTGTATTCAAGCAGTTAACAATTTTTTTTTTTTTTTTAATCTGGTCGAGTCCATTCGTGAAATTTGAAGATTTGTCATGTGTGTTGATCATTTTTCAGAGAGCAGAGATAAATGGGAAATCTGTGTCTCTGCGACAGAGTGTGGATGTGTGCGCTCAGAACATTTGGCTGGACAAAGCTGAGGTTTGCCTCGGCATGGGGCTCTATCAGTCAGCCCGGCAGCTCCTGGCAGAGGCCCACCTGGTGGCTACGGTGAGTTCAAGAGAAAAAGAACTGAACTGACAAGTGTCAGAAAGTGTCTGTAAAACTGAATCTCACAAATCAGTTCGAATTTAAAAAGGTTGTACTATCCCTGGGTCCTGTTTTATACATTACGCAATGGTAACAAACATTTTGTATAGCTGTGTCAAAGAAGATTAAACCCTGCAATTTATTGTTGATACTGACGACCAGATTAGGACCACTTTTATATTAGAAGTATTTACAGCAATATTGAATTATGTGTTTTCAGGAGCTTGGAGATCAGAATGCAACATCAAGAAGTTTGCTCATTCTGGCCACTCTGGCTTGTGAAGAGCAGAACCACACTCAGGCTCTGATCCTGCTGGACAAAGCCCAAGCCCTGGGTGGGGACGAGGAGTTCTGGTACCAACTCACCCTCACCAGGGTCACAGCTGTAGTTGGCCAGAGAGGCCGAGATTCACAAACTGAGGTATATTTCTTCTACGAACCCTCTACAGTGGAGTTATCTTGTCTTTGTAATGAATACATTTCCCATCATGCCTTTTTTTCCCAGGTTGATCAGATTATAAAACAAGGCTGTGGGGCTTTGAAGCTGGTTCTGGAGCAGCAGCTAAACCGAGTCCCAGAGCTGACATTCATGATCACCTCATTAGAGAAGAGGTAACCCAAACTTTTCTTACAAAACAGGCTGAATGTTTAGGTTTTTGGGATTAAGATGACTTTTATTCCTTTGTCGGGTTTGAGTACGAGTTTTAATTTAGAGGCAGCATCAAATAATTTGTCATGCTTTTCCTAAACTTGCGTGAAATTACTTCACCTATTATTTTTTGCATAGCTGTAAAACTAAACATCTTACATTGGATCACTTACAGTAGCCTATGTCACAGTGTGTCACGACAACTGACTTATACTCATATCTTTCGCTAATAATAGGATTAAAACTTCAACTAATGAAGCCTACTTTAATGTAGACGTAACATCTGTTCTAGTTACTGTACATGCTGCACATTGTGTGATGCATTGCAACCATCCGTTAAATGTCAAATTTATGACATAAGTTTATCCAAACACTGATAAGGACTGACTGAACTCATTATGTAATGTATGTCATCTTTATCTAAAGCATTGTGTCTTGCTGTTTCAGCGGTGCTGTGGAATGTGTACACGCCTTTAGTGGTGGTGAACCTGCAGAGAAACTCAGCACTGAGGCTGTCCAGAGGCTAATGGCTGCCTGTGATACACTCAGACAATGTGCCAGTGGTTTCGGTAAACTCAACTGTAGAGAGCAGGCGGCGGAGGCCCATGAAGAGTGCGCACATGGTCTGAGGTTTGACAATTAATTTTTTTAAATCAGCACATAGTTAAACTTGAGAATGAACTCTTATGATAGCAACACCAGATTCAGACACACACTCTCTTGTGTTCTCTGTGCTGATCAACTCTTATCCTCCACTATTATTCCTCTGCAGAGTCTTAGCCACACATGTTACTGACAGAGAGCAGAAACAGCGCTTCCTTCTTGATGGTATCTCCCAAATGCAGCTAGCTGTCACAGCACAGGAGCATGTAGTGCTAAATGCTCAGAGCCTGCTGCCCCCACAGGAGGAGGTAAGTAAATTGCATGCATGTTTCTTTAAAATCCATTTTTCTTTGTGGGGATGTCTCTTCCAATTATTTCGGAGTCATTTCCTCTCACACGTGTTCTCAGAAACTTTTGTCTTCTGTTATCTAAACATCCAACCAATCACAGACAGTCTGCTAACTTTGGAGAACACTGATCAACTGAAAATTTGGCTGAAAACAAAGCAGCTGTGGAACTGTATTTGCTTGGCTGTTACAATCTCAGAGTGTGATAGCCAAGCACTCTAAGATTGTTGGCTGGTTAAAGATTCGTGCAGATGGCAACATTTTTGATTCTATTTAGAGAAATCTCTGAGCAGACTTTTTATATTTTAGCTCACATCTTTCGTTTTTTTATATTTGGAACTTAAAGAACCACAGGCTTATGAAATTGCAGTCATTAAAGTGACTGCCATATAGAATACACAGGCTATGTCTTCTGTAAAAGTAAGTTTAAATGCTTAAATGTTTAGATGCTTTTCAAATAGTATTAGTTCAACACATACTGTGTGCGCAAAAACAAATTGCAACCTCTTACAACTCTAAGGGTGTAAAAACAAATAATTTAACTCATACGTACCTAATTCTCATGATAAGACCACATTTCCCATAAACCCAGTCCCTTCTGGTTTTGCCATTTCTATCCGTGTGGTTTGTTTTGATGATGAGAAAAGAGAGGTTGAGGAGCCTTGGTGACTCTAAATGGATATATTTTAGCTGATAAAGCAGGTTTTGTTTGTAAAACCCTACTTTGAGCCTTCAGCAGTGCTTCTATTGAGGACCTTTACTGTGGAGAAATGGCATTCATTTTGCAAACGTGCAAGCTAACACAAACTTTACAGAGATTGGTTGAATTTTCATTAATTATTGCAAACCCATGGCACTGTAACTGACAAAATCACTTTTAAGTTGCTGCTTTTGTGTCACTGTCATATCCTGGGTACAAATTATTATGTAATTATTTGTCTGTGTACACAAATGTACGTGTGTGTGTGTGTGTGTGTCTGGGTATCTGTGTGTCTCTGTTTTTATCTCATACCACAGTTTAACGATGTTCTGGCACAAACAGATAAAGTGTCCATTACTGTTACATGTCAACAACAGATGGGTGTTAAAATCATCATCTCATCAGTCACTCTCACACAGATGAGGTTATCTAAGAGATTCGGTGGCAGACATGAGCCGGCATCACGCCGGCCGCAGCTTTGATTTACATACTGATAGAATCATGAAAGAAAGATTGATTGAACAACTCTCACACCTGCTGAAAATCCTTGTTCAATCGAGTTTTTGATTGAATCTCCTGTGGATGTTTGGCTCAGCCGTTGGGGGGGCTGGAGTTCATATTATAGCACTGTGCTCTCAGCAGATGGTGCTGCTGCCCAGTACAGTACAAGGTCTGACATCCAACCTGCACTGGAAACAAAATACCACAGCTGTAATCACTGAAGTCATTTATTCATCTTTCACTCTGGTTAACTTTCACTCTCATTCAGATCACTGCCCAACTTTCCGATTTGCCACGTCTCATAATATCTGATCAAATATATCTTTGTTTGTGAAGTCATCATCACAGCCCGGTCCTGCACCCAAACTCTCCACTTAAGAATAATTGTTTCCAATTACCGTTTTAATGACAGTCAGATGTTTCATTATCACAAAGAGAAGGTGCTTCTGGGTGTGGGTTGGCAGCTCATTTAAGTGGGAATATAAATGGACTGGTGTGGAGTTTCTTTATTATTTAAACTTCATTGAGCTCCTTAAGTGTGTCCCAATGCCCCATACATACTGATGTGTGTATTTCAGGTGAGTGTGTGTCACAGTTTTCTATATGATCTACAGCTTGCAAACATTGTATTTTGTGTGTCTTTTCTAAATGTTCTTTCTTGCGCTGGTGCTTTGGTCCTTTGCCAGAGTTGTGGCTTGTCCCTGGCAGGCATGAGGAGGCTGCTGCGCCTGCGCCTTGCCCTGGCAGAGTTCTGTGTGGCCACGCTGGAGGAGCACTGTGCTGAGGAGACACGCCGAGCTCTGGCATGGGAGAGCAAGACGTCCGCTGAGATAGCGCTGGAAGAGTTTACTCGCTGCACACCTGAACCCAACTCCACAGAGCAGGTTAGAAAGTGGAGAAACACTTCAAGCCAGGACCGAATGCAAAATCGTACATGGATTTAGATACAGTCAAACATGCCTGGTATAGTAATGATGTAATAATGTGAAAGATTATTTATAGCACACATTTTGTTTTCTTGCAACACACAATATTAACTGATAAGCTTTTTATTAAAAGTGTGTTGCATCTTCTTTTAAAGGATAAGGTCAGAATTATTTTATATTTTTATTGTGAAAAAATGTCATAAATGGAGTATGAATTTATACCACTTATAAATACACCTGACACCTATTGTGCCCAAACACTTTAAGGGATTTTCATTCGACATGCAGTTTATTAATGTTGTGGTAGCGGTAGTGTGTTTGGTAAATCCAACATGTATTTTAAAAATCAAAGTATACACCTGCAACATGAGTCTGAACAACAGGACAGGAGGGCATCCTGTTTACCATTACTTACATTTCCCCTGTTTAGTAAGACAAAAACAAATAAATAAAACATCCCACAACCCGCTACAACAAAAATATTCTACAAAAATAATTGTGGTTTACATCAATTCTCTTTATGTGTTAAAAAAATTCATGTTGACAAAGTTTGGCTTGCAGTATGCAGGTTAGTTACAGTACACATCATTACCACTGGAGGATGCTAACATGTAAAGTACCACAGGTCAAATTTGTGCTTTCTAGCTCATATCTGTGACCAGTGTTGAGAACACGTCTTCTATGGCTCACCAACAAGCTGACAGTGGTTTATCTCGTTTGGAATATTTATGTAGGATTTCTCAGTAAAGTGAGAGGCTTAGGAGAGGCCGTTATTTTTATTTGTGTCCAGATGTTTGAAAAGTTGCCAAGGTTCATGGACTCACATGCACTTACTCTGTTGCACTCTGAGATGCTCCTCAAGAAAACAGAGAGCGGAATAACAGAGTAATGACTTTTATGTATCAACTTATATGGCACCTTCTACAACACAGACTTCTTGTGAATACAATTTTGAAACAAAATCAAACAGATTCATGAAACAAGCATCAAACCAAACCATTAGACTCAAAACCTCAGTCACTTGACTTGATTTTTATACAGTCTACAAATGTTTGGAAAGCCCAATAAGATGTTAGCAATTGCATCACACAGATCATAAAATTGCTCATTTAATATTGATAATTTGGCAAGGGCTATCTGAGCTGTGATCACGAGTGTGGTCCCGCAGCAGCTCTTCTATTGGTCTTTATGAAAAGTATAACAATATAGACGTGTTATAAAACAGTTATTTTCCAAGTGTATACCAATCCCCAATCCCTCTCTCTCATTCTCTCTTACTGTATTTCTGTCTGCCTCATTCTATTTATCCCTCTGTCTTCAAAGTGCAGGGATCAGTTTATGTTTTGATCAAATATAAAAGTCGAGTACTTCGTGTTTTCTCCACAGACACCAATTATGCTGCTTCTGAACAGCTTTTATAACAGCTTTTCCCAGTGAAAAAGAAAAGATGAGACCCGCCAACTTATATTAAAGCTGGGTTGGTGTTTTGATTCCAAAGTGAGTTGCTCTTCAGCCAACTCTTGAGCATCAATGAATACCATCCAATCTAATTTAGAAAAAGTTTGTTTATCCAAATAGTTGTTTGTCAGATGGTAGCACAAGGAATTGTTTTGCTTGTGATCCATCTCCTCATTTGACCATAATTTTTATCGTGTCCTGCCCAGGAATGGCTGCTTGTGGGCAGAACTTTGGGGCAGATGGTCCTGGGTCAGCTGGCTGCAGTCAGCTCTCACTCCCTGGACAACATGGAGACCAAAGCTCACTGTCTGAGCCTAATGGGAAAGTACCTGAGACTACTGGCTGTGCAGGAAGACCCCATTTATCTGCGTGCTCTCTGGGACAGACGTGGGCAGGTAGACAACACAAATATTCACATTTAAATTGACAAATTATGCTCATGCATATGTGCGACCCTGTGAGCTCTGGAACCCAGGTTGTTTTACTTAGAACCTTGTAACTACAATGTACAGCATCCCACAAAGAAATCTCTGATGTCATTGAAATCAGTCTTACTTCATCTTTAGACGACATCGTGGGGAACTTAGAGGCCTTTTTGATAACAGACTCCTATAAACCTATACAGTAGATGCACCAATGAGCAAATGACCTGTAAAAAGTTGCATCACAGGGTTACAAGCTTATGGTGATGAGAGAGATGGATGTTTGTTTACATAATTTCAGACAGATAAGATGAGTTCTTCGTGGTTCGTGATCGTGAGGAGATTTTATACTAATCCCTTTTCTGTGACTTTGAAACACCTTTGTGCAGAAGGAAGCCTGGTCTACTTTTAAAGCTGTTTCTACTGAGGAGGAGAGTTTTGAGAGTGAATTGAGCAGAAGAGATCTGCGGATGACCTCTGCCAAGAGTGCTGAGCTGCAGGTACATACCTCCTGACAAGTGACCACCTCGCTCCTGACTCGTGTCTAATCCGAGGCCTTTGTGCTGAGGTTCTCCTCACATCTAAAACCCCTCAGAGGGAAATCTCTGGGCGTTCCACATAGTTTTCATATTGAAAGTGAGCACAGAGAGAGATCTCCTGTCAACATCAAACTTGGTGCAGAATAAAAAGGACGCGATGCATCATTTATGGGGCAACATTTTGGAATGTTAAGTAGTGTTGTAAGATTGAACTTTGACAATGGTGTCTGCATGATGATGAACTATTATGGTATAAAATGTAAGACTCCTAATATCTGGATGTTATTTAAGTTTTATCAGTATGACAATCTCTCGTGCTTTTATCATTGGGGAACTTAAAAGGAAAAAGTGACTTTTTCTCACACAGCAAAAAACGTTGTAACTCCTAAACAGTGCTTTGCCCGTTAAACTATTTCAAAATATAATTTGTACAAATGTACAAATAAAGCCTTTAAGAAGACATGGCTTTAATTAACATATGGCTGAACTGCACACTGATGACAGTGAAGTCTTTATGCTGTGGGAGGGGCTGGAAAAGTTAGACATCGGTCCCCATTCAGACTTCAAAATATTCATCAAAAAAAGCAGAACCGAACAAAGCAGCAGAAAAAATAGTTTTGACATTGATTTCACTGCACAATGGTCAGGTCCGTAAATATGTATGTAGAGAGAGAGAGAGAGAGAGACCGAGAGAGAAAGAGAGAGAAAGAGAGAGAGGGGAAGAGTGTGGACCCACATTTGCACATTTCAAGGGTTATTAGTTGCTGTAATTGTTCTTCCTGTTCACACTGGCTGTGAAGAAATCCTTTCCAAACGCATTTCCAGTGTTGATAGCGTGATGATAGCGGGCAGACGGAATCCTGCACTTCAATTGAAGCAAATACTGAAGGAGGCCTCAACAGTTTTACTTCTTCACTGCACGTACGAGCATCAGAGCATTAATCACACTCCACTCTGTGAGTTATTAATGTTTTAAAATGGATTTGAGAGAAATGTGAAGTTGTCCTTTGAGGAGTTTTGGTCAAATATATTTACAACCATGTCATGAGTTGACTTATGATGAAAACCGAACGGCGATGTACAGTTTATTGATTGTGTTGTAATTTCTAATCATTGGATGGGTTTACACAGAAAAGTCAGATGTGTTTTAACTCCCACGTGAAACATAAAACATGTACATGTATGTTTGCAATTGATTGATCTTGTGGACTTACTTGCATTGCATTTTATAACATGGCGCTGCGTGATAGTTCAGGCAGGCACGGAGTCTGTAACGTACCCCTTTCCCGTCCAATCATAGGAAGCCTTCAGTCCGCCCCTCCCAATGAGTGCACTTTACACCTGTGCACCGTTCATTTATACAGCCTGCTCCGTGCTCTCCACATCGCTTCCCCCACCAACAAATGTTTCTCTGTTTATTTTCTCCATTCATTCAAAAGTTGTGCATTTCAGGAATGGTCTGTGTCGTGCTTGCTCAGACTGTTTTAGAGCATCACTCGTGCAGATTTAATAAATGGTTAAATCTCTCACCGTGTCCTGACTGAAATGTAGTAGTATTTGTGTGCCTGAATGTTCACGTGTGTGTTTCTTTATTGTGCTACAGAGAAGGCATAAAGCCCAACAGCTGTTGGAACAGGCCAGTAAAGCCCTGGCTGAAGCTGTCAGCCTGTGTCTCCAGCATAACCTGACCTCCTCCCTCCTGGCTGATGCTTCTCTAAGCATGTTGGAGTGTCATGGCCAGTCTGACCCCGCAGTGGCAGGTCGATATCTCGCCCTGTTTCAGGTACAGACCTGGATCTGGTCACATCAGCATTTTTACACCACCGCCTGAGTGTGCAGTCATTATCTCGAGTATGCGGTGTCTGTAGAATGCATAAAAATCATATGCACAACACATTCCCTTGCATCTGTGCCCACAAATCATCTTTGCTTACTCATGGTATTCTTCAAGATATCTGTTATAATTGCTGCCATTACCGACAGCTCCGTCACCCATATTCTGCTTTATTCCCAGAGCTGCTGCACTGTTGCTACGATGACTGAGGTCCTAAGTTCTGCCTGTGCTGACACCGGCGAGTCCCAGCTCTCGGCTCTGCTCAGCATCCGCCGGAATCTGCTCCTCTCCCAGGAGGAGAGGACCAGCAGCTTGCTGAAGGAAGTGGAATACTCCCTCAACAGCCTCTCCAAGGTACCGGGTCACCAAACACCCCCACTAATGATTTATGGATTCTGTCATACCCGGCCTGCTAAATTCCCTTGATGGTGGCGTGGTATTGGTGCTGTTTTGGCCTTTGCTCCAAATGTACTGTAGAATTCTAAAATCACACAGAGTTACTGGAGCTGCAAACATATTTAAGCTGAAAGTTGTTTTGTTTTTTTTAATCAAACTAAGATGTCCAGTTGTTGGTGTGTGGGACTTCTCTGTAGAATCTACAGCCTTGAGAACACAACACCTCAAGAAGTTACATGAAAGCTGTCATCTTAAAGGCAATATGATGATATTACCAATAATTAATAATGAGCTGTAGTTATATATTGGATTATTTAATTCTATATAATGGTGTTTATAGTATTCATCTTAACTCAAGTAAGTTGAGTGACTCTTGTAATTAACTAAAATGTGTTTAGAAGCACCTGAAAGAAAATAAAAGATCTGTATTATCAACATGAAAAAAGTTAAAAAAAAATAAATAAAAAAATGTTTATTTTGTCTGATAACATTTTATCTGATTATTTTTCAATCTCCTTTCAAATTTAAGCCCAATAGTATATTCCTCTCTTGTTCCTCTTTACATATTGTACTTTTTGTGGGGCCTTTCTTGTGTAAGAAGCCTTTTCATGTTCTGAAATCTAAGAATTAGGATCATGATCTTCCCTTTTATGCTTTTTCTAGTGTTTTTAGTTTCAGAAAAAGAAAAAAGAAAGCAGTTTGACTAATGTGATGCTAAGTTTGTGATCTTCAAATGACTTCCTAATTTGCAGACCTTCAGCTATCTGAACATCGCTCCCAACCACCTCAGCATTCTTGCAGAACTTCCACCCAACCTGAAGATCTTGCTGCTTCAGCACTCTGTAGATGGGTAATATACATTTTGTCCTTTTCCTCTGTCTCTTTCTTGAGCCGAGGTGTAAATTCTGACCTTTATCTGGCTCTCACGGTATCAGGGTAGAGGAGTGCAGGTCACACAAGTCACATTAGGTTTGGTGCTGCAGTCATATGTGGAGCCGGAGGCGCCTGCTGTGTGATAGACCTGCCGCCACAGGGCTGATGTTTGAAACTACTGTATCAGTCCCTGTGAAGTGAGCCTGAAGGCATCAATGTTGCTGGAAGCAGATAGACTGTCAAAATTCTCCTTATATTTCTCTGAGTGTTGTTTGTTTGTTTGTTTGTTTGTTTGTTTTTAGGTCAGAACTTTACGGGGCCTTGTATGAGACAACCAAAGCTCCAGAAAATCAAAAAGGAAAGACTTCACAAGGTTCAGTAAATGACATTTAGTACATTGTTCATACAACTGTTGATAACACAGAGCAGCCAGACGTCTTACCTATATGAGGAATGCAGGCCATTTCAAACAAAACATTTAATTCATTTATGTATTTTTCTACAGCGTCTAATTTGTTCCATAGCCCCAGGCAATATGGTCTTCATCACATGTACATATCATTGTTGTCATCATTTAAATGGAGCTAGATGAATTATTCCTGTGTAACAAGTATCTGCAAGTCAAATGAAAAGTTCAGATTTAACGAAGACAAGTAGAGACGAAAGAAATTAAGAAATGTGAGAAAGAAAAAAATCACATGACCCCTTTGCTACTGGCCTGACACGGAGCACCAGCTTTCATAAGTCATCACATGGTATTAGAGTACAGTATTACCTGTTCACATGACCTTTTCTGGGACTAGCCTGACACAATAAGTTGTGGAATACGCTGTCATCTAGACCCGCTGCCTGAGAATGAGGACAAATTCATCAAATAGAAAACACAGTGAGGAAGATAAGACAGATGAAAAGAAAGAGAGATATCACAGAAGGAGAAGGAGGAGGAGGAGGGGATGGAGGTGCTCACTGGGACCAATTACAAAGGTGGTTTATGTCTGAGTCTGCATGTCTGATTGTGTATCAGTTCTGTTTTTTTCAGGTACCCTGACATGCTCTGAGGCGGCCAAGGTTGAAGTCTACCCGCAGGCTCTGCTGGCACTGAGGGAGCAGATACGGGCCTTTTGCCAGGAGACCAGACATGCCCTCCTCAAGGAAGACTCCTGGCACACTGTTGAGAGCAGGCTGGATACCTCAGAGGAGCATCAGGTTCCTCTCCATGTCTGTCCTGTTGGGGTCTCTGCTCTTCTTTCACTCTATTAACACTACCTGCTGCAAGCCTCATAAAAACACTCAGTACACTGTAATTTATTACCTCAAGTCTTTTCTCACTAACTGGGGAGACTTGAGACAGCAGGTTTTTACATCCAAGTGATGTGTATCTAACATAAATGTGTGCCTGAAACAATAAATACTGAAACAATGAATACTTGATAACAGCTCCTGAATCTGAATCTTGCCCTCTGTCTCGTTCTCCTCAACAGAAAAGTGCTGAAGAGGAAAAGTTTGCACCTCGCTTCAGAGAAATTGTTGAAGATATGGAAGACTATTTGAATCCACTTCTCACACAGTTTGACTTCTCTTGCTTGAGGTGAACTATATGTCATCAGATTCTCCTTTCTGTCCACTACAAAGGCTTGACAAATTCCATTTAGTTTTCATAGCCCAAGGAAGGAAACGTTGGCACTTTGAAGTCAAGATTTTTAATGTTTAGAAGGCTGCAGTTTCTAATCAAAGGAGCTTTTGCATGATAGTGCAGTGTGTGGTTTGGATTCTATACAGTTCACATCTCTTTGAGTCTGCTGCTGCCCTTGTTTATGTTCTATAGTGTGTATACACAATAGATCTTTCTCACAGCAGACATGTTGACTTATTGCAGTGCCAGGATCCTGATTGTGTGTCTTCAATGGCAGACCTAAAGGTTCAAAGCCATTATTAATTATAGCAGTGGCAAATATTAATGTTCACTGTGAGAACAGTCCATGCAAGTGTGTGTCCAACAGAATTGTGTGCCTGTTACTCTTGCTCGGTCAGGTATGGTCTTTTGTATGCATACATAAAGCAAGCTGTATTTTTTCTAACTTCTTCCACTGTGTCTCTTCACGTCAGACACGAGATAGTGTAGTCCTACTGATCCTCACATGTCCTTATCTCCAACCATCAGGCCACAGGCTGCATCCCTACCGGACCCTGAAATGGCCAAAACCAAAGATAAAGAGGAGAAGGAGAAGGAGAGCTCAGGTAAAGGTATAGAATGTAAGTTGTGGGTTTGCCTGTGTTTCTGACACCCTGAGGGCATTGTGGTTATCATTACAATTGATCCCAGGCATCTGCTGTGATTCCTGTATGTTATATGAACTGGCAGCCCAGCCGTACGTTTCTTTTCAAACAGCCTGCGGCTCATCTCCCCTCAGGCCAGTGCTGTTGCTTTGATGGGGATTAATGTAGATGTCAACACATAACATGATAACTCAACACTAATACACAGTGGGGAGTGTAGTGCCACTAAACTGGATTCGAAAGAATTAACAGTCCAGTCACACGAGACCAGAAATTGTGGACTTAAAGTGGATCAACACAATAGGTCCTTAATACATGTTGAAATAATAATACATGTTGAAATCATTGTATATCTATGATGTATGTATTGTTAAATTAGCAGCCAAACCGGGGGATTACGTGGTGGTACTGGCAGACAGGAAGTTGCTGGAGTTGCCGCTGGAGTCCTTGTCTGTCCTGCAACAGGAAGGTCTGAGTTCTGTGTCCCGAGACTTTTCCCTGCAGCTTTTTTACAGTCGCCTGAACAGAGAGGAACCACAGAAAGGTACCAAACACACACATATACTTTTAAAACATGTGTAAACACTGCCTAGATGTCCCTAACCTTTCCTAGGAAGCTGCCACTTTAGGACAGGTAGGCAGCTGATGTAAAAGATTAGTATTGTCATACTGTCCACTAAATTATCAGAAAAAAACAACATTTTACTCTTTAGCTAAATATATTTTTACAACCTTCCAACCTTTGGATGTGACTATGAAGTTGCAAATGAGGCATTGGTTGGTCGTGAGTGTGTGCAGGAACATTAAAAATGTTTAAATTGTCTGTTAAACATTTGGCCTGACATGAGTTCATAGCGACCACACAGAGATGCATGAACACACAAACACAAAGGTTAGTCCACATGCATGCAAGTAAACATTGAAATATAACATGCAAATATTGTATGAGCTTCTTGTTCCTGCAAACAAACGGTATGACTAATGCAGCACTTTATATAACACAGCTTTAATTGGGACCCCATTATAATATGGAAGTGCAAATGACTTCAATGGCTGGCAGTTTTTCAGGCAGGTCCAAAGCCATTAGGAGAAATCCTGCCTCACATTCATTCAGGCTGTTATTACTCCTCTAATTAGACACCCTGTTTAAATTTGTACAGTACTAATACTTTTTTAATTGAGCAAAGACTTTTAAATAGAGCCTACAATCAATAATTTCTTTCCTAAATTATTTTTAATGTAAGAAAACCTGGTTTGTCTTTCTCAGTTTGTTCATTCGTATTTAGTTGATATTACTGCAGCACTGCCAATTCTGATTAAGTAGCAATAAATGCACTTTTTACCAGTTTCTTCAGAAGTGGGTCGTAGCTGTTTATTGCATGAGAGGTCAGTTAAGAAACATCAAAGTACAACTGTCTTTTTACCACACAGATACTGTTGGATGGGAGGAATAAAGTCTGTGTGATATAGATGCCTTATCCATCAAACAATGTAATTTAGGACTGGATGTTTGCCTCACATAATTCCTCATCATATTTGAGTAAATAATAGCTTATATTTGCGAAAGCATCTTGATGTCAGGAGGTAGTCATCCATAGAAATGGAATTTGTTCAGGAGAGAAAGGTCACTTCATATCCTGCCGGCATGCAGAACTTCATGCAGACATCCGTGAACACCATGGCCTGCTTTGCTAAAGTGGTTGTCCATTAACTGTGGCCATTTTGATGTGCCTGCTCGAACAATTTAGAGTCAGGTCTGCAGATTTGATTGCCCAGGGTTAGGTGGTCTCCAAGGGTAACGGTTGACTTAGCCAATCAGGCTGGAAGCATTTGTTAAAGCTGTCAGCCTTAAACACACAAACTGAGTATGACAGAAAGGCACCACATCATCTCCTTTTTAATTAACACTGTTGGCATGCTCAAAGTCTGATTTAATGTTTGCACATTGGCGGGAAAAGAAAGTACTTTGAAATGGCGACTTTGCTGGAGCTGCAGCAAACAATGTCTGATATTATTATTTCTTTTGTCCCTAATGAAAGAAAAAACATCACCTTGTAGTTCATAACTCTCTTAAATATATATTTTTTCACTCTGCATATTATTCTGAGATCATTTAATGGTACAAAGAGTCGGGTTTAGAAGCAGTACAAAGGAAAAACGTTAACCAAAACTGGCACAACACAGTCACCACAGTCTAGTGGTGTACAGAGGCTGTCTAATTCTGTCCTGCCAAACTGGGAGTGTAGCATTTACGATTGTTTTGCTTAAATGTCCACAGTCTTTTAATGTCTAGGAAGTCTACAACGTTTTGAAGATAAGAGTTCTTTAAACTCTTAAAAAAAGTCTAAAATAAAGTATGGGTCACGCACAAATCTTTATTAAAGCTGCAAAGCAATCAACTGTAATCTATAGTAGTTATAGTAGTATTTCATTTTTTTTTTTTTTTTTTCAAAGAGTAAAGACAGAGAAGAATGGCCCTGATTTACATTACATTATTACATTACATTTCATTTGGCTGACGCTTTTATCCAAAGCGACTTACAATAAGTACATTTCAACCATGAGGGTACAAATTCAGAACAACAACAATCAAGATAGCCAAACTTCAAAGTGCTATAAATAAGTGCCATTTTAAGTGCTACTATTCAAGGTAAAGTCGGAAGAGTTGTGTTTTTAGTTTGCGGCGGAAGATGTGTAGACTTCCTGCTGTCCTAATGTCGTTGGAGAGCTCATTCCACCATTTAGGAGCCAGGACAGCAAACAGCTGTGATTTTGTAGAGTGTTCAGCTCAGTGAGGGAGAAACAAGCCGATTGGTAGATGCAGAGCGGAGTGAGCGGGCTGGGATGTAGGGTTTGACCATGTCCTGGATGTAGACTGGACCCGATCTGTTCGCAGCACGGTACGCAAGTACCAATGTTTTGAAACGGATGCGGGCAGCTACTGGTAACCAGTGAAGGGAGTGGAGGAGCGGAGTAGTGGGAGTGAATTTAGGAGGTTAAAGACCAGTCGAGCTGTGGCATTCTGAATAAGCTGCAGAGGACGAATGGCACTAACAGGTAGACCTGCCAGGAGAGAGTTACAGTAGTCCAAACGTGAGATGACCAGAGCCTGGACCAGAACCTGGACCAGAACCTGCACCACCTTCTGAGTGAGAAGAGGACGTATTCTCCTGATGTTGTGCAGCATGTATCTACAGGAACGTGTTGTTACAGTGATGTTGGCAGTAAGAGAGAGTTGACTGTCGAGTGTCACCGAGGTTCTTAGCAGTCAGGGTCGGAGATAACACAGAGTTGTCAAAGGTAGTAGTCAGGTCGTGGGTGGGAGAGTCTTTCCCCGGAAGGAAGAGCAGTTCAGTCTTGTCGAGGTTAATTTTCAGGTGGTGTGAGGACATCCACTGAGAGATGTCAGTCAGACAGGCAGAGATTTGTGCCGCTACCTGTGTTTCAGATTGGGGAAAAGAGAGGATGAGTTGGGTGTCATCAGCATAGCTATGGTAGGAAAAGCCAAGTGAGTGAATGACAGAGCTGAGAGAGTTGGTGTACAGAGAGAAGAGGAGGGGACCCAGGACGGAGCCTTGAGGGACACCAGTAGTGAGAGGACAAGGTTCAGACACAGATCCTCTCCAAGTTACCCGGTAAGTGCGGTCGTTGAGGTAGGATGAGAACAGGGAGAGAGCAGAGCCTGAGACACCGAGGTCCTGAAGGGAGGAAAGAAGGATCTGGTGGTTCACTGTGTCAAATGCAGCAGAAAGGTCTAAAAGGATCAGGACAGAGGAGAGAGAGGCTGCTCTGGCAGTGTGAAGCTGCTCAGAGACAGCAAGTAGGGCAGTCTCTGTTGAGTGGCCTGCCTTGAAACCAGACTGGTGGTCAAGAAGGTTATTATGGTGGAGATAGAAGGAGAGTTGATTGAAGATAGCTCGCTCCAGAGTTTTGGAAAGAAAGGGACAGGTCTGTAGTTATTTACTTCAGATGGGTTGAGGGGGGTTTCTTCAGGAGAGGGTTCACTCTTGCCTTCTTCAGAGAGTTAGGGAAACAGCAAGTTGACAGGGAAGTATTAATGAGATGGGTGAAAAAAAGGAAGAAGGTCAGGAGCAATAGACTCGAGAATGTGAGATGGGATGGGGTCAAGGGGACAAGGTGGTTGGACGGGCGGAGGTTACCACGGCGAGAACTTGATTGGGAGACAGGGGGGTGAGGCTGGGGAGGACTTGTGGACCAGCCTTGACGTAAGAGGACAGAGAGAATCAAGAGAGGAAGACAGAGTAGAAAGGAGATTGTCTGTTGCTGAGTGAGGATGCATGAGTGAGAAAGAGTCAGTTGAAGGGAGGGCTGATAAAACAGAGGAGGCCAATGAGGAGGGAGAGAGGGAGCGAATGTTGCGGCGGACAGGTACAGAGTCTGTTGATGTGGGAGGGTTGTCGGTTTGAGAGAGTAAGAGATAAAGAAGTGGTCGGAGACATGAAGTGGAGTTACAGTGAGGTTAAATGTGGAGCAGTTTCTGTTTTAAATTAACATCCTTCACATTGTGCCCTTCTCCAGTATTTTGAAGGTGTACTGTGAGTGTTTGTTTTGGTAATGATGTTTAATCCTTGGAGGAATAATACACATGAATATTTTGGAAATAAAAGAAACGGGGTTGAAAGAGCACCCAGTCTGATCCTGCAGACATCTGTACCTTTTTAAAGGTTGAATCATTTGCATCACTTGAGTCAATGTTCAAAGGTTACTGCTGTGTGTGTGTGTGTGTGTGTGTGTGTGTGTGTGTGTGTGTGTGTGTGTGTGTGTGTGTGTGTGTGTGTGTGTGTGTGTGTGTGTGTGTGTGTGTGTGTGTGTATTTGTGTGTGTCATTAAACACATATATGCCATAGACAGGAAAATATAAAAACACACTTTTCTAAATACATCTTTTGATGTCTGCATCAAATGCATGGGTGATGATCAGACCGATTGACCGATTTTATTTCGTCCAGACCATCATTACCATAATTTTGACATCTACAGTTTAGCATTGTGTCAAGAAGATATAGTGCCTGAAACCACATCTGAAAGGACTATTTGTTATTCTGAGCAGTGCTTTGCGTGATGTATACACAAGACAAATTAGCACAAACTATAAAAAGCTGGCCTTCAGGTGGGAAATGCTCCCCTTTGTATGAATGTCTGTTCTTGCTGCCTGAATTTTACTGCCTGAGAATTTTGAGTGATAAAACATAATATGTGATTTGAACTACACAGCTCCCTTCCAAGGAAAACTACAGGGACTAATAGTTTTAATTATTAGCAGGAATTTTTAATGCTGGAGAGTTTTGATTGGTAGAATTAGCAGAGAGCCACAACAAAGTGGTGCATCTTATCTTTTTAGAGGCAAGAAAATATTTTCAAAGACGAAAGTGGAACACACTGATGCTGTGTGATCCTTAAGAAACGCACTCTGGCATAAATGGAAAGTGTATCGTTAAAAATGTTAATATATGAGGACACTTGAATTGCAAAAAATGATAAAGGCCTTTTTGATCAATAATATCGAAATAATTTTGACAAGTTTGTCATGTGGACTCTTTAACTCCCATTTGAAGGATCGGGAAAATTCTTGTTCTTGTCGTGCCTCAGAACATATTGCACTGTGACGTGTTGGCACCAGTTGTGGGAATTGTTGACAAGTTTATTGGGTCATTACAACAAATGTATCAGGAGGGATATGCTCAGAAAAACACTGGTATTTTTATTTGTCTGATTTCCAGGTGTGTTGCTTTATGAACAGTTGGAAATTTAAAGTGGGTAGAGATGAGAAGATGACGAATATCTCTTACTTAATGGACACTGAATTCTAAAAGCAAGAAATTCAGTCACTTGTTGAGTCTGGTATTTTTAAATAAAGTATTAGACAAGTGAAAGTTTATGTTCTACTGATGGGTGAACCTCAAGTTCTTAACCTTGTTGACATGTCCATGTGGTGTTTTTGGTGTACTAGAAGACATGTCGTGAGTGAACTAAGCAGTCAGTGCCATGACTAAGTAGGAACTGCAGTGTCTCAAAAACACATCCAGCCAGGGTTTCATATGTCACAAACCTAAGGAACCAATCACGTCAACGTGTAGGGTGGGCTTTACATATCATCAAGCTGCAGGCGTGGGGTGAAGTGGAGGGTTGGGATAGAGGCGGGGACTATCTGAATATCTACATCCGCATGAATGAAGGAAAATATATAAAGCTACTTCTAAGTCATTTTAAAGCATTCAGGGATTTTTTTTTTCTTGGAGAAAATACATCATTTTGAGGAACATCGATGAGGTTTTAGGGGTTTAATCGATGCCATAAGAGAGAAATTTTAGCACTTGACTGATAAAGCAACAAATGGAGTCCTTTACTACAACCCTGCTGTTGGTCTGCCATGAAGTACAAAAGAGAAAAGTAATTTAACTTGAAGATTACTGCTTTAATGTCTCTGCTATTAAGGGTTGAACCCACTTTGACTCAAATTAATGTGGTAATTAAATGGATAATCAACTCTTAAATAATGGTGGATTCTTTCACTTTAAGACAATGGGTGTTGCAGCCAGGAGGAAACTTTTAGTCCTTCAGTCACCAATAAATGTCATTGACTTTGCAGACACCAAGAAAGTTTGTCTTCTTTTACCCACCCGTCCAAAAGCTGTGTAATCTACCCTGCAGACAAGTGTATGTATTAATTCTGCTTCCTGTTTGTGGCAGTTGAAGGTGGCAACAAAAACAAGACCAAAGGTGGCAAAGGAACTAAGGGGAAGGGAGATCAAAGCAAAGCCATCAAAGCGGTGAGTTCAGTAAATTAATCTGGGCCTGCCAGATACAGACAGCAATATTACTTTTACCTGCTGTCAGCACTGCCAATGATTTAAGTTCTTCCCGTCTGTCTTTTAAGTGTGGTTTTTCAATCAATTACATAATATGTTTTCCTAAAGATCCTATTTCTAGCTTCTGAGCATTTATCATCTGTCATGCACCACTTCTATTTTTTTCCACCAAACAATCGTTTTGCTTCGATTTCTTTTGCTGTCTTCTCAGTCTTAAAATCCACTTGCATATTCTCTCTTCTAACTGCAATTTGTAGATTTTGATGTGCTAGAGACAATATTTGCATGTGTGTATTTGCTATATATCACTTATTGACTTCCATTTTCCTTGTTTAATATTGTCTATCCAGACACCTGCCAATCACGTGCTGCTTTCCAACACTTTCCCAGTGGACGCGCGGAACTTCAAATGTATCTTTTATTAGGATGCCATTTCAGAATGACTTTTGTCAAATATTATGTCTGACTGTGTAGGTTAGATTGGATATTTCACTTAAGTCCTACAGCTGTGTTGCACCCATTTTCATATATCATTGTCCTTAACTTGCCTCTGAAGATATCGTAGACCCTTATAATGAAGGCCAGTTTGGTAAGAACTGATTTTAGTTTGGACCTTGCACTACATACTTAATCCACTTATATATTGGTGCATTTTTTACATATGGGGCTGGGAATGTACCAGATTATGGCAGATTTAAAAGCTTGCTTATCTTCAATGACGGAACACATAGTTTCAGCTGCTTTCATTTCACATTGTGTGTGGGTGCTGTGAACTGCCGGAGGAGTGGTGGGACTTTAAAGGCTTAAGGAGCTAAGTTCTGCAGTGATTAATGGTCTCTTTTTACTACATTACACCCGAGCATTGCTCCTGTACGGCAGCTCGCTCTATTATGTCATTTTCTTCAATGTCTGGCGACATACAGAATGAATTTTTTAATAAAAGTCCCTCTTTTGTGGCCTTTTGTGAGTCGAGATACAAGAGTGTGTATTTGTATGTTGTCTCTGTGGCACAGGAGGGACCAGTCTGAGCATGAGGATGAAGGAGATTTTGGAAACCCACAAGCAGCATTTCACCCATTTGTGGGAGGGCTTCATGGGCAGCAAACAAACCCCCAGGTTGGAGTTCATAAGTAGAAAAAAAAATCTGTGTAATGCAGCATGCCTTTTTTTGTCTTGAGCACCGAGCATTCCGACAACTCATTGTGTTTGTCACAACACACCCGGTCACCTCTACTTTGCTAACAGATCTTCATATTTGTCAAGTCTGTCTGAGATGACGCAGGTGCTGTGCAGATGCAGTGCCTTTATTTACCTGGGGATGGAGAGCTTCATGGCAGTCATTTCACCTGCCAAACTAGCAGCCCTTGAACTGTCTGGTACTGTGCACTCATACACAACATATTTCCTCCTTGGTTGTACTATGACCTGCGAATGATTGTAGAAATGTTAGTTACGAGCATTAAGCATTCGCATTACTCTCAACATCTCAATATAAATACACTATTTATACACTATTGATTTTATGGACATTAAAAAACAAATAAACAAAACACAAACAAATTGCTGTATATCATCAAATATCTACAGCACCTGTGAATTTTATAAAATCACACAACACCTTGGGTTTCCTAAAGCGTTTTAAATGCAAAATTAGGATGAAAAATATGTGGCAAAACACAGTAATAAATGAATGATTGAAATTTGCAGCAAAGCTGTTTGGGGATTATGTAAGCAGTAAATGGAGCAGTAGGCTTAATCTCTTCAAACACATCAATCTTTCATTCCCCAAGTGGGTATGAATAGAAATATCCCTCTGCTGCAGAGTGAAATCAATGAGCTTTTACCATCGAATACTTGCTACAACATTTTCTAACTTCACTAAGTGCCTGTGAAAATACTGTAACAGGAAGTTTTATGAGGATTAATGATTTTAAATTTTTGTAGTGGATCATACTCATTGGAAAAGCTGTTGAACATTAATTAACAGTGCAGGAATGTTTGGTTCCGGCAAAAATAAATTCAACAAAAGTTGTTTACACTTTGTCTTGATAATGTGACCTTGTTGTAGAAATGTAGTGTAATCGTAGACTGTATAAAAATTAATGGAGTCTCCAGTTCTGAAAAGTAAAGCCAATGTGGAAGTGCCTTAAACTGCCACACCGCTGTGAGCCAGTAGGGGCTGGCTTCAAGAAACCTATTCAAAAAGTACCAACCAGCTGCTCTCATGTAATACAAAGTCAATAATTTTTTTCCACAAGTAATTATGGTTTCTTTTGTTAAATTCACTCCTTCTGATCAGTGTTCTGGTGGTTCTTCAGAAAATAAATCCATCATTACTTACATATTAGGCCTCAAAGAGAGCATCTCTATGTTAGGGGGCTTGATTGACATGCCTTGGGTGCACTCAGGTTGCTGGTATAGGTGGGCGGGCATTATGACCTCAGGGTCTCGGTCAGATCGACCACTTGTTCCCCCTCAGCTCATCCAAATACAGTCACTTCTGCCTCCAAAAAAAGATGCCAGACAATAAGCTTTAGAATGGCACTTCACAAACCAATGGGTGACTTAATGGTGGGTTGCAGGCACTACATTCTTCTGTTTCTCTTTTTGGGGATTTGTTTTCATATATTTTTGATGAGATGTATTTGGATTCATGTTTAAAGACATACAATAGAACACATCCGTTGTCATAAATCAAAGTATTTTAAGACATTTTTGCTGAATCATTTCAACCTAAAATCCTCATTGTTTCAATTGATTAATGACTTGAAAAAAATAACTCAATAATTACTCGGTTTTCTTGTAATCAACTTTGATAAAAACATAATCGGATCTTTAGATCTTTTTTTCTTAAAAGAACTCCTGTGATTTATTTACAGTCAGAGGACAAGAAGACTCCAAACTTTTCTTCCCCCTCTCAGTTATTATAGAATTCTTCTTTCCTCTTTCAATATTCTTTAAATAAATGATAACCTGCCCCCAAATCGCCTTTGAGCTGTTCACACCTTCAAAAGAAATTTCAAAAAACAACCACAGCTTCATCTTCACGGCCCCTTTCCTCTCCCTCACCAACAAACAAAGGTATTGTGAACTACTTTTTGGCCTTTTTTTTCCAGTGTGATTGGCAGAGTGTCAGGTTGACCCTGCACGTTGCTCCAGGCCAGACATATGTGCCACCCGCTAGCCTGGTGTTAGTGCTACTAACTATAGTGTGACTGACACCATGGTCTGAATTCCAGCTGTTACTTCACAAAGCACCGGATTGTTCCTACTTAATTGGCCATCATGCTTTGATTAGGTGATGGCAGATTTGTGTTTCTCGGAAAAAAGAGGCGTCACACACGGTCCAGGCGGCACCATCTGTACGCGTATCTTACCCGGGAATTGTGTTACTTTACCACAGCAAATTTGTCTTGTTTGAGTAAAAAACATTATGTCTTAATGTGATTCTTAAAGGAACAGAGCACAGTGACCTTTACATTGCTTTGACAAGACCTGCACAATCGAGACTCGGAGTGGACTGACGTTTAAAACCTCAAACTCCTCTGTAGCAATGACATGAAAGCGGTGTCTTCCTTCACACACAGGCGTGATTGTCAATGTACAGGAAGTCCGCCAAAAGGCACTGCCTAACCTTGCTGCCATAGACGATTCAGTGGGTAGTGGATGACCTCTCTGACACACACCCTGTGGCAGACACAAGCACCAGATCGTCACACACTGGTCAAGCCCAGCTGCCTGTGATCATACGTTCGTCAGAGTATCAGTGTTTCAGTGCTTCAGACTCCTCCTAAAAGCCTCTCTGGCTCCGTGGCACGACCTCAGGTCAGATAAGATAAGAATTTATTAATCCCACGGTGGGGAAATTTAGTCGTCACAGCAGTTTAAGAATACAGGCAGGAAAGATAAGTACACAAAAAGAACAAATTACAAATACACACACAATAAAAATACAATAGAATAAAAAGAAAGATTTATTGAAAACAAATAAAGACAAATGTATAAATACACAGACACACAAGCTATATCCAGAAAATAGATAAAGACACCTTTGGGTGAAAAGGGGCAGGTGCTATGACGGACCTGCCAGTGGTCTCGTTTTTGTTTTTTCTACTTGAGTAAAGTACACCGAGAGCTTCATCTGAGCAGGGCAATGGATGAAATGTCATGTTTGAGTTCATAAATAGAGAAACATACTTATGTATATATATATTTTTAATTCCTGTAAGTGTAGAGTGTCTTTATTTTGCCTGAGATTCCAAGAGATGAATAAAACCAGAAGTCGCTGTTATTCACAGTAAATGTCTTTATTTAACCTCATATCCCCATAGACATATTAAACAACTCTTATTTCTAAACATTTTAAATATAACACAGTTCATCTTTAATGCTTTAAAGTGCAGACAAAAGCGAAACAAAACAAAGGGGAAAATGCCATATCGTACGATTAACTATACCAGCTTATCCTTTAGCGGGTCCCATTTGGAAGAAGATTCATTGTCCTGTTGCCACATAATAACGATGTTTGCTGTCCTCAGGGTGCCGCATGGCTCTGCTCTTTGACCGGGCTCAGAACAAAGCCAGTGAGCTCCGCCAGTCAAACTTTCACACGCATAAGAGGTAACGAAGCAGCTTTATTGAATGAAGCTCTAACTAAATTTGTACTTATCTTTCCGTCTACTCCATTTCTGTTTCCCTTCTTCTTTCCTGATATGTCTAACTGGACTCACTTTGACTGGTTCGTGTTTTTGTCTTGTTTTTCAGCTTTTTTTTGTCGGTGGCAGTTTGTAGGCAGGGCTTCCCCTCTTGTTGTCTTTAATAAGATTTCCATTTCTCATGTGTCCAGTGCGGGACAGTTTGCCCTGGAGAGACCCTTGGAGACTGCTCTGCTGTTGAGTATGTGTGGTGTCGGCTGTGTTGTCCTCAACCAGTGGAACAGCAGCCTTCAACAGAACACGCACAATGTAGCCACTGTCCTTAACAGTAAGTTTTGGACTTACATTTGAAGCAGTCGTGCCTTTTCTAACCACTTACTATCAATACGAACATTGTAATTTAGCATGTTTAGGTATTTACTTTGTGCCTGGGCTCTATTAGAAGTTATAAAACAATCTGTGTGTCTCTCCATGTGTTGCAGATATACTAAAGGTCAAACAGCCCTGTGGCCAGACAATACATAACCTAAGAAAAGGGGACGGTTCAAAGATGCCACTTCACGAGGTCACAGGATCTCAGGGTACTATATACATATATTCAGCTGGCAACCTCATTTAGCCACATATTTGCATTTGTATTTATTGTAGATGCTTTCAGTTTGCATAATCAGAGACAACCATATGTATTTGTGCATGAGGTCTGGGTTCTTTGCAAAGAGAAAAAAAAAAAAAAAAAAGTCAAGCACACTCAGTGGAATTATGAATCCAACTGAGCTGAATTTAGAACTGGCTGTATGTAGAGGGTACAATTCAGTATAGCTCTCATGTAATTACTGCTTTCTCTGCAGATCAAGGGCTCCTCACGGACTCAAAGACAGACGACAATCCCCACAAAACAGCTCTCACACCATCAGCTTTCAACTGCGTTCTTTATGGACTTCCTAATGTAATTGTTACATAATCGAGTGTCTCCCCTCAATATTCTCAGTTACATTTCACAGCTGAAGATGATTACAGACATACAATGCTGTATGCAAAACATTGAAGTTTCTGAAATGTGAGGGGTCTGAACATTTCATTAAAGATGATTCCTCACTCTTTACTTACATTCTCCACTTTTTAAGTTTATTAGAAGACAGATTTTATACTTGATGGGTTTAATATTGATTTTGCCATACACAGTCAACATGGCACATAATATGCAACATGCCCCACTTGATAAAATAGAGCTCGATCTCTCATTTCTTGGGGACATGGTAGCTTATAGAGATCCGCACTATATATGCTTTGTATTATTAAAATATCACGGCTGAACATTGGGCTGACAAGTCTTTACCTGTCGGATCACTGCCTGAGTTTTTTTTAATGTACTGTCCACATCGGTCACCGTCATTGCCAGTGTTTTATTAATGGGAGTTTGTATTTAACCAAATTAACACTTTGACGAGACTAGAGCAGAAAACTTTAGGTTATTTACATAACCCCGGTTCTCTGAGTAGCATGAGTGAGTGTCTCACGATGGGAACGCCCTCGGCGTGACCTCATCAGAAGCTCCTATTACACCCTACCAGCCAGTAGAAGTAAAACGCAATTTTGTTGAGATGATTTGGAAAATGACGTTATGACAGTTTTGTGCGGCATCGCTGTAGAACGATGCTACTTCAAGGGGGTACTATCTGCAGTGGAAAACAGAATGCAGAAAAGTTCCTGATACTGACAGAGAGAGCAGAGCCGGTACTATCACAGATGCAACCTAATTTGAATTTTATTAAACATTGCAGTGAACTAAATTTGTATTTAGTTAATTTCCTTTGAAGAAAAAAAGTTACCACTCTTAATTTTAAAGGCTGCCATATTTATTGTAATTGACTGAGCTCAAATTCAGTCAAACCATAAAAGTTCCAGGAGTGACTGTGAGGGATCATTTCCATTTTTATAGATTTGGGTGTGTAAGCCCATCGTTTTGAATCAATTTGTCATTTTAAACCAATTTTCAAATGAATGCGTATATGCAGTCTTTGAATTTAAAAAAAAAGTTCACTGTGCTAATTTGGAACCATGTTTTAGTTTTTCTAAGATTAGGAAAACAAAAGTTTAATTAACTGTCCAACATCCACACCACCATGCTTTTAATGTCTCCAGTGAGGAGAACAAAGACTCTCTGTTGGAACGTCAGTACCTGTAAAACTCTGAGCTAGCTTAGATTCTAGGTGATGTTGCATGAAGCATTCACAACACTTTGAGTGTGAAATGTACCCAGAGACTTTTGTTTAATACTGAACTACAAAGAAGAAGAAAAAAAAAAACAGGATAGTGCAATGTTCACCATCTATATACAATACCATTACATTTTATGTGTTACCAAAGAACCTCGTGTTTTCTGGACAGAAGGCTCACAACACATCTTCCATCTTGGCTCTCATTGACGTACTGGCTTAGCATCATTCCTTACATGAGCGAGCGGGAGGGGTCCAAGAGGAGCACACTGGTCCTTTAAGCACAAGTGTAATTGGCTATAATGAATGATGATGATGATTAAGAATGCTTTAACGTGAAGGTGGGTGCAGGAAGGTTACATTCATAGGTGTTATTACTCAAGCACAAATCACTTGATCTTTTACAATCCTTCATGTAGAGATGTTCCCTGGAGTGTTTTGCACTGTTGAGTCGCTTCCTCAGCCCTCGAAGGACTGATCTCTAAATAGTCCCTTTGAGTTTTCACATTCATGAAATGGGACTTAAGATGATGCCGATGATTCTGATGGTAAAGCAAGGGCTTGGTACACGACCTTTAAAAAGACCTACAAGCAAGAGGAGGCGAACGCATCTGGCTCCTTTCAACATTCAGGTGAATAGTGCAGGACATCATGAATGAAGGAAAAAGAATACAAATCAAGTCCATTCCTGCCTGCAACATTTCATTTTGCAGGTAAGACCTGAATTTCCCCGCAATGAATTTCAGTGAAGAACGACGCATGATGAATTTCTTCCAAGGTAGAAATAGATCTCGTTTTCATTCAATTCACACAGAGGTCAGTCTGGAGAAAGCCACCAGTGCTCTGCCAATTTGAGACCAATGGTGGGTGAGTATTGATTGTTGTCACTTCAGAATGTCTTCAGGTGCAGTTCATTTCTCCCTTTTCATCTGTCCTTGCATAACTTGGAAATCACTCGTGTGCGTTCACCAACATGTCTTAGTTCTGCACAGAAGAGGAGATTGAAAGGATGCTTCCATGAGGAGGCTTCAGTACACAAAACTAGACAAAAACATCTGTTCATTGGAAATCTGTTTGAATACTGCTGGTGATGTAATGGGATGCCTTAGCACTGCGTCACAGTTAGGTTAGCAAAGGGCTTAGCTAAGACTGGAACCACAAGAAAACAACTAGTCTGACTCTGTCCAATAGTGTTGTGTCGTTTGCAAACAATTTGTTTCTAACTCAGGAATCATTTCCTGAAACATTTTCCTGAACATTTCTCAGTTCAGTAGAGCTCTGAGTCAGTTGCAAGTGAACACACAGGAATACACGCACTCACTTTACTGTATATAGATAGACTTCCCCCACAGTCACCCCCCTTATGAACTGGCTCCATGCTAAGTACAGTAAATAATGTTGAGCTGCAAAACTTTAACAAACAGCCATTCTGACAAGCAAGGTTGATTGATGTAGCCCTGTGAAGTATCCAAGGAGCTGCTGCTTCTTTATTCAAGACCTGAGCGGTCTGCCTGATGACCATGGCTGTCCAGACAATGTTCTGATTTATACCTTTCCTTGGCAAAGTTTCGGGAATTGTTGTTTTGCATAGAGACATCATTAAAGTCATGGTGGTGTTTCTGTCTGGTTTTACAGGTGTGCTTACAGCCATGCCCCCGTCTAACCTCCAGCTTCCATCGAATATCCCTATCAATAACTGCATTGTTGTCCTACAAGGAAATGGTTTTCTGTGGTTGATATATAAATCAAATTGTAGATTATATTCAACAAGTTTGATGGTGCAGTGGCCCAATAGAGATTGTGAATGGCTTTATTTGGAAAAGTTAATTCTACATGAAATAACCAGACCTGCTATTACAACTAATTTCAAAGCATATTACAGATCCTTGGCTGTATATAAGATCATCTATTACTGTTCTTGTATTAGCTAAATACTGAAATACTCTTAAAGTTTGTAATCACCAGTAAATTCTGCCATTTTGGTTCACGTAATACAACAAATACAGATGGAATATAAGAAACAACCTTAGTGGATCACATTGGAAGTATTTGCTGTGTTTAATTTAACCAAACGCACACATTTTTTTTCTGGCTAGTGCTTTCAAAACATTTTTAAAGCAAATGCACTGATTGAAATAGATTGTAACTCATTTACACACACACACACACACACACACACACACACACACACACACACACACACACACACACACACACACACACACACACACACACACACACACATTTAAGAAAAACTGCAGTTTGAATGTGTTTATACAACGTATTAACAATTATTACTTTTATGCAGTGTCATAATGATTAATGTTTAATGATTCTAAACTGCAGCCTTCACCTTCCTCTCTAATGAGTGGCACTGGAACTATTGTATATGCTACATATTTGTAGTTCCAGTAAAACTATTTAGACCAATGCACACAATAAATGAAAATGGTTTTAATAAAAACAATAAACCAAGTAAATTTAGGTTTATATGAAAAAATAATAATAATAAATAAAAAGATATAAGAAAACTAGATGAAATTAATCAAATGGATTAGCATGAGAAGAAAACAATTTAAAGCCTCACTACAATAAAAAAAAAGTAATTAAATAAACAAAATAATCACCATTAAACAATCTAAGATCTAAAAAGCCACCATCAAAATGATCACAAAGGTTTTTGTCCTGCCTTCTAGAACAAATAAAAGACCAGAGGACCCAGAGGGCTGTTCATTGAGTAAGGAATGTCAGAAAAGTCAATTGGCGCAAAACCATGAAGTGCTTTAGTGACAGAATTTTAAAATCAAAACAGAAGCTGACAGGAAGCCAGTGTAAGGACTTGTTGTGTAACATGTACCTTCTTCAGGTCCTTGTCAACGCCCACGAATCAGAGATTTGAATCAGTTGTAACCAACAGATTCATAATTTTTGATCTTAACCTTTCATATAAAAACATGTATTAGTCTCTGGGTCGCCCAGAGAGAAAAATAGATGCACATATTTTTGCGATAATAAAAAGCAGATTTGGTGACATACCCCACATGTACCCTGAAGTTGAATTCTGAGACAAAAATAACACTGAGGTTTCTTACCTGCTGGCTCAGGATAAGCCCTAGAGAATTTAATATTGTGGTCAGTTTCTCTCTCTGATCCCTAGAACATATAACTAAAAGTTTCAGGTTCATCCTGGTTGATCTGTAAAAAGTTTAGTGACGTGCAGGACACTGATATCGAAAACCCATCTAAGAACAGCAGCAGCAGCAGCAGATCGATCGCCTCTTCACTTCAAACTGGGAGGGAAAACACAGCCAGTAATCAGGCATCATTTTATTACCAAAAATTCCCTCTATAGTTTTATATCATGGCAAGATTTAAGCTTTTCACATTTGGTCTGCATAGACATAATCATATTATCCTTGCTAAAAAAAATGCAATTAGATGGTATAATCACATCAGCACAGCGTGTGTTGTAGCCCACTTCCTGAGCACACAAGCTCTTATTGATTTTATAATTGAATGTGTTGAGAGATGCTGTGCACAGTAAGTCTGTGTTCTGATGTGGCTGAAGAAGCTCTACTGCTCCATGTTTAAGATTACATTATAAGGCCATTACTGTACTACAGCCATACTGAGAGTTTTACGTGTGAGGAGGAGGAAGAGGAGGAGGAAGGGAGCGGAGAGGAAAAAGTGTCATCATATCACACCTCAAAAACTGTGTTGAGATGACAGTGACATGGAGACAAAGCCACATTTCATTACTGGGAAACACTGTACAAGGAGATAATTACTTCATAGATTATTTGCAGGGTGTACATGCAGAACATGCATGTTTCTGTCTACTTTATAACTTGAGTCTGTAATTCAAACTGGTTTCCACCATTTAAAGTAATAATATTACTGCAACACAATAGCACTGACGTTTGCAGATGGAAGAAAAGTAGGCAGGCTGACAGCACTGCCATGTAAATGACATTTTCTAAGTTTATCTTATTCACCTTGAATCAGTAGAATTGCTGAGGTGAAATTCAAAATTGCAAGATAAGCAGAGAAATGTCATACTTTCACTCAGCACAACATTGCATATTCACACAGTATTTGGAGAACACTGAAGTTACCAGGATTGCACATTTCATGTAATGCAGTGCAAACTCTTTGTGGTAAATAGTAAAGAGAAATAATTTTATTCATTTCATATTTTGCAGGTAAAGGAGCAATATATAAGCAGAGGATGTTGTTATAATAGCCTATTTTCAGTGTTTTGAGCAAGCAGCAACCAACAATAATGGCAAAAGGGACCATATTTGGATGAACTGGGGGGCGAATAGTGGATTTGACCAGACCTTATTGGGAACCCGAGAACACTATGCCCTGCCCACCTATAGCAGAAGCCTGCCTGCACCACAGACCTGTCAATCAAACAGACAACTCCCCAAAAATGCCACTTTTGGAGGCCTATCATCAAATTTTTGATGGGATTATGTTCCCATGGACCACCAGAAAACTAATAAGAAGGAGTGACTTTAGCTAATGGCACAATAATGACTTGTGGAAAAAATTACTGATTTTGTATTACATGGAAGAAGTTGAATGGGAGTCAATAGAGCCAGAGGCTTTTTGGAGCCAACCCCTAGTGGCCCTCGGTGGTATTGCCGTGTCTTACATCCACTTTTATATACAGTGCATCCGGAAAGTATTCACAGCGCTTCACTTTTTCCACATTTTGTTATGTTACAGCCTTATTCCAAAATAGATTAAATTATTTTTTTTCCTCAAAATTCTACACACAATACCCCATAATGATGACGTGAAAAAAGTTTTTTTGAATTTTTTTGCAAATCTATTCAAAATAAAAAACGAAAAAAATCACATGTACATACGTAAGTATTCACAGCCTTTGCTGTGACACTCAAAATTGAGCTCAGGTGCATCCTGTTTCCACTGATAATCCTTGAGATGTTTCTACAACTTGATTGGAGTCCACCTGGTAAATTCAGTTGGTTGGACATGATTTGGAAAGACACACACCGTCTATATAAGGTCTCACAGTTGACAGTGCATGTCAGAGCACAAACCAAGCCATGAAGTCCAAAGAATTGTCTGTAGACCTCCGAGACAGGATTTTATCGAGGCACAGATCTGGGGAAGGGTACAGACAAATGTCTGCAGCATTGAAGGTCCCAATGAGCACAGTGGCCTCCATCATCCGTAAATGGAAGAAGTTTGGAACCACCAGGACTCTTCCTAGAGTCGGCCGCCCGGCCAAACTGAGCGATCGGGGGAGAAGGGCCTTAGTCAGGGAGGTGACCAAGAACCCGATGGTCACTCTGACAGAGCTCCAACGTTGCTCTGTGAAGAGAGGAGAACCTTCCAGAAGGACAACCATCTCTGCAGCACTCCACCAAGCAGGCCTGTATGGTAGAGTGGCCAGACGGAAGACACTCCTCAGTAAAAGGCTCATGACAGCCCACCTGGAGTTTATCAAAAGGCCCCTGAAGGACTCTCAGACCATGAGAAACTAAATTCTCTGGTCTGATGAAACAAAGATTGAACTCTTTGGCCTGAATGCCAAGCGTTATGTCTGGAGGAAACCAGGCACCGCTCATCACCTGGCCAATACCATCTCTACGGTGAAGCATGGTAGTGGCAGCATCATGCTGTGGGGATGTTTTTCAGCGGCAGGAACTGGGAGACTAGTCAGGATGGAGGAAAAGGTGAATGCAGCGATGTACAGAGACATCCTTGATGAAAACCTTCTCCAGAGCGCTCTGGACCTCAGACTGGGGCGAAGGTTCATCTTCCAACAGGACAACGACCCGAAGCACACAGCCAAGATAACAAAGGAATGGCTTCGGGACAACTCTGTGAATGTCTTTGAGAGGCCCAGCCAGAGCCCAGACTTGAACCTGATTGAACATCTCTGGGAGATGTGAAAATGGCTGTGCACCGACGCTCCCCATCCAACCTGATGGAGCTTGAGAGGTCCTGCAAAGAAGAATGGGAGAAACTGCCCAAGAATAGGTGCCAAGCTTATAGCATCAGACTCAAAAGACGTGAGGCTGTAATTTCTGCCAAAGGTGCTTCAACAAAGTATTGAGCAAAGGCTGTGAATACTTATGTATGTGTTATATTTTCATTCGTCATTTTTAATAGATTTTCAAACATTTTAAACAAACTTTTCACTTTAACATTATGGGATATTGTGTGTAGAATGTTTAGGAAAAAAATGAATTTAATCCATTTTGGAATAAGGCTGTAACATAACAAAATGTGGAAAAAGTGAAGCGCTGTGAATACTTTCTAGATGCACTCTATATACAATCTGTGGTTTTGAACCCTTAAAACCAACCTACATAGGAGTTTTGAAAACACAATGCAAAGTTAAAAGAGAAAAGATTTTTTTAAAAGCAGCTTAGTGGCAGAAGTATAATCTAGGAAATATGACACAATTGAACATAAGGAATGTTTTTAGACTGATGGTGACACTCATTGTTATATTTATATTACAGTTAAAGGGATGGTGATTTTCTCTGTGGTACAAACTCACAAAGGTTTATATTCTTTCAGCCTCTCCTCCCGCCTCTCCTCTTATACAATGCATTTCTCCAACATTTCTGTAATAAGTTCTTGCATTGTTCCACTGTTTGACTGGTCTTTTTTCACCTCTTTAACAATAGTATGGTGTTGGCGGGGCTTTTCGCACTATCCTCAAACAAAAATGAATTAATGTTGCATCTAATTCACATTCCCCATAACAACCTATCACACTCAATCTTCAGTGAAGGCCCTGCTGTGCTGCAGCTCCTGGTGCCGAGAGATTTGTAGCTCTGAGTGCACTTCAAGGACCCATTTACTTCTGAGATTATAAAGTTACGGAGATCATTGTTTCAGTATCACAGCATTGGACCTTCAATTTCACAACAGTAAATGCCAAAATTGGATGGACTAAACAAAACATTTTAAGAAGCCATCATGGGCTCGATTTGCCAACGTTGTGCAGACCAAATGACTAATAGATCAATCATGAATATAATCTACAGATTCATTCATAAAGAAAATTATTATTTATTGTGGTTAAAGATAAATTATCTCAAGATTAAAAAGTTTTATAGTCTACTGCTCGAGTAAATCCACGTAATCCTCCTATAGAAACAGCACTGTCATAATTTCCATGAAGCTGCTGCTTTTTGACTATTCAAGGAAACGGCTAATGGCTCTGATAGCCCTCTTTGACATGTTCAAGACCAAACCTCATGTTTATTGTCAGTACTGTCAGAGACCACTTTAACCTCAAGGTTACAGAAGTTCATATGCAGCATAAATGTCATGTTGTCCAAACATCATACTTGAAAAAGTGCACGCTATGGTACTTATTCAGCTCACTAAAGTGATTTCATCATCCGTCTGCAAAGAGGCAAGGAAGAATCGTCACTATATTGGAGCTGTAATATATACTGTGGCTGTTCTAGCCTACTGCATATAGTGTCCTCACCAGAAGAGAAGCAGAGTGTCTGTTCAAGTGCTTAAAGGGAAACTTTGCAGATTTTCAACCAACTGTGTACAACGTGGGTAAATAACTTCCCTCCGTGTTGTCTGCATCCAGAGCTCTACACCTCAAAAGTATCTTCTGATGGACTTTTGCTGTTTCTAGACATGTTGTTCGAAGTACAGATTCAACGTTTTTTGTGTCTTTTATCTCATGACATCTTTCAAAATGTTGAATAATTCTTTAACCAAAGAGGTGGAAGATCAGAAAATGTGAAGATAAATTGGTCATGTAATAGTCAGAGGGTTATTTTTGTAGGTGCTAACGCAGCACCTCTTTTTTTTTGTTTGGGTATGATGAGCTTGTACTTGTGGACACATTTGCTGCTACTTAACCTTTAGTACACCCCAAGTCAGTTTAGAGTATCCAAAGTAAAGGTAAGTTACCATGAAGTATGTCTGTCTGATAACCCCCAAAATAGTAGGATGGATAATGGGATTTAGTGGCACAATTTTCTGCAAGCTGATTGTTGGTTTGTGTAGTTCACATTATATTGCCCTGCCATGGAGTGCAATGTAAATGTTTCTCTCTTTTCTGTCTATTCCCATTGTTTTCTTCCACTATGCATTGGCTTGATTGTCTTTCCTCAGACAGCAAACACTTATTTAACGTTTTCAAGGATCTAATCTGTAGCAACTTTGTCCAAATAAGCCTAAAGACTTCACTTTATTAGACTCCAGTTCACCTTTCAGTCATGCTTTATGGTACGATGAAGGTATATCAGAAGCAGCTAACACACATTGGTCCTCAAAGCAGGGCCATTAGTGTCAGGGGTGCTCTGTATAAGAAATGACTTGGATAAGTTCCCTGCCACTCATTAAGCAGGAGCTCATATAAAAGCACTGGCAGTCTGAGTCCTAATCAAATAATATAGGAAGTATAGCATGTAAAACAAAATGGGAACAGGTCCTGCTAGAAATGAACACAACAGAGATTTCTTCAAATATTGTATTTACCATTTTATATATACTGCATAAGGGACTATAGGTTTCTTAACCCTTAGCATTAGGACTAGAGTCATATAATATATATATGGACCCTGTAACACAGCTTATCTTAATTCTTCCTGTTGACCTGTACATTAACTGTTTCATCAGCACAGATGCTCTACTATTTTAGCCCCTTGGCTATCTTCTAATGCAGTCATATTACACACAATTATGCATCATCTGATTGCATCCATCAGCGACCTTTAGATTGCCTACCTTGTGTTTTCACCACTCCGCTGTCTTATCACTGCGTCTGTGTTTAGGAAATTAGGATTCTGATTGAGAAGGCTGATCCAAATAGAATCTCCTGGCCTCTCATTAGTAGAGTAAAATAGCTGCTTAGTCAAGTAGAAGCATTTCATTTAATGGCAGCCGACTGGGTTTCTATGCCCGATGCGATGATTGCTTTCTCATTTTCTTAACTGTTCCCTATTGGCTGTGGTTGTCTGCTCTGTTTCCCCCTTTGTTTTATCCATCTGATCTCATGATTGCTGGTGTAAGCGTGTGAATTCTAATAGTTGCAGGTGTATTATTGCTGATGTTCGACACCATGTGTCTTTTTCCATTCAGCAGAGTAGTTTTTGTACTGTTCTGTAATGCTCTACAGATGCTCAGCTGCAGGGTGCACACTCAACTGTTCGATCTGGAAAATGACAAATGAATTCTGATTCATGAAGACTGATTGCCTGAAGGAACTGAAGAACTTGTAGAACACAGTAAGAAGGGGACGCCACACAGGGAGGAGACCTCAGCCAAAAGTCATACTTCAGAGGAAAGGCCACGCCCCCCACTGTGGCATGTAGGGGAGGCTCTGACAGCCAGGGCCTGACATTTAGGGTTTGGGATTTTTAGTTTTGTTGTGCACGGCATCTTTCCAAAGCAGTGAAAGGAGCTCAAGTTTAAACACTGAAGTCAGCAGTGTTACAAACAACAGCTGTTTTTCTGCTCAAATTTGTTCAACTTTTCTTTTCTTTTTTTAAATAAGTACATTTCAAAAAGAAAAATAAATTGCCTATATATTTTATAAATTAGAGGCATTTTAAAAAGATTACTTTTTTTTTCTGGACAACTATTAACCCCATTTAAAAAATGCTAAAACAACATGGGTGAGTCTAGAAGGCAGTATCCATTATTACAGGAGTCTATGTTAAAGAATCATCCACAGTATCTTTGTAATTTTGTGCTTCAGTAAGCAAAAGTAAAGTAAAATGGTATGAACAAAATTTGTTTCAGTTAAAACCTTTGTAAATCATAAATAATATTACCCAGATGTAGCTTATTTAAGGGAAAAGGGGTACAAAAACTGAGCCTGGTGGAACTAAGAGGAGATAGACCGATCTGTTTCAATCTATGTGACACAAGGTTTCCACACAATGTGAAGCGTACTGTAGATCAAGAAATAGCAACTTATTGTTTAAGCTTATAAATAAGGCTTGTATGATAAATGGCATTTCTATAGCTCATGTCCTAAATAAGCGTGCCCATTTCATTAAGCGCCCTGCTCCTTGGGCTTGTTTGTTCAAATTTGGACTTGCACTGTTAACATAGTCACAGTAAATACACCTTTTCAGACTGAAATACATGTATGTTTTCTATGAAAGAATCTAAAGGCTTTGTGACTTTTTTATTTTCACAAAATTTGTTGGCTCCTTAAAGGTTTAGCGGAACATCCACCGGAGTGAGTCAGGAGGTTTCTGTGAAATGGCATCATAATTGCAAAGATTGGTAGATGGAGAGAGATATCTATATTGTACCTACTCTCGGGCCTCACTTTCACAGAAATGTTCCAGCAGTTTTATGCACATTTTTTGTATCAACCTCTGCTATCGATCACACCACCTATCGAGAAAAAGAATACACGCATCTATGTGTCGAGACGGGAGGATCTCGCAGCATCAGCCTGGTGATGAGACCCCCCCCCCCATCCCACAGGCAGTGCTGACTGACGGGCTGGGTCAGTCTCACTGATTACCCAGCAGCATGTCAGTCATGGCCGTGGAGAAACGCTGATAGATAGATCGTGGTTGACACTGTGCGGATGGAGGAGTGGCCCTTAGGCAAGGAGCTGCTTGTGGCACCCCTCTGGGGCTTTAGACTCCTACCACCCTCACCACCCCCACTTCTCTGCAAGGGCACGGTGACTCAGGGGAAAACTCTGACTGCCCATGCATTCTTACACTGGCTGTGAGAACTGCAGCTCCCACACAGGACGTACGGAAAGTGGCTGTAATGAGGGGTTTCCATTTTTTGTGTATTGGTCTGTAACTGCTCTGAGGTAGCATTGTTGTTGGACGGCTGCAAAGTCTCATTAGCTGTGAACAGGTTCCGCGTTAGGCAGAACACAACCACATCATCCTAGTGTCATGTTGTCAAACTTTACACCTCTGGTTCACTTTTACCATTTACCACATGACATCAGCAGGTTTTATTTCTTTTTCTGTCGAGTGCTTGCTCTCCTCTGAACAAAGTCACTGTGTAGATGGGATTGCATGTACTTGTTGCCCATTCAAAAGTAGGCAGGCAGGCCAAGCACATTTTGTGTACTTTTTATGTTTGACTGTCACAACTTGCTGCTGTTTGCTCCGCTGTACTCTGGCATGGATCATTCCCGACACATGTAATGGTCTTATTAGACTGGACATTGTCGGCAAGCCAAAGTTATGCCAATAAAACATGTTGGCACCCCTTGGACTGTTTTTTTAAGTCACAGAATTGCCATGGATACAATGAGGCTTTCAGGAGCATTTAATCAGGTCAATGAAGTTCGAAGTGTGTATGACACACACTTAAATCAGCATTGCACGTAGGTGTTTTAGGACATCATAATTTGAATGGAGTTGACATTCGTGAGACCAATATGGGATTTTAAGTTAATAACACTGTGGTGAGTTCAAAACACGGTGGTGAGTTCGTAACACTGTGGTGAGTTCATAAAACTGTGGTGAGTTCAAAACACTGTGGTGAGTTTGTAACACTGTGGTGAGTTCATAAAACTGTGGTGAGTTCATAACACTGTGGTGAGTTCATAACACTGTGGTGAGTTCATAACACTGTGGTGAGTTCATAACACTGTGGTGAGTTCATAAAACTGTGGTGAGTTCGTAGCACTGTGGTAAGTCAATTTCCAGATTCCGTATTTATTTATATTCTAATCAAACAGTCCCTTCAGGAAATTGTGATCTTGCAATCTCAACAATGAAAACAGATTAAGGCAAACTGCAGCATGATTATTGTAATATTTCTTTGTTGACTAAATTTTTTTGTAAATACCTTAGAACTCCTCAAATTACATCACAGTGTTTGAGAATGTTTGCAAAATCAAACATTTCACTCTATGAAATGGAGGGACTGATCAAAGGACTAATTCCAAATGTAGGTTTACTGAACTGTACAAGGTAGGAGGGAAGGTGCAGGAATAGTTAGAAATCAGCTTTGTACACTCTGCAGAGCACAGGAAAATGGATTTTTTTTTTTTAATCATATTATTATGTTGTACGCACCAGTTATTACATTGTGCACACGGGATACTGACTCGGGAACACAAAATCCTCTTCTTACACAAGATAAAAAAAAGAACTATAATCTTTCAGGGCTTTGGGGGCCCTGCAGGTTTAAGCGGGCTGTCTGAACAAACTAAGGAGGTACTGAGGAGGGACGCAAAGATGCCTGTTGCTCCTCTGGGCGACGGTTAATGCAAAATGGTCAAAATTTTGATTTGCAGTTGTTTATTTCTCTCAATCTTTCTGACTTATTCGCCTCACCACTCGCCTTCTTCCCTCAATCAGGAGTTGTTCCACTTTGACAAGTACCTGCGCTTCAACGAGCCAGCAGCGGGAAGTCGCAGGGCTGAATGGACGTGCTGAGCACATGGAGTACAGAAAAGCGATCATTCTTGCCGGCAGGACTACCTGACCCAGACCAGAGACAGGAAGTTATGAATAGACAGTTAAAACTGGGTTCAGGGTTGCCTGAATTCTTCTGAAAAGTCAGTATGGACAGTGAAAGATCTCTCAGTCACAAACACAGAATACCATGTACTACATACTGTCTAATGGGATGATTAGTCACTGTTTTAACTCAACTATAGGTTCAAAAATAAAGTAGATGTTGACTCTTTACTGTAGAAAACATCATATGTCCTAATTAAAGGGACCACTCAGTACGTTTCCCTCGAATACATCCACTCTACGCTATAGACTGAGGCTTTATTAGCCAGGCTCCCAGCTCTGTCACAGATATATTACCTGGATCACTGTGCTTGTGTTTATTCAGTCATACCAAAACACAAACACAGCATGTGGGTTGTGAAGATATTCCCAAAGGTAATATAATATTGCAGATATGGTCACAGTATAACAGTTTAATTCTTACTAAATAAGGAAACAGGATTGGTATTTAGTACAACAAATGACAACATGTTGGCTGCAGTTCAAACAGCATTTAACTAGAGTTTAACTTTGACTTGTGCACATTCAAAGACTTCAATGTGTCTATTTGACTGTAATATCCCAAAACCTATTATAATCCATGTGTGTACGGTATGAAGTACATATAAAACAAGGATTTTCTTGATTTTTAAACTCATTTGACTGTAATCCTATTACATAAATCTAGTGTGCTAAATGCACACCAGCACAGCACAATAGAGTCAAGGAAGAAATATGTTGTTTTAAAGGTCATGATGTAACCCTGATTCCCTCTCGTCTCAGCACCTCTTGTCTCCGCGGCGAACAGAGTATCGAATGGCAGCAGAAGGCAGCTTCAACTGAGGGACAGCGGCGCAGCAACCGGGGCCAGAAAGATGGATCTATGGATCGTGTGCTGAGGTCTTGGGAACGCTCCGAGCAGCTGTGGAAAATCATGCAGGAGACAATCCTTGGAAGTGTTCAAGACAGCAATGCATCACATCAGGCTCTCAGAGGTGAGGTGTCTGGAAGTTCATGTGTTTCATCACGGTCGACCGAAGGCTTCTTTTTATGTTATGATATTGGTCTTTCACGGCATCACGCGAGGGGATAAAATACTCCGGCATGCAGATTTATTGCTCAGTGAAGGCATTACAACAGAAACAAAAAGTGATATATGTACTTTACCAGCTGAGTACAGTATATCGCCATGTTTGTCTGACTGTTTTATCTCTGAAGCCTCCCTACTGAACTGAAATACATGTTGTTCAAAGGCACTTTGAGAGCAAAGGAAAGAAAATAAAAGTATATTTTCCATTCACTCCCACTGTGCGGTTCCAATGTTTGGCCTTCCTGTCATTAAGTTATTAACCCAATTATCAAACCTTCCTCCAGACGACAACTACCCTCATAATTATATTTATTATGCCCACACAAAATTTTCATTACTCAAGGGAGGATTGAGGGGGGGGGGGGTTCACACCATTAATATGGTCCTCATAGTGTATATACATTATATACATTATACCATATTTAGATAGATATGTTTGTGCTCCCTCGCAGAAATAACTCATCTTGTTTAAGACACACTCCTTTGTTTGTTGAGAGCCACAAACTTATAAAACCGATGGAGGCGGACCAAAAAAATTCACCTGAGAAATCAGGTCAAATATGCCACCATTCACACCTCCACCAGCATGGAAAGATAGCCTAGTGTGTGTGTGTGTGTGTGTGTGTGTGTGTGTGTGTGTGTGTGTGTGTGTGTGTGTGTGTGTGTGTGTGTGTGTGTGTGTGTGTGTGTGTACAGTACAGTAACATTCAATATTTGTAAAAATGTATTCAGACAGCCTCCCGCATTATGAATTCAAGGACAAAGGTTGCTTATTTAGTCGTAGCACTATATGCAGTCCAACACTTGAGAACTGCACACCTTGAAATGGAGAGTGAACCCAATAGATGGAGAGAGTTAAACCAAACCGCGACAACCCCCCTCCCCCCGAACTCTGAGCAAGAAGCTCATTCCATCTGAGAGCAAGCTGCGATGTTACCTGTTTGTTTACATTGACATTTTTTTACTCGGGTGTTTATGGGGTCCCGCCAAGGAAAGGTAGGCCATTTGGGGATGCAATCACTTCCAAAATGTTGCACACGATAATGAGGTCATGATTTCTGCTCACGATGTCTCCTGCCAGAGAGCCGAACTGTGGCAAATCAAATTAGAATATTATATTTGGTGGTTTCTCTGAATCAGTTTGAGTAGGAAAGGAGTTGGAGGATGAGAGGTAGCAAAGGAAAAGAGGAGTGACACCGTGTTGTGTCCTCCTTTGTTCCTCATAATTGAAGGTCAAATGAATCACCTGATGCCCTTCCTGGCTGCGGAAAAATCAGATTCACGTGAGCACCGAGGGGATAAAATGAAACCAGTCTAATTGCATTTGGACATATGTTCCCAGCCTGCATTGTTCTGTTCTCCTCAACATGTGACATTACTTCATGAGAATATGATATGGAGAGAAAAATGCACAAACCCTGAAATCTGATTAAATAATGAACCAACCCTACCGGTCCCAAGCTTTCTGTTTTTCCACATGAACACACGTTTTCTGAAACCACATCTGATGTAATGAAAAAAGACTGTTTGGAAATTTGGCTGTTCTCATTCCAGGGCATCGATTTTGTCGCAGCCCACTAACGTCTCAGAGATATGAACATGGTGTCTCAGGTTTAGACAACAAAAAACACATGGTATGGGTTTGGAAAAGATCTTGGTTTGGGTTAAAACAAGTGGTTTTACTTTTGTAACGTTTTGTACATCACATAAGTACGTTAAATATGTCACGTTAAATATGTTACATTAAATATGTTACGTTAAATTTGTTAAATACGTTATGTTGTCTAAAAGAACTCCTTGCAATTTTATCAGTGAAAAAGGCCTCAATAAAAATGTGTACACTTTTAGATTGTCTATTGTTTTTTTGAAGCGCCATTACCATTATTTTTTTTATAAACAATGGCTGAAACAACGATGTGTGATGTCAAACAGGTCATTCATAGTGACACAAACAGCTCATTGTTTTTTGTTTTTGCAGTCTCACTGCTCTCATCTAGTTTGATTTCAGCCACAGGCAGGGAGCTACTTTCAGCAAAATATCTGTGATTACACAGCCAGTTAACGGTTAAACTTGTGTGATGATTAGCTTGTTGTTTCTGCCCCAAAGTGCCCCAAAAAAAATGTATGCTTCCTTAATTTAGGTGCAAGATGTAGCATTATATACACAAGTATTTGACATTAAAAACAATGACATTTTATTCTTCCTCTTACTGTTTTTCGCCGACTCACTTTTAAACTGTCAGCTGGATTTTTTCCGACAGTTGTACTTTAGAAATGCCAATTCCTTCATTTGTTCCCCTTTTATACAGAACAATTGAGAAAAAAGTGGCAACCATTAAGGTTTTTACTTCTGCTCTGACATTTCTTGTTTGAACAAATTTCTTTCATTTTGCTGTTGTTTTCTGTCCATAAAAGATATTAATAGTAAAATCAGCCAAATTATCAAATCTTATCAGTTGATACTATCAGTTTAACAGGGATGTCTATTTGGGTTTTTTAATTGGTGTACACGACTTGGTTACATTAAGCAGACTGAGATCAGAAACCTACCATTTCTTTCACACCTCACCCATTGTTCTCTCTATAATCCACTTTCAAAGGATCCAATAATCAATCAGTGACGTTAGCCAAAGAATTACAGAATGTATTTGCACTATATTACGTTACTGATTAGGTGTTGGAAAGGCGAGTCTGGCCTTGAGCCCGTCGTGTGGAGACGGCACGGTAACCCAGAAGGTTTCCACCCATTACACACCTCTCTTTGGTGATGAAAAATGAACACAGTGTGCGGTGGCAGTATTGTAGCTCAGTGGCTGACCATTTGGACTCATCTCGTGCCATCTTGCCTGCACTTGCCATCTGTCTTGGTTGTGTTCTTGCTCTCTAAACAGTGTGACTCACTAATGGCTGTCTTGTCAGAGATCACTCTCTACGTCAGTCAGGGATTCAAGCAGCCACGCTGTTGCTCATCCTCTATCGGACTTCCTCGGCTTCTGACTGATTATTTTATTCTGTAAAGAATTGTTCGTGTTCATCAAATTTTGGCTCTAATTCAGCACTTTTAGGCTCAAATGAACTGCATTTGATCAGTGAATGTGTGTTTCTCCTTTTCGATTTGATGGTGGCAGTGAGGAACAGGAGGAGGAGGAAGTGCTGAGGAAATGAGCAGCAACAAATCCACAAACAGTAAATCTCAGTTCACAATCTCGATTAACAAGGTGGCGCATCTCTCGATCTGAAATCTGTGTATGAAATATACTGTGTGGGTCTTCTGACATCCTGGATGAGGGAGTCTACAAAACTATGGGAAACACGGTTTGTTAAAAAGCCTTTGAAACATGACTTGGTGTCAGTAAATCATACCAGACTGTTTTTTCACACACTCTCCCTCCCTGCTGAACATCAATTAGATGTAAAGTTATATTTCAACATGAACGCTGCGCCAGTCAGTATGTTTATATTCACAACTGATCAAATGTGTGATGTTAAAAAAGTTGTTTGTTGTTACAAAATCACAATTATTCCCAAATCTGCAGTTTCCCTCAGCGTTTTTTTTGTTGTGCTTTTTTGTATCTCTCTTAGTCCGGCTCCACCTGACTGCTGCTTGCAGATTTAGTCTTTGCAATGATTATAGTCTGGAAACCCTGTTTGCGTTAAGGTTTGCTCAGCCACACTTAAGGGTGGATCAGTGGGGGTTGCTAAATACGATGATGTTGAAGACAAAAGTTTGTTCAGAAATGTAGTTCCAACCATGGTGGTAGAGCTGGACGAATTAATATGAACAGTTTTAGAAGCACTAGCAAATACCAAGGAATTGAAGCCGGAGATAGTATGAAGCTCCTTGTAAGCTTGTCTCCTCAGATTTACTTTACAAATCCTGCAATGCTATTTTATACTAGCCGTAGATGTGAACTTTGAGCATAAATAGTTAGAGTGTGCTCCGGTTTCACGTGGAGTCAGCTGGAATAGGAAATATAAATTTTGACAGGTCTAAAAAATAGTGCTCTTGCTTGAATGCAGTAGACAAGACTCCTCCAATGTCTCGTGAACTCTGGAAGATGGAATCCTTTGTCTTCAGTTCCAATCAAGCACAATGCTGTAAACACTCAATGTGTCCGTTTTTACTTGACATATAAAACAGCATTTAGGAGAGAGTGTATGCACATAGATAATAGGAGCATCATAACAACAGTGGTCCAAGATTCTTAAAGGGTCAATAATAGATTGTGAGTAACCATGTTTATTTCCCCGTCTTTAATGTATGTTAGATATTCATAAATTTAAAAAAAAGAGGCACAAATGAAACAAATAAAAGCATTTTATAATGACAATGGAACCTAATGCACAGTTTACACTCAGTATTTCCAGCTTCATTTGATGTCACACTGTACAAGCCTTTGAAAGTAAATATAATTAAAGTCTAGACTCTGGCTCCTCTTTGATCAGATTGGTTGCTCTTCGTTGAAGGTGTGTGAAGCACAAATGAGAAACTATCTTCAAATCAGAGCAGACACAGACAGCGAAGGCACCAGGACGGAGCAGCTGTGCACACATTGAAATGACAGCAAGGAGCTGCTTAAATGGTATTTTAACTTGTCTGCCTGATTCAAGAAAGATTGGTGGCTGACAGGAAGCCTGCACAGATAATCAAGTGTGTGCAGATAATAATTGTGAACTGCAGACATAATGTGCAAAGAATAAGTCATAAAGAGATTTTCTATTTATTTCAACTCCACTTCAATCACACTGATAACAAACTCATTTTTATTTTGTAATCTGTCATAAATGGAATAAACAATCCACAAATACATCCAAAGAGCAATGTAATTTACCAGGTAGAATACTCTACCAAAGTGATGCAAATCTTCAAGCAGGTGAGAGAGAATATTTATACGATCTCTCAAGACTAATTACTTTCGCGCCCAATTTAGTAAGTGTTTAAATTCATTACCTATTCTATCCAAAATCTATCACTGACATTTAGATTTATTTTTAGTCTCCATCTGAATAGCACAAAGGTACCAACAACACAGGGCCTTTTCACGCAGCCCCATTTCATCAGGATTCAGAATTTTCTGCCTTTTTTTTTTTTCCCCTCAGATAAAATATTAACGCTGAAGTCTTGACAAAATGATGACATCTTATCAATTAATGATAGGTTTAAAAGTGCAGGGGGAAATAGAATATCCTTTTTCATCTTATGGAAAAAAGACTGATGTTGTGGAATATTTATACACCAGCAATTAGACTCGGCCTTTTAAAGAGCAGCAGCTCTGATAAATCACTCATTGTGTTGTTGTTTTTTGCAGCCCTGTTTCTTAATTATCAGAATAATACGATTTGCTGACCAATTTTCTTTTTTGTTTATTTTTCACAATAAATGTTCTCAAATAAATGTAAAATTTGCATCACCCTGAAGGAGAACTTCTACATTTCTGCCCAGAAATCTCTAATCTGACCTGCTGATGAAGCAATTGTTTGTTAATATGTTAACTTTAACACATTATAAGATCATACTACACTCACCAAGCACTTTATTAGCACCACTTGTACACTTGCTTATTCATGTAACTATGCAATCAGCCACTCATGTGGCAGCAGTGCAGTGAAATCCTGCAGATAGAGGTCAGGAGCTTCATGTAATGTTCACATCAAATATCAGAATGTGGACAAATATGACCACAGGATGGTTATTGGTGCCAAATGGGCTGGTTTTAAAGATTTCTAAAACTGCTTATCTCCTGAGCTTTTCACCACAACAGTCTCCAGAGTTTACTCAGAATGAAGTGTGCAGCAGTTCTGCTGACAGAAACACCTTGTTGATGAGGGAGGGCAGAGGAGATTAACCAGACAGATTGGCGCTGACAGAAACTACGGGAACTCACTCTTTGCTACTCTGGTGAGCAGAAAATTATATCAGTAAACACTCCAACCTCAAGGTAGATGGGTTTCAACAGCAGAAGATCGCTTTGAGCTCCACTCATGTCAGCCAGAAATCAGAGGCTGCAGCGGGCACATGCTCACCAAAATTGGACAGTTGAAGAGTAGAAAAACATCACCTGGTCCAATGAATCTCAGTTTCAGTTGGAGCAGAGGGCAGGTCCTGATTGTCTTGTATCAACAGTCCAGACTGCTGATGGTGGTGTAACGGTGTGGGGAAGGTTTTCTTGGCACACTTTGGGCCGCTTATCAATCGTGATTTGAAGTGTCTTGGGTACTACTGTTTACCATTTGCAGGCCACATATAGTGGCAACTTCCTGCAGTGGTGAAAGAAGTATTGAAGTCCTTTACTTAAGTAAAACTACAAATACTCCACTACAAGTTAAAGTACTGCATTCAAAAGGGAAAATTTTACAAATAGCTAAGTATTATCAACAAAATGTGCTTGAAGTATCAAAAGTAAAAGTACACACTACGCAGTAAATGTCAGTGTTTTACTATTTGATGTTTTTGGGTTAATACATATTACTGCAGCTTTAATGTTCATTTTACTAGTAGAGATGTTTAAGGTTAAGCAGAGTTTAACTGCTATATGTACGGTTGGATATTTTAATCTACTGTAAGGCAGCATATTCTATAAGATCATCATATGTTTGTAGCGTTACTGTCATATAAGAACCACATACCTTGTGAAAAAGCTCAGAAAAACTGCTGTTTTCAGCATTTTTACAGTTTTTTACATCACACATTTTTGTGTGAGTCGAAAAGGGTTTTTAAATTGTTTATTTAGCTTAAAAAGGAGGACAATTTATTCAATCCGTGAAGGAACATTTGAACCTTCCGTTTATCCGAAAATTTCATTCTATATTTTGAAATCACTTAATTCGGAGATACATAGTTTTCACTGGAGATACAAAATTATATTCGGAAAAGCAACTATAAATGTCAGACGTAGTTGTGTAAAAAGTACATTGTTGGCCCCTGAAATGTAGTGGAGTGGAAGTATAAAGTAACATTGAATGGAAAGACTCAATTAGATTTCAAATACCTCAAAGTTGTACTTAAGTATATTAAGTAAATGTACTTAGTTACATTCCTCCACTGGCTTCCACCATGATAAATAGTGAACGACGTCACAAAGCAAAAGTCATCTCAAGCTGCGGTCCTGCGGATCTCGCCAATAAAATACCTTGGAGATGTGGTAGAGCAAGAAATTGGCAGCAAGACAATTGTGCAGAAATGATGTGATGTCATCATGTTATCTGAAATTCAAAGAAGTATTTTCAACTTGCAGAATCCATGAAATGAAGAGCAAAGGGAGACGCAACCCCGTATACAGTGTTCCTAATAAAGTGCTCAGTTAATATACTGTATGTCCTTGTTGTGTTTCCTAGTTGTTGCCACCAGGTGGCCAAAAATCTGGGAATGTATATGATTAATGACTCTGCTGTTAATATCAAACATTGAATCAAAACAACTAAATATTATTGTATCACCACAGAAGAGTTAGGGAAGAGAGACGCATAATTACAGTCAAATAAATTGATAAATAATTTGGTCTGTGTGCCACCATGATTATGTAACTTGTGTTCTATTTTTTCTGTCTGTACAGATGCTGTAAGAGGGCTGACATGGAGCTGTGCCAGATAACATGATTTACTTCAGCTGACACAAGCAAGAGCCAAGAATTTAAAAAAAAAAATAATAATTGGTTGCAATGCTCCTTTAAAATCCCCATTATACAATCTGAAATATAAAATGAATGCTATGAATTACTGATCAGTAGTGACTGGCAGGTCATATGTAGTCACATTTCTGATATGATTTACTCTACTAACAGAGTCATGTACAGTTGCCTTCATATCTCCTCTTGTTAACCAACACTGCTCTGCATATGTATGTAATCCAGAAATCATATCCAGATATAATCGACAGAATAAATGCAACACCTATTCTGTATAATGTAATATATGCAATAACATGCAATACATCTGCCATACCTTTGGCAATATTATTATTTTTGAGTTTTACCTATCCAAGAGGTGTTGAATTCATATTTAAAGCTGTTTGTGGTGGTACGGTTTAATGGTTCTTTACTGTGCTGTAAATTATACACAATAGCTGATAGATGTATTGAGCTGAATGCACAACAGGGTTGTTGTTATCCATTTGGATACCTAGGAATACATTAATGTTTTGCAAGAAAAAAATATAGTGTCTCCCTAAATTGGTTAAAATAAAACCATCCTCAAAACATTACATTAAGATCTTTTCAGACTTATAACAGTTTTGCCTTTTGCATGTTCAGCATTTCTTCAGCTCAACAGATAGACAGATGTACAGAAGAGTGTTGACCTTTTGAGGAGAGAGGTTTGGCTGTCTGTAAATGCTACTGTAGAAAATGATCAAGGTAAGGACTGGCATAGAATCATGTTAGAATAATATTAGACCCGAGCCGCCTAGGTTGTGGTTGCTTCTATATTAGTGGCTTTCTTCTTTCTCCCAACAATCATAACATCTGTACTGTCCAACCCAATGTACACGCCAACCTTGTAATACACCTGCCAGTCGCTGCGCTACATGTTTCCCATGTGTACTGTGTTGGTGTCATGTTTTTGCCTTTTACCTGGCCTGAAAAAACACGTGGTGAGGGGAAAACTAGAGTTATCACCTAGCGGTTGCATGCCTCCCCTAACCGCTGAGGTTGTGGTTCACAGGTCTATCTGACCGAGTCCATATTGATATTGAACTCACAGTGAGCTTTCTCATTTGACCTCCAATATCTGGACAGTTCAACGCTGACCCAAAGTGAACTATTGTGCCACATTTGAAGAAATTCCATCCAGCCGTTCGTGAGATTTCATGAGAATGTGTCGAATTGGGGTCACAATGACCTTAACTTTTGACCTTTGCCCATCAAAATCAAATGAGTTCATCCTTGCTATTAAGTGAATGTTTTTGCCCAGTTTGACCAAATCCTCTTAAGGCCTTCTTGAGATATTACAGACGGACAACCCAAAACCAAAATGCCTCCAGCTATGGCTATCGCAGGCACAAAGGCAAAACTACGTTTACTCACCAAAACTGCATTGCCCTCTCACAGACTCAAAGCCTGACATCCCAGCTGAAGGTCTGTGACTGGTTTGCGACTTCTGCCATCAGGCCATCTCCACCTTTATCCTTATAAGGAATTGATTGCCTTCAAAATTTTGTCAAATGATCTCTGACACCTGACGTTTGTCTCTTGACCTCCGTCGTGTGACACAGGTCATAATGATTTCATTAGTTAGGTTTTCAGGATGCAAAGAAATCTGGACATTCAGAGTTATTATCTGGGAATGGCAGACTTTCCAAAATCTGCTACGTGATGCATCCTAACATTGTCCTCAGTGTTTCAGCTCCATGTTGCTGCACTGTACCCAGATTCTCTGAGGGTTTGGGAATGTAGAGATGAGCTCCAGACTTGTAACAGTTTAATTATAGTCTAATTATGAATCACAGATGTAAATAGTTAATCCTTTAAACCCAAAGCTATATTTTATAGTTTTCCCCTGAAAAATCATCCCCAAAGCCAATCAGTAACAGCTCCATAGCTGTAAGTCAAAAACTATCAACCTTGGACTTTATGTATCAGAGAACAGGAGGAATTTTGAAATACAGTTACTCCACCTGAGATAAAAAATTAAAATTAAAAAAAATCCAACAAAAGTTCAATACATATTTACTTCCACCAAATCAAAACTGTAAATTATCCAGTAAATAACAGCCTTGTAGGAATGAGTCAGTGACACTGTTATTGTTATTGAGTTTGTTCTAAAAAAAAACCCTCAACCACAAAAGTTGATGCAGCAGAAATTAAGCCGTTATGAGATGGCAGGATAGGACCCAAGAGCAGACACAGAGGCGTAGAAAGTGAGAATACAATGTAATAAGATCAAATAAGATAAGATTGACTTTATTAATCCCACAGCGGGGAAATTTGGTCGTCACAGCAACAAGAAAAACCCAAAAGTGCACACAATATGAAAAACAAAGTACAAATACGTACAAGAAATAAGATAGATACAAAATTATTATATTAGAATAAATACACACACACACACACAGACTATATACACCAAAAAACAAACAAATAAAATAAAAAAATAAATACATACAGTTTGGGATGAATGGAAAAAAAATGTCCAGTGCTATGAAATGAAATGAGATGAACAGTGCAACGATATTATAGGGTGGAGTTGTACAGTCCGACAGCCGTCGGAACAAACGACCTGCGGTAGCGCTCTTTCCTGCACTGAGGGTGCAGCAGTCGGCCTCTGAAGGAGCTGCTTAAAGCTCCCACAGTCTCATGGACGGGGGTGAGAGGTGTTCTCCATGATTCATGTCAGCTTGGCGAACATCCTCCTCTCAGCCCACCTCCTCTATGGAGTCCAGAGGACTGTCCAGGACAGAGCCAGCCCCTTTGACCAGCTTGTTCAGTCTCCTCCTGTCCCTCTCTGTACCTGCACAGCCCCAGCAGGCCGCTGCATAAAAGATGGCCGACGCCACCACAGAGTCGTAGAATGTCCTCAGCAGAGTCCTGCAGACTCCGAAGGACCTCGGTCTTCTCAGCAGATGGAGTCGACTCTGGCCCTTCTTGAAGAGGATACTCGTGTTGTCCGACCAGTCCAGTTTATTGTTGAGGTGAACACCCAGGAATTTATACGTGTCCACAATGTTATTGTCCAATCCCTGGATGTTCACCGTGTAGTTGGGGTGACCGTCCTGCTGAAATCAATCACCATCTCCTTCATCTTGCTGGAGGTGATTCAGATCACACCAGTGGACGAAGTCAGCGATGACTTCCCCGTACTCCAGATCGTTCCCTTCTGATACGTGTGTTTTATTGAAACAGGAGTTGTAGATGGGCTGTGCAGGCAGGTGAAGACCAGGAGTCCTCCAGGCTGGTGGTGAGTCTGAGTGTGAGGGTTTAACAGAGAGAGAGAGAGAGAGAGAGATCCCCAGCAGGGGCAGGTAGAGACAGGTCAGAGTTCTCCTGCTGGGTGTAACTGTCAAAGAGACATGCTGAAGCTTAATTAGAAGTTTATAAATGTTCCCGATGTTTGAAAGCATGTTAAATGAGCATGATTGATCAATATGCAATTGATATCTGTTGAGTTCATTTGGTTGAGCTCAAGGTACCGTAAATCTTTATTTGTGCCGTAAAGTAACGGGCCGCACCCAGAGTTGCCGTGAACACATGACCGTGGCATTGTGGGTCGTTTTGCTGGCAGAGGCAAAGAGGAGTGAAGGACCGCAAGCTAAGCTAATTCTGCACATGGTCCAAGAGGTGCACACGGTAAATTGTTTATTTGTTTATATATCTATGTGTATTGTTGTTGACTTGCGTTTATATTGACATGTATTGCATTTCTGAGAGATTGTACTTTGTGACATTGTTAATGTGCTAATATGTGAGCCTGTTTAGCAACGGACATCTTTGCCTGAGAGACTCCAGAAAGAACTCGCCTTATATGTCAAAAATGTTTATGTTTGTTTGTAGTTTTCACGGTGTCCGAGGTGTGGAGAGAGAGAGAGAACGAGACAATAAAGTTCATCAAAGCCATCAGTACGGAGCGTCGCCATTTTGTTGGACCAGTGTAGCTCCACTGGGGCTGAGTCCGAAACGCACTGCTGGAACAGCAGCGAGACGGATGTGGAGGAACCAGAGGTCAGGTAGACTGTAGACTGCAGGCAGGAGAGGAGATCGGGGGGAACGAAGGTTAAAACACACACGGTCAGACAGGGATGCTGACGGAAGCACAACAATGCTGCGTGCATTTTAATCATAGGAGCACTCAGCAGCCTCTTCCACTGAATGTGCCACGCTCGGCAGCTTTCTAAAAGAGGGTTAAGTTTTAATAACAGATCACTCATGGTCCAGGAACACGGACCTCCAGGGTGGACAGGGTGAAAATTTCAGTTGGTCTCTATCTTTTAAAACAGAAACGTGCATATGGAGCAATTAGGCCAATTGTCAGTGGTATGTTTAGTACTGCTGGCCGGAACATTTATCAAACGGCAGATAATTATAAAATGAGATAATGATTCTCACACAATTAAACCCGTGTGTGAATCATTATAAAATCTGGCTTCAGTTTGCAGTTACACCATCTGTGTCGCCGGATTGCCCCGTCTTCAAAATGTTTGTATGCGTGGGAGTTTCTGGGTCGCAGGTGTACATTGTCCAGTCAAGTTTATATTTAGAAGTCCCAGTTTTCCCGTGGATAGTGCCACATGCATGAAGCCCCGGGTCTGCCAGGCTCCTCATGACTCACAGGTTCACAGCAAAATAATGGCTGAAGCCACAGATGCAGATTTAGAGGAGCAGAGAGTGAACTCACTGTTTCCTTTGTCCACTTTCGGAGCAAGGTTTTCAAACAGTGCTATAACGCCACAGAGTGCAGCGAACAGTGTACATCTCAAGACATCTCTCAGATGAGATTTATGCTCGATTTACATTCAGTTCTAAATGGGTGTTACACTGTTGCCTATTACACGGTTTTAATACTTGCTCTGCTTTATTCTGTTGTATGATGTGGCTAAGTTCTTCTATAATTTAATTTCAAATACACTGGACTTCTGTTAAGGTTTATGGACATTGTCTACACTGTTGCTGTGTTCCAATTGACATACTTCCCTCAGTACACTAACAAATAGTGCTCTTACATGTTAGGACTCTTGTGTATTGCAGGACTTTTGACAAGGTAGTGTTGTTTCAAACCGCACTCTGCCTTTGTGCACTGACCGGAAAAAACAGCAGCATGTGAAAATCTTTGATTATTTTACCCATAAATTAACGTGTTTTTGTGTCCTCTCTTTAACTGTCCAGCAGCAGCAGTAAAAAATAAACACTTTTGTTTAGTGTCCAGGAAAACAGCTGCAGCTTCCTCAGACGCCTTAATATGAAAATTCTTTACGTCAGTGGCCCCGCCCCCTTTCCTCCACAAAGTCAACATGGTGTCTGCTTTGGCTGAAAAGCATCTAGCATTTCACACTTCTTCTTCCACTTGTTTTTGAGTGCATCATCCTGGTACTTGTAGTGCACTACATGTTTCTGTCCTTGACAGTGTGAACACATTTACAGTATGGACTCAAAATAGTGAGTGTTAGTACACAAGTATGCCATTTGGAACACAGCACTGGTCTGTGCATTTCTGATTTGCTGATTTATTTCAAAAGTATATTTAATGCATTATTGGAAACAACAAGCAAAGCATATAATAGCAAACACCTTCATGGAGTTAAATATTTAAGTAATATTCATATGGGATTTTTTTTTTAGGATGACGGGGGAATATCGTTCTTGTGTAGCCAATTTATGTATTCGGAGATGAGGATGTGATATTTTACTGTCCATGTATACAGGTGTGTGTTCACTTCTTCATCCGAGGAAGACGTCTGTGAATGATTCCCCCTCTACGCAGGAGCAGCTCTCTGTCATCAGCAAGACACGGCTTCATTTTACCGGCAATGAAGGATCTGTTGCGCTGTGCTCAGTGGGGAAGACAGAGAGGCCACGTCATACTTTCATAAGGCAACCAAACAGCCATGGGGTTCGAGTTTAATAGTGACCATTAAAAACTTCAGGAATTCTAACAATATGCAGTGTTTCCCATACATAGACTTACTTATTTATTTATTTAATCTCCCCTCGCTGTCTTCACCTGTCATACAGAGGTATGAGTGAGACGCACAGAGATCAGAGGACAGAAACTGTGACCTGCCGTGTGCCTGCAAAACACAGCAATGCATAAAGAAAAAAAACATGCACATGCTGTCGAATTTTAGAGGAAAAAGGTCTGAGACCTCGGGTCTGGACCATTGAGGTGGACTGACTGTAGACAGTTGCATTGTTTAATTGTTTTGACTACAGAATGTTTCCGTACTTAACGTGAATCTCACGAGATGTGCAAAACGTGATCTCATCGTTGTACGTGATGTTTCTCTCAGCTGATTTGTCTGAGCAGGAGATCAGCGGTATTTTACATTAGTACCTATTTCACTTGCAGTGTTGGTACGAAGCGACACACTGTGTACAGTAACTGTCCTCATTAGGGCATAAATGTTGGAAATATTGGCCCACTTCAAGTCTTGGTGTATGCTAACACTACTACATCGATACTTATGGACAGAAATGCCAGAGGGAATCCTGGGAAATTAAAGCATGGGTATTTTTCAGCATATCACTCATAAGGCTGACATGTACAAAATTGTTTCCACCGTGAAAAACTTTGTTTGCACCTGGGGATGCCATTGATTTACTATAGCTGCATTTTAGTTTTAAAGACACTGACCTCTCCTGAAAAAACTGAAAATAAATGTGAAGCTTGTCAACAAGAGATGACTGTTAGACTTAGTCTTAGACAAACTAGCTACAAGCTTGGGTATGTGGTAGATATGTACTTTATAATCCTGCCTTGATGTCCATTTTCCATACTTTTCAGCCTCTTGCCTCTCTTTAAATCACACGTGCTTTTCAAAGATTGAATGAGAACATTTTTCCATCAACCCCTTGATGTCTGTTCCTCCCACTCTTTCACTCTATGGCTTCTAAAACATATTTAAACATCTTAATTAAATACATTTGTACACCGTCCTTATGTTAATTGCTTATATTGTCAAAACTGTACTTACGCCGTGAAGTTCTCTTTGAATCTGTAGTGTTAGATGGATATTTCAGTCTCTTCCATTTTCCCTACTGCTTCCTTCAGGTCAGCTGCTTTATGAATGATGTCTCCCTTGACACATGAGCAGCGCTCTGTCATCGGCGAGATACGGCTTCATCGCACTGGCAGTGAAAGATCTGTTGTGCAGAGCTTAGTGGGGAGGCACACACCTGCCATGAGGGCATTAACTTAGCATCATACTTTCACAAGGCGACCAAACAGTTAAGGGATGAGTTTGATGTTGACTATCGTAAAATAACTTTTCAAGAATTCTGGTCCAATCAACCCAGTATTCCCTTTTGGCATCTGAGAGCCACAGAGGAAGGAGAAGAGACAGAGCAAAGTGCTGCCACGGTACTAGAAGAGCTTGTCCAATTTGTCGTCTGTCATTCTGCTTAAAGGGCGAGAACTGTGAACTGCTGGCTTTCAAGAATGCAAGAGAGGTGAGGCATCAGGGTATTATCAGGTGCTCAGTGAGATCTTTGGACCCCTGCTGAGAGCATACTGGCACAGACAAAGTCCTTAAATGCACCTATTAATCCACTGCAATAAAAATTGCCTCTGATTTTTCCTTTGTCCTCAGGCTGTCAACATGCCCCAATGTGCAACTGTTTTATCAGCTCATCCCTTCAACATTCATTCATGGTTTTCAATGTTCTGTTTTGTTTTCTCTTTACTTTCTTATCTCTCTTGTGTCTTGTCTCATAGAAGTCTTCCCACCTTGTTTTCTCCACTCTGCCCATCGGGTCCTGAAGCCAAGCTCTGGTGATGAGTGATCAATGGTAAAGTTGGTAGTGGCTTCTGCACAGTGAGAGTCCCGTTGATTGAACGATGAGGTATTTGATTTTTTTTTTTTGCCTTCACAGCCCAAGGGTGCACCCAAAGCAGGGAGAGATTAAAGATGGGGAGCCCTTGTCGGAGGGAACAGTTATTTGGGCTTTGGGTAACGTTTCCTAGAAATCCTCTGAAGGTCACCTTTCGTCACAAAAGTCCTGAACCTTTACAGAGTACTGAGGACATCACATGGTTAAATCCTAGCTGTGCTTCACAACAGCCTCACAGAGCTGCTAAATGTAGCTGTAGCATCTACAGTCATGCATCAAAGTAAAAATGTTTAGACTAGTGGTGTTTTTTGCAGATTGGCCACTGTCAGAACTGCACATCACCTAATGTTGTCTGATCTAAGAGAAACAACGCAGGAATTCTGACATTCTTCTTTTGTTGTCTCAGAAAATTAATGTCTGAATCATTTCATCATCTGTGCTCAGTGAGAAAGTTTCATTGGAAGACCGTAGATGTCATCTTTACTGTATCCAGTACATTTCAGGATCCAAGTTACCAACCTTTAAGTGTATCAGCTCTTCACCTGCTCCAGATCAGACGAATGCTGTTTTTCTAAGTCGGTGTGATGTCTCTTTAACAGAGAAGACAGATGAGCTTAGAGAGCTGTCCATAGCCCTCACCTTCATATACCCACTTCTTGTCACTGTATTCACATAGATGACGGATGACGCCTGTCAGTGTTTTGACTAGATGAGAGTACTTATAGTGATTTATATGAAGGTTAAAAAGTTCCTTATAGGTGAGTTAGTATGTGAGTGGAGGGAATTGTGTCTGAGTGTATCACATAAAGAAGATATTTATGTTGTTCATATTTTGTACCTGGCCGTGTTCATATTTACATGTGGACGAAGTGTCTATTATACAGTATAGTGATGTCATTTGTTTGACGCACCGTGTGTCCTAACTGCTTGTTCTTCAAATGATCCCAGGCCAAAGCAGCAGTATAGTAATATGAAAAGAACTGCACTAATTGAAAAAAAAAAACTGGTATCTTAACACTGCATCACATGACTACATATACGTGAAAGAAGTGACTTATAATGAGTTACCCATAGAGAACTAGAAGGGCACTCAGGAGAGGAGAGGAGAGGAGAGGAGAGGAGAGGAGAGGAGAGGAGAGGAGAGGAGAGGAGAGGAGAGGAGAGGAGAGGAGAGGAGAGGAGAGGAGAGGAGAGGAGAGGAGAGGAGAGGAGAGGAGAGGAGAGGAGAGGAGAGGAGAGGAGTATTTGTGGTGGAATCAGTGAGAATTGAAATACATCTCTAAGCTTTCTTTATGCTGGGGGTAGTAATATTTTTACCTGACATACTGGCAAACTCCAACAAAAGACTCACTTTATATTTTGTCACTGGAGAGCAAACGTTTAATGACTGCACTGTGCAGCATCAGTATGAATAAGACTTTTTGGGGGGTAAGAAATTAACTGAGATCAGCAAAAGATTCAAAATACTGTGATTGTATTTGTGCTTTTCATTGTAGGGCTGAATTGGAAGTCAGCTGGTAAACCCTCTACTGTGTTCACACCAGCACCATGACTGCTGTAAAACCCACACATATACATTACTTACAGTAGTTTCAGTATTTTTGGGCATGACAGCAGGAATATGTGATGCAATGTATCCTCATATCACCGGCTAAGAAGCGGGAAGCCCCTCGATGTTTCTTCTGCTGGACCTCTGGCTCATTACATCAGACTTTACCTCTGGGATAGTCAACCCTGATACTATGTTTTCATGCAACCATCTTATTCCCTCTTATTTGTCTCTGCCTGCACCAAAACTTTCATCTCAGCTGTCTGGGGTTTGACAGTCTTTGTAAATATTTACTACTTTTTCTGCATGATGGATATGGAGTCACTGGTGTCACTGCTGCTTCAAAGGATGAATAGAAAATTGTCCAGTGGGTAGAAGAGAGAGGAAGGACCACTAGAGAACAGCAGAGATGCTGCTCAATAAACACTGATGATTTTTGCAGGAGATTGCTTTTGCAGTTCAGTTTGCCTCTGCTGATGATTAAATTGACCTTGCACTTGAAGTCAATTTAAAAATTGGTGAAAAACAACCTTTAAGAAAGATCAAACAAATATAAAGCAGAGTGTAGTCACTACGTGGAAAGTGACTGGGTATAAATGCACAGAAAAAAATACATTTCTTATATATACATATACTTCCCTCAGATTCCTGTGGAAGTCTGCGCTCAGCAGATCTAAATGTTGCTCTGACCACAAGTTCCTCATCTGGAAAGATATATTTAATCTAAAGGAAAACATGTTTTTATTTCTATACTTAAATAAGTGTTGCAAGTAATGTGTTTGACTTGCTGATTAAAAATAATAAAAGAGTAAATCCAACTTTATAAATGGTAAATCATATTTTTGAAAATGTAAACAAGTTGTGCTATTGTGTGTGTATATATATATATATATTTGTTTTTAATTAATTAATTAATTTGCTCCTGGTCTCTTTATGCTTCTCTTTAAACTGGCAACATGACAAATCATACTGTATATCTGAATTGGTGGTGGATGAAAGAATACCCTGCTTGTGGGTTATCAACAGTTTAGAAGGTGCTAAAGCAGCCAGTCAGCACAAAATGTACCAAAATCAAACTAGACACCAGAGGACTAAATTTAGAATTAAAACATACTAAGTCAGAACGAACAGAGTGAAGTCCAAAATAATTTATTCATCTATTTTTTTTCTTCCTTTTCTTGTGTAACAGGCAGAATTAAACTGTTGCTAATTCAGAGGAATGAGTCTTTGATTAGCAGCCCAGTGTCTACGCTGTCTACAGTACATTAAATGCCGATCAAATATCCCCTCTTTACACAAACAGGTGCGGAGGTCACATGTTGTTTGCCCTCGTCTGAATTTGCATTGGGTGCGGACCAGGGGAATCGAGAGAAGAAGGAGGAGATGAAGGAGAGGAGAGAAACGACTGCCAGCTCATCTATTCGGGATATCACACCCTTTAATCTGCAACAATTTGATCCGTGTGTTCAACTTTGAAACATTTCAGTAAGGACATTTCTGAATAATGTCATCGTAATAGACCAGGTAACGGAGTCTTCTGCTCCCCAGAAGCTGCTGCATGACAGGGTCATCTAATACAGTTCATGATGTGATGCACGGCTGAAGAACATGCATGTGGTCCAACATCCCTCATCACATGTGGGTTGCAAATATTGATTTCTTCAATGTGGGAGCAGGATGAGACCTTGAAAACATCCATTTGGGAGAAGAGTGATACTGGACCACCAAACAGGACAGGAACAGACTACAACGGACAGTCAGGACTGCAGAGAAAATCATCGGTGCCGACCTGCCCTCCATTCAGGACTTATAGACATCGAGAGTCAGGAAACGGGCCGGGAGCATCTCTGCAGATCCATCCCACCCTGGACACCCTCTGTTTCAGCTCCTCCCCTCTGGGAGGCGCTACAGAGCACTGTGTGCCAAGACAAGCCAGAAGCAAGAACCGTTTTTATCCACAGGCCATCACTGTGCTAAACACTTAACATGTTCAACATCACTGGACCTTTTGCATTACACCCACCCGCATCAGCACCATTGTTTAGGTGTAGATATGTATATATATTGATTTCTATGCAGTATATATGTCTATTTATGTTTTATATGTCTATTTATAAACGGGCCGGTAGCATGGGAGCTATGTTGTCCGAGGCATCAGCCCCTGGTAGGGTCTCCCAAGGCAAACTGGTCTCAGGTGAGAGCCCAGACAAAGAGCGGCTCATAAAGATCCCGCTGAACAGCAGCCCACGGACTGAAGCCACCTCGCCCGGATCAGGGAAACCGGGGCACCGTCCCGGAGCCAGACCCAGGAGGGGAGCTCGCCAGCGAGCGTCTGGTGGCCGGGCCTTCGCCCATGGGGCCCGGTCGGGCTCAGCCCAAAGAAACATCGTGGAGCAGCCACCCTGTGGACCCACCACCCACAGGGACAAGCATCGGGGTCGGATGCAATGCATACCAGGCGGCAGGCCGGGCCAGGGCCCGGGCGAGCCGATCGCCGGCAGCATAGACTAGCTCTAGGGACGTGGAACGTCACCTCGCCAGCGGGGAAAGAGCCGGAGCTGGTGCAGGAGGTGGAGCAGTACCAGCTAGATATAGTTGGGCTCACCTCCAAGCACAGCACTGGCTGTGGAACCAAGCTCCTGGAGAGGGGCTGAACTCTATCCTTTTCTGGAGTTGCCAAAGGTGAGAGGCGCCGGGCGGGAGTGGAGATACTCACGAGCCCCCGGCTGAGCGCCGACGTGTTGGAGTTCTCCCCGGAGAACGAGAGGGTCGCCTCCATGCTCCTCCGGGTTGCAGGGAGGAAGACTCTGACGTGCTTATGCACCAAATGGCAGCTCAGACTATCCGGCCTTCTTGGAGGTGGTGGGAGGAGTCCTGGAAAGGGCGCCGCCTGCTGACTCCATAGTTCTCCTGGGGGACTTCAACGCTCATGTGGGCAACGATGGAGAAACCTGGCGGGGGGTGATTGGGAGGAACGGCCTGCCCGATCTGAACCCGAGCGGTGTTTTGTTACTGGACTTCTGTGCTAGTCACGGTTTGGCCATAACAAACACCATGTTTGAGCATAAGGTGGCTCATAAGTGTACCTAGTACCAGACCACCTTAGGCCGGAGATCAATGATCGACTTTGTAGTCGGACGGGGGACATCGTCGGGCGGTGGAAAGAGCACTTTGAGGAACTCCTAAACCCAGCCACCATGTCTTCTGGAGAGGAGACAGCGTCTGAAGACTTGGGGGGGGGGGTCGCACCCATATCCCTTGCAGAGGCCTCTGAGGTAGTCAAAAAGCTCCTCGGTGGCAAGGCGCCGGGGGTGGATGAAATCCGCCCTGAGATGCTGAAGGCGCTGGACATTGCTGGGCTGTCTTGGCTGACACTCCTCTTAAAGAGAGCTGAGCTGGAAGGCGAAGCTCTCAGTTTACCGGGCGATCTACGTTCCGACCCTCACCTATGGTCACGAACTCTGGGTCGTGACTGAAAGAATGAGCAAAATGAGTTTTCTCCGTAGGGTGGCCGGGCTCAGCCTTAGCGATTGGGTAAGGAGTTCGGACATCAGGAGGGAACTTGGAGTTGAGGCGCTACTCCTTCACGTCGAAAGGAGTCAGCTGAGGTGTTTCGGGCATCTGATCAGGATGCCTCTTGGGCACCTCCCTCTGGAGGTTTTCTGGGCACGCCCAACTGGCAGGATATCCCAGGTGGAGACGCTGGAGGGATTATATCTCCCGGCTGGCCTGGAAACGCCTCGGGATCCCCCCCCTGGAAAATGTTGTGGGGGAGAGGGAAGTCTGGGTCAGCTTGCTTGGCCTGCTGCCACCGCGACCCGACCCCAGATAAGCGGAAAATGATGGATGGATGGATGGATGGATGGATGGATGGATGGATGGATGGATGGATGGATGGATGGATGGATGGATGGATGGATGTCTATTTATGTCTGTCTGTTTTTGTTTTTTGCACACTGAGAGTGAAGCTACAACCGGAGTCAAATTCCTTGTATGTGTAAACATACCTGGCCAAATAAACTGATACTGATTCTGATTCTGAATGAGATCGAACACAGAAAATATTTTTTTCTCACACAAGAGACACATGAACCTTTGTCATTTAGGTCTCTGTATTTTTGTCAGAAGCCGAGCTACTTACATAACAGACTGAAGGACTATGCTCACATTGTTCCCATTTTCTTTGTGTCTCCATCCATTATCTGTTCCAACCTTGCAATGAACAGTGCAAAGTCTTGGGTGTACAATTACACTCAGTGGAGTGTGAATGGGAAAAAAAATCATGAACAAAACTAATAAATCTGCAAAGATGACCCCTAAAAAAATCCACATAGCCTCTACTTACTGTTTCCTCCACTTTATTGTCACCCTATCTTCCAACATGAAGTACAACTCTTATTACTACTGGTGCCCAAGAAAGGATGAGATCAATAACTTAAAGATTCACAAAGTCAGTGGGAAATATTGCCAAACTGTCTTATATCTGAAGAAGATAAAGTTTTTTTGCAAGAAATCAATGGGACACAGAACAAAGTGTTGAGAGTATTGGGAAGTGCACTGTGCCTGAAAACTGGTGGATAAAATGTGGCTCACAGGACAGATTTGTGTGCTCAGACTCATGATAAAATATGTGATCTTGTTTCGCTGTGACAAACCTGTAAACAAACCCCTGTGCTAAGCTAACACCCAAAAGCTACTTCCTACTTTGTACCACGTTATTACAAGTGTTGAGCATCAGTAAGGCAATTACAGTGTAATTACTTACTTTGCTGTCATATGAAGAGTTGGATGGAGGATTGATATTAGTTGTGTATGTTCAATGCATACAATGGACCAAGAAGACATCATACATCCAACAAAATAAGAAAAATACAGCTCCTGGTCATGCCACAGTGTAATTTACATGTTATCTTTTTTACTTAACCATGGAAATCTAAGCCTCATTTATTTTATCTAATTATGTTGAGTAATTAGTAAAGTAATATTGACTTTTTCAGTGTGTAATATGTAAGAACCCCAATACAGCGTTGAGCTGTGAGAAGATTTTTGTATGTTTCGGTGCGATCCTTTGCTTGTCAGACTCAATTAATTTACTTACTGTTGGTCAAAGTAAAATATACTGATGACACACCATGATGACTTCAGATCTGTCTTGTCTTCTCAGAATACGGATAGAAAAGTCTAAAGGTAAAGCTCACTCACCACTTATGACACTGTTCATTAAAATGATAACACGTGTATGATCTGCACAATTGGTTTATTGATTAATTTCCTCCGAGTATTACATGCATTCAAATTTCCATCTCCTGCCTCATTTTATCTTACTTGCAATTCAGCAACAAAGTTCAAAACATAAAGAAGCATCATTAAATTTATGGCTTTAAAAAGCTACATGATCAACAGAGGACTGCCCTGTTCTTGTGCAGTCTCTCTTTGTTTGATACTTTACACACAGGGCTTGCTGGAAAGTATTCCTTCATGTTTATCTTTTTTTTTTTTTAGCTGATACTTCTGGACTTCCTCCTCTTACCCGGCATGGATTGATGACTTTTGACAAGTGTTCATGAAGGCCTCAGAAATCTGGTGAGGCTACAAGCACTTGCTGATTTTACAGGAAAATCTGATTCATCATCTGTGGGGATGGATATTTGGACTGCACCTCCGCTTCTTCAATGTTCAATGGAGCAGAGTGAGTAAATACTAGCCTTCAATCACTCCATCAGTCAAAGTAGTTTCCATTTCCATTGTTATTTTTGTTTAAAACGGTCAAGAGATCCACACAGTGCAGTTGCTTTTTCAAAAATATACTTTAATACAGACATTTTTTATAACCAGCGTGCATCTATGACCAGTAAACCCATGTAAATCCAACTCAAGACAATAGTACTCATGACACGAAAAACATACAGCAGAACAAGTCTCAACATGCCTTTGTAAGCACAACACAACAAACAGGTGGATTAATATTCAAGGTGATAAATGGGGGCTTTAACCCATCCATATATGTTCAAAGTGTTCCCTCACCACATCAGCATGCACTGGCAGGTTTATTTGATTTATATCCCGTCTGGTCTTCAAGGCGAAGTCACCACATACAAAACCTCCGATGCACCTACTGTATCTACTGCTGATGGGTCTGTAAGTGTGTGTGTGTGTGTGTGTGTGTGTGTGTGTGTGTGTGTGTGTGTGTGTGTGTGTGTGTGTGTGTGTGTGTGTGTGTGTGTGTGTGTGTGTGTGTGTGTCAGTGGTGAGGAGGCTTGGGAGACATTAAAAGAATAACTATTTGGTACTGATGGGTAACAGTGAGTATTAACACTTAAACAGAAAGCTTGGATTATTTTTGAGACAGGCATAGATAGTTTGAATCACTGACCGGAGGCCCGTACTACGAAGCAGGATTTGTGGTTATTGGGAAAACTTCAGGTTTAAGTTTGGATTTTCAGGACTACAAAGATGGTCATCACCATGGTAACTGCAGACCTAACCTGCTCCAGAACAGGTTATGTCTGAGATAACAGATCAAAACATACAAAAGGAGCGCTTATTGACTGTTCACTTGTCTTGTAAAATGGTATCATGAATCATAGAAGATCGGGTGGAGCTCGGTGTGCAGAGAGTGAGGGTCTCTGTGGAGAGCCGAGTGTTCAGAGTCTGACAACCTCTTTGGCTTTCACTGATTCATTTTTTTTAAGAGATACAGATTCCATTTCATAGTGTTTTTGTATACAGCTATCATCCTTCAACAGTGACCGACCAAAGCACAAAAGTCCTGCCTTTTGTACTTTTAGCTTAAAATATGACAGTAAGCCTACCTACCACTTTGAATTTCATTTTTATTCCTTAGTTACTCTCCAGTCTGTTTGACACTACTGTTGTTGCAGCTGAAAGCATAAGACAAAAATAGTCATACACACCATAAGACCACGGATCACATTAAAATCCATAATCCTATTTTGCACATTTGTGAACACTTCACATCTAACATGTTATATTAACGCGTTTATTATTATTTTTTTTGTATTTAAAAGTTACACTATACATAAAGGGTTATTGTTCACTCTGTGGACATTTGCCTTGTGTAAGTTGTATTTCTCTCACTAAGCAGTTTTTTCTTGCTGTTTGGCTTTTGGTGAATAGTGTATGGTGCCTGAAGAATACACTTAAACAACACAATCGTTTATTTGTAATTAAAGTCAGATTTGCCAGAGATAGGCAGTGATATTAAAAGCCTTTTAACTCACATGTTTACACAGTCAGTGATTTTTTTGTTGTTTTGTTTGTCAGCTGTCCTTCCTTCATTTGGCAGCTGCAACTGTGCTGCTTGTAGCCTGGGTTATCTGTTTAACTTCTCCATATTTGTCTGATATTATAGTTTGCTCTTCCTTGTAAAATATGCTGCTCTGTTGTCAGTAGACTTGTCTGTTTGTGATTGGTTGGATGCTGCAAACTCCACCACTTTTGTGTGAACGCTCTCGTAACTGAACTAGAAAACTCTGGTTGATTTAGCGAACTGATAACAACCTGTGTGTATACACTTAGTGTGATCACGTTTGTTTGGCAAAACATTTTTTTTTAAATGTAATACTGAAGTCAGATAGTGGAAAGATATCCTGGATGTGTTGAACCTGCTTCACAGTAAAGGCCTCAGTTGCGATATTGCTACATGGATATGGTGTAATCCAGCTATAAACTATCAACAAACATTTCAAGTCCAAACACACATAAACATTGTTGAGAGAAATTGCTGCTGCTGGATTCTCCTAACAGACTCAGTATCTTGGAGCTGTTTTGTTTGCTGAAGTAAACTGGATCATTGCCCACTCTGAAAGCTGGACCATGACGTAATGATGGTGTGTTCGGAGCATTCACATTTTTTTGGTTGTCTGGCTGTGTGCTACTGCCGCATTCATTTTCGCATAAAGCTCTTGGCTCACCGGGAGATCTGCAGCCACATGGCTTCCTGCCTGAGTTCATGTCCACACATTAATGTACCTTTGTTGTCAAAACCTTACACCACCTTCAAGTCAAAGAATCTGAACCATCCCTGTGCGGTGTAATGTGGTACATTTATGACATGACACTTGCTATATAACCCCCCAGTTGCAGTGTACAAACCTTCAAGCCATATTTCATTGTCAGTTTCTGTATCTGGCTTTCACTTCTCTGGAGACATATTTGAAGATGATTGAAATATTTTATTCAGAGGAATAGCTGTGCACTCATTAATCAATGAACAAGTGATCTATTGATTTTCATCCCCTTGAGGCTTCCAAATTTGGAAGTGGTTGAATGTATAGTTAATGTGGGATGCACACACACAAAGACAGAAACATCATTCAACATGAACAGACTATAATTTAGCAATTAAGCGCAATGACACAAACAGTAAATTCTGACAGACCTGAGATATGGCTTGAACATTTTAACATTAATAAATAAAAGCAATGCTGAGAAAACTACTATAATCGCCATAAAAATGAGGCCAACTCTGGGAAAAGGGAATCTCTACAGGAGCCTCAATTTACATCACGTCGCTCTCTGAGTTGACCTCCAGATTGCCTCGTGCCACAAAACAGGACGTTTCTGCTTGTTGCAGATGAAAGGCTAATGTTAAAAAAAATGACTTGGAGTTGTATGAATCAATTTTGTCCACTGCAGATGCACAGACGACAACGTTATCAGCAGCGTATCACAGTTTCTTTTCGGTCTGTTTTGTTTTCCGTCAAAATATCCAGGTCCTAACTGGTTGCTAACTTTTTCCACCATTTTCTGCTGGGTGTTGTAGCATACAGGTGGTTGATTGAAGGTACGTACAGCTTGAAACTAAAAGTACTAGCTAAAAAAAAAAGCATGGGTGTGATGTTTTAGGTGAAGGTGTTCTGTGATTTTAGGACTGAGTGACCCTTTCACAACACAGAGGCGATCTATAAACTGCTGCTACAACACATATTGATTAAAACAGGTTTAAGAACCCCGAAAAGTTTTCGTAGTTGACAACAAGCAGCGAGGCTCATGAAAGTTCTTAATGCTCGGGAATACTGTTATAAGAGAGAGGGTTAATTCACCCGTCCTCTTCACCACGGTCTCACGCTGTTATGCTGATTATATCAAGGCGTCACAATTAATTTGGCACAGAAGCACTGTTGCTTAAAAAATTGCTGGATGTTAATCCTACCAGACTGGCCAAACATGACTGGGACACACACTCAGTAAACTGCAAACACACACACCGTAGTGTTTTACTTTTTTTTTGTTTTCTTTTTAACGTAGTGAATCACTGTGACGGTACTTTGACAAATACCCAGTAATAGTGAACAAACATGCAGAACGAAGTCAAGAAGACATTTTAACACTCACTGCTACATCTTCTGTAGCGAACGCTGAAGTGCTCAAATGTGACAGTATTTAGCTTTGATATTGCTGTTGACCTGTGCTTGTGATGGGAATACTCATTGCTTCTGTACATGACTAATTAGCAACGGCACTCTTGTGCTAGTGATATTTATTGGTGCATTGTATCATCGTCACAGTGCCTATAAAGAGCTTAATGTAAAACAGGCAGTGAACTGCAAACTGTGTGTATATCTATATGTGTGTTGCATGTATATGTACTCCTTGTAGTTGTGTTAATGTGTGAGTTTGTTGTTCCCCAACTGAATCTTCATAAATATGTTGTCCTCCTACATCTGCAAGAGGCAACAGGAGACTGGCATCTCTAAGTCCCGTTGACCATCTTCACTACAGATGAAAGCTTTGACCCAATCTAATCTACGCGGGATACACTAAAGTAAAAAATATCCAAATTCAGAAAACAGCTCCGTCCTTTTGACGAGAAGAGATGACTGAAGCTCGTTGCCAAAGCAAATACTGAAACAGCATAGAAAAACAACGCTTTCTCTGCAGGCGCCATCGCGGGACTTCAAAGGACGAGATGAAAGGCTGGATGCATTGTGGTATTTAAAAAAAAAAAAACTGGCTGGCCCTCAACTAACTGATGTCAAAGCTTGTGTTTTTTTGCAGTCCCTTTTTTCATTGGGATATGAAGGCAGACGCTGTCTAGTTGAATCAAGTGCCCTCTAATTTGACACAAGAGCAGGCGTGCAATGATGGTCAAGAGAACATCCAAGGCATTCTCGAGGACAAAGGAGTGTCTGGCAAGCAAATATTTACAGGATATACCGGATAAAGCTCTGAGCGTACATGTCTCCGCAGGTCTTTTTGTCCCCTCTGATGAGCTTTTTAATCAAAATGTGAACAAACTACTCAAACATGCTGAACCACAAAACTTGTTTTTTTATGTTTTGTGTCTGTCCTCTTGCAAGTGAAATGTTAAACAAAAGTTAAAAAACAACAACTCTGAAACTCTTCAAAAGTTCACACCAAACCCTCCATCTCCCCAAGAAACTGACAAAACTTTTCAACCTCCGTTGACATTGAAAGAGTTTCTGAAACACATTGGAGCTAGATTACAGAAGGTCAATATGCACTCTCACGGAAAGAGAACACCTATCGGGATGGGGTTACTGTTACATTGGACACACTTTGTTTTCCGGGATGGGAAGCTGAACAAACGAGCCGCAGTCAGTTGGAGAGTCGTCGGATCTGGGCGACATGGTGCCACCCACGGGGATGCGGGCCGCGATGGCTGACATTTCTCCCGTTTGACTTTCGGCAGTAATTCCGGGTCGGTCTGATGTCTGATTCATGTTGCTCTCTGGGATGGACCCCATTCCGGCAAAATGCTGGAGTAGGCACTTCCTGAACTGGACAGAAAGCAAGAGAATAAAAAGCAGTTTGCTTAAAATGGTTTGAATTTCCATTTTAGGGCAATCAGATATTATAATACATTTTACCTAAAGGAATAGTGCAACATGTAGGGAAATGCAAAATGAAAGAGAAAATACCACTGTGTGAGGAATAGGTGACCACAGTCAAGTCAGGATGCTAAATCCAACCTTACATAAAATCCTCTTTTACTTATTTTCAGTGTTTTAACTTATCATCTGTTCTCTTGTTTTTTTATGATATATTCATACGCATTTGTGTTTTTATCTTGTGCTTCACTGCTGCACAACCAGCGGCCTTTTGTAAATGAAGTGTTGACTATCAACTCTTAATTTTACGTTAGGTTCATCTGTACACAGACAAATCAGTGAAAAACAAAGTACAGCACAATTAGTAAAGGTGCAAAAAGGTATACATTTATTTCGACTTTGAACAGAGCCAGACTAGTTTTTCCCTCCGTTTCTAATCTTTATGATAAACTACGGTAATTGCCTCCCGGCTCATCTAACTTTCAGCAACACAAACTCAGGTATTCCTTTAATGGATTCAAATGTGACTCACTGAAAACACAACCCTTAAGACCACGACCATAGACTGCATATAAAAATGGACGCAGTCTCAGGGTCTGAAAAGTGAAGCCAGTGCATAAGTGGCTTAAAGTGCAATGTACCACAGAGGGCCGCTAGCCAATACATTATTCCACAATTTATTATGGTGTCATTCGCTAAATCCACTTCCTCTGATGATTTTTCTGGGTGTCCTGCTGAAAATAATGACTAGTGATTAATTAGGTTTTTGGCCTCAAAGAGCAGTTTATTTGAGGGCATGCCTGGTTTGATTGACAGGCCAAGCATGGAGTCAGGTTTCCTACAGGTGGGCGGGCATAATGTCTCCTGGTTCAGATCCACCCCCCTGTATTCCAGTGTAAAATTGTGTCTGTATTGCCCTGTCTGTCAGACACACACAATGGCAGTGACAATGACGCCCTGTCAACGGTTATTCTTGGAAGAACACAGCCATTTTCAACACGTCTTCGCTAACAGCCCCACAATCATTGGTTTCCACATTACTTTAACTCTAAAAGCACTAATTGACCTTTTTCAGTGTTTAAATTCTCATTCTGTGAAGTCCTGGGGAGAAAGCATGATTCCTGACCCTTAATGACCCGTCTAATCTGACATGCAAGCCTCCTAACTTCAAACCAGTAATGCTGTTCAAAGTGTGGCAATAACACCTCCGCTTACCTCGGATCTCATGAAAAAGCAGAAGGCTGCCGTGTTGCAGTCTATGGCTGTGCACTCTGGGACTTATAATATGCTGGAAAACCCCTTACATCTTACAGTTGTACAATGCTTCTCTCCAACAAAACAATAGCTTTTAAAACACTGCTGCACAGAGAATAAGGTCATAAAATGTCATCTTAATGGAAAAATGAATAGCCTGACACACATTAGTTCTCTACAGCGACAGCAGCTTCTTCCATCTGCTTCTTTAAAACAGTTTAAGAGTAAATCCCTAAGGTTTGTAAAGAGAACACTATGTGAATAGAGTAGCATATAAAGAGCTCACAAACTAGAATAGTTGCTGGACAGGTAGACTGTTGTTGGTTTATCAGAATTTTTCTGTGAAAAAAAAGCTGCTTGTGGCTGAGATGAGGTCATTGCATGTCAACGAATATAGTAAAGTTGTGGGATGTAAAAGCAAAACTATTACATGAGAGGCTGTGTCATCTGTTCTACTGTTGATATAAAAATATTGAGTAGTGCAGCTTTTCAGGTTTGTTTTGGATTAAATTAATGTTGAAACCAAGCGGCAATCAAGTGACGTCACCCATTGGTTTGTGAACTGACGTTTTAAAGCCTCAAGTTCGGACATTGTCTGTCGCTATCTTGCTGGTTCAGAGCATTTGGAGCAAGACGTGCTTTGGACAAGGTGGGGGAGAGCAAGCAGTGGATCTGACTCGATCTAATTGGAAACCGGAAGATACCACCGATAGCAGAAACTTGACTGCACCACAGGCCTGTCAATCAAACAAACTACGGCTTTTTGAGGCTTATTTTCTGATTAATGACCGGATGATTTTCAGATGTACCAACAGAAAACTAATAACAAGGGGTAACTTTAGCTAACAACACCAACATAATTTGTGGGAAAAAATGATTGACTTCATATTTCATAAGAGGGCAGTCTATGGAAACAGAGGCTTTTTGGAGCCAACCTCTTGCAGCCATCTGTGTTGTTGCAGTTTAAGGCTAAAGCTGTGGCGTTTTTTCTTGCTACGCTTGGGACACACCGCCTGCATGGCGTGTGCGTTACCTGTCATGCGCTGCTCAGCTGCGGCTTGGTTGTGTGTATTTATCTGCACCGGCTGCGTTTCAGCTGTGGTACTGCGGCTGTAGGTCCTACCATTGAATCATTGAGTTTCTCTTTCATAATGGCCATAATTATAGTATTTTTTAGGTCTGACAAGTGATGAGTTGGAACCAAAAAGCAGACACGTGGTTTGTGTTTACCTTCGTTCAGAGCGAGACACACAGACACACAAAGGCACGCACACCCAGACAGAGGAGTGATACAGAGAGGGAGGGAGACAGAGACCAGCTAAGAAAACCCTGCCCTTTACCTGGTGAAGTGTTATCATGATATAATTGGAGCCTACACTGGGTTTTCGCTATGATTATACAGGATAAATGTGATTACAGAATGTTTCCCTGTGTATTTTAGCTGGGAGCTGCGTGTGGCACGCTTAAAAAACTAGGCCTCGGTTCTATTTTATAAACGATGGACCACACACGCGAGGCGTGAGACACAAGTGAGATGCGGGTCTCATGCAAAAAGAGTGGCTTCTTTCAGCTGTTAATATGGGTGCCGAAATGACATCACGCCGCGCAGCAACAGGTAACGCACACGCCACACACGCAGTGTGTTTCAGGCATTAAGCGTGAGAAGGTTCACTCACCAAAAAGCACTTGGTCAGGTTTAAGGAAATCTAAAGCATTGTGTATGTCGCATAAATTATTGAACGTTCGCAACATAAGTTAAACACTGCTTAATGTAAGTAACATACTTAAATTACCGAAATAAAATCCATGCTTACTTTTGCTTTCTCACAGACACTGATTGACACTTTTCTCCTGGGTGAAAGTCCTGTGTTTGTTTTATCCAACCAACCCGAACCTTGACACATGATTTTTCACTGCTAGGCGACGCAACATATAACACGTACACAATCTCCTTTAGTGGAGTGAAAGGTGTATTGCAAACTTTGTCATGGTACCGGGCTGCTCTGTGGCACCAAGACTAAGAAGAAAAGCAGCTTATTTTCTAATTATGGATCAAGATTTTTCTTCCTGCCAAAAACAATGAACAAAACATAAATTCATATTCTAAGTATATCTTGTCAAGACAGCCCAGACTTTATATTCTTACCTGCTTTATTTTTAGATGTCTGCTTTGCTTTTCTAATGATTATTTGGAAACTGAGAGATAAAAGCCTTTTTAAAGTCTCTTGTGAAATTAATTTCTAAATAACACTATTTGCAGCGATCCATAGAAGGTTCTTCCACCTTTGGCCTTTCGACCTTTCAGATCACTGGAGGCAGTTTGACTCAAAACAGTCGTCACGCATCATGAAAATCCCATGATTTCCCACTGTTTCAACACACCTTGTTATGTAACCCAGAGAGAGATCACGATCAGCTGACTGTTATAAGCACTCAGAGCTCCAGCCAAACCTGAATCTGCCTGCTTGCAACTATTTATATCCAGACAAAGTTTAAGTGGAGACACTAGCTGACCAATTCAAAGAGTGAGAATTGCTCAGAATTGACGCGATCAGATTAACAGCAGAGTACAGGCAGCTCCTCCAGAAGACTGATAGGTGCTGTGCCAAACAAGTATACAGTTTATAAAGAATAACTTTCTGAAAATAGATCTCTTTCAATTTTACTGTTGGCAAGTCTCATATTTAATCCTGTTTGCCATAACTGGCCTTGACAGTTGTAATCTTCACTGAACTGGCGGCACCGTAAAGAATCCCACTGAAAAAGAAAACCTGTCATGTACAATCCGAACCACTGAGAGACGATAGTACAACGTGCTGTTAACATGAAAAGGTTGTTAAAGACCTCTAGGAGACCTCAGTATCATATTATGTACAGTAAGTGTAATTAGTCATTCACAGTCCAGTTTTGTACAGAGGTGACAGTGGGAGTTAAAGAACGCAGATGTGACCAGTAAATTGGACACAGCTTGCTCATGTTCACCAGAGATACAGAAGAACTAAAGGTAGTGAGTCTATCATTCGAGGATCAGACCTGAATGTACTCATGTCAGTGTTTTTCTGATGACCTCTGTTTCTGCATAGAGGAACTATTTAGTTGAGAACAACTGCAGTCAGACACTTGCATCATAAAACGGCAATAAAGACTGAGATATCACAAAGAAAATTATTATCCATGAAGTTTTTTTCAAAATAAAATTTACACATCAACTTTGCATTGAAATCTTCCTGCGAAGCTTATATTCACCATTGAAAAGAATCCTGTCTGTGTGTTGTGTGTGAAAGCCGATTAAACCATCAACAACTAGTCTTTGACATCCCACTTTATCTGCAGGCTGTTCACGTGAAAACAAATTCTACAGGGGGAGATATAATGTAAAGTGGACAGCATACATCCATGCTTCTTTATACTATATGTCACCTGTGTTTACATTTGCATTACTCATAAATCAATTCATGTCCATTAAAGTGCAGAAAAAGGAAGGTTACGTTCGGCAATACATACTGCAGATCATAAGATGCATCTGTTTTCTGAGTGGCTCTACAAGCGATGTTTAGTCTGTGTTATCAATGCCAAACCTTTTCAGCTCCAGCCAATACCTTAAGTAAACACTAATAAAGAGTCCTATTAGAAAGTGCCAATTAATAGTCTCTACATCCAGTTATTTAAATTGTGGATTCACTGTGTGAGACAAGTGTCAGCTCACAACATTAAAACTGTTACTCCGATTAAAGAATGATCGTCTTGCAGAAAAAATACTGGCAAAAACAAATTAACTGTGGTTCATACCATCACACGTAACTAAGAAGGAAACATGCAGAGACTTTAGCTGAAAAATGTAGCCTATGTGTTAAAAAGGTGAACTAAATCCCTCTTCCTTGATGGGCCCAGTCAATATTTGCACAATCAATAACGATTACCCGAAGAGTGTGTCTGACATACACTGAGAAAAAGAACTAGATGTAATGTAATTAATGTAAAATTAAACAAAGTAAATGCCATGAAAAAATATCAGCCATCTCACCACTGTAAGCTGCTCGAGAATGCCATAGTATGTGTCATGTATTTTTTAGCAAAGCCACGCATGGACAATTGTACTCCGAGGATTTCACGTTTCATTTCTTCATTCGCCATGCATTATTGAGAGACAGGCTAACACCCAACAACAACTGGAAAAAAAAAAACATCTCAGTATTCTACAGCAGCTTTCATCCGCCGCTCATAAAGCAGCGATGTGTCTCCAGGAAGGAACTCAGCAGCTGATTGACGGCGCCGAATCAATAAGTGTTCACCCTGCTGACTAAAGTAAAAGATGTGATCCACTGGCTGGAGAATGAGAAGTTACCTGTTTGTTCATGAAGACGTAGATGATTGGATTGTAGACAGTAGCTGTCTTGGAAAAGAAGGCGGGGATGGACGCCAGCCTGGGGTCCAGTTCGATGGTCGGATGAGCTGTGACCAGGATGGAGAAGGCCGCGTACGGCGTCCAGCCCACCATGAAGGCCACAATCATCACCACCACCATTCGGGTCACCTGCCGCTCGGGCTTCCTGGCAGTGGCCAGACGACCATGAGATACCTGGTGGAAGCAGAAAATCTTAAATTATTCAAGAGTTAATCTATTAGGATTTTACTAATTCATGTTGCCAATAGCAAAATTGTAGACATTATAAACATGTTCAGTTTCACTGCTTCACTTCAGCTAGATAAGCTAGATGAATATATTTTATTTGGCAAGTCGTCTGCATAGTTACACCTGTTTTATTAATACTTCCTAATCATTTACCAGCTGCTTGGCTATCAGCTGAAGAGTAACGTCCAGTCACATTCATGCAGACAGACGAGACTCCTCCTGTTGCACACAAACAAAGCGCAGCACTGTAACGTGCACGGACCAGAAGGAAGCTATAACCTTTGTGAGAAGGTATTCCAAGTTACATCGCTTGATCAACATCAGCACCCGAGTTACACATGTTGTTGTGACCACCGCAAGAAACTTCTGTAATTTCAATGTGCCATGAGGGAGTGTGTGGTCATGTTGGAGAAACCAAGTGCCATCGCGCCACAGTTCGGGTTGTTTGCACCAAATGTTTTCGCTCAGACGCATCAGAACATCACGGTAGAACTCTGAATTGACAATCCGACTCTGTGGGACAAATTCATGGTGAACAACCCTGCGAGCGTGAAAGACACCCTCACTGGTTGCGCTCCTTGCCTGATGGGCCTTCTTCCGTCACAGTCATGTCCTGCCCCTGTTAAATTGTAAATGCCCCTCATAACACCTCGCACAGCTCATTGTTTCATTGATTTAGGCTTTCTGAATTATTTCCAGGGTCTCCAAAATTTGATGTGAGCTCTGTGCTCATATCTATAGTGACATTGCAAATGCACAGTCCAGTAGTCACAAAAATGTGTGTTTTTCAGGTGCTGATGTTGATCAAGCGACGTACTTCAGTTCTCATTAACTCGCAGGGTTTATTACAGTGCAGCACTCCCGTTTGCGTGCAACAGGAGCATTCTTGGAACTTTCTGATCCTCCCTCGTATTAAAGGTCAGCTGCAATGAACAGACATTCCTAATATTCCCTGAAATCAGGGTAATATTTTCAGAAAACTGATCTGACTTAGTGGATTTGCATCACTCTGATTATAATCCTCCCATCTGTGCACTTCTGGGGTCAGACTCTTTCCTTCTGGCCTCTGCTGCTGACTTCAAAGTTTCTATCCTTGAAAAATTTTGGAAAAAAGCAGTATAACAACATACCTTTCATTTATCGCACACAGTGGAGCTCATTTAAGCAGCAATTTTCCCGTCATGACAGAAAGATGACAGCACACCAAATACAAAATGTCTTAAAAGTAGATTAGTGTAAGAACTGACCTTCCTAAGCTTCCGTAGTAGCTTCCCGTAGCAGAAGAATATCAGTCCGAGAGGCAAAATGAAACAGGTGGAGAAGAAAGTGATGATGTAGCTGTGATCTCTCATGTTGGTTGAATACCTGTTTATAGAGCGACAAGAACATTTTGACATTCACTTTTGAAACAAGCAGTAATCCAGCATTACAAAACTGATATTAACAGAGTTGTATCGATGTTAAGCAGGATCTGGATCGATACATCGTAAGATCAAGCCAGACGAACCGTTTGAACCTACCTGAAGGTCCCTTTAAGAACAAAATGGCTAACAATCCTATCATTTCACAGCAATGAGCTGTCTGTGAAATGTCATTTTGACATTCAGAGGCTTTTATCTAACTTGAGAGAAAGACAACAGTTTTGCACCTCATTTGAGCTTCAGTTAAAAGGGAAATTTCACAGCTGAGACAAATCTCTGACTCAATTAGAGGCCCGGAGGCCACTAATTTATTCTAATTATGTAATTTCCATAAGAACAGCCACCATCTTCAAATGAAACCAGCTCTATATTACTGTCGAGGGATCTACCTGGCAGACAGAGCAGTGTGTGTGTGTGTGTGTGTGTGTGTGTGTGTGTGTGAGTGTGTATGTGTTTGCGTGCATTTTAATTCTTCCTGAACAAGGGAAATGTGGCTCAGGTCACATTTGTGGTGTTGATTCACAAATAATTTCTTGGTAATTTGTTGCCACGTGACACGTGCAGAATGCGAGTTCATGAAGAATACAACATTTACGCAGATTGTTGAATTTGCAGAATGGTGCTAATAAAATTATAGAGACAAATGTCTTACTCTGGTTTGGAATCAGGAGAGTTGTGGGGTGCAACTAGAAATTATCAGCCCTGTGACAGAAGCTCATTTGAGGCCCTTAATATGTAAAGATCTCTAATGTTCAATGGTGCAGCTGTGGGCCCCTGAATCATTCAGACTTTCCCTCTACATTCAATGCCCCTGAAGCCAGGATATGAATATAACGTACACTCCTGTGTCAATCCCAGGACTTTTTCGGTCTGAACAAGTCGTTGCAGAACCAGAGAACTTTCTGTTCCCCAAAAATTTGATGCAAACTTTAATGTGCGCTCTCTGCTCAAGTTTCAACTGTGCCAGACCAGTGGTCACAAAAACTCATGTACAACTCAGGTCTTGATGTTGTAAAGAAACTTGGGACTTACTCAGGAATGATATAGCTTGACGTGCACGGAGCAGTGTCGGTGCTGCAACAGCAGCTGTCAGAACTGGCTGATCTGTTTGCCTCGTAGAGCCAAAAGACACAGCTTAGTTTGTTCAGTTTCTGGTCTATGGGTTCATGGGTTGCCGGTTGCATTTTTACTTCACCAGCTTTTAGGTCTATAAAAATACATTAATTATTCATTGAAATGAAATGTTGAATCATTCACTCAGTTGATACACTGGACCAACTAAAGAAGTCAGTTTCCCCGGTCTCTCCGTCTATTGGTAAGGAGGCCAAAGAGATTTGAGATTCAGGAACTTAATGAGCCACTTTCTGCACATCAGCCGTACATAATTTAAATAATCTCCAAGACAAACTATCACTTTTCTAGGAGGTGAATTCTAGGCAGAGAGTTCTGTCAAACAAACCCAAAAATCAAATCAGCTAAAAGAATGGCTTTTCACCACCAGCTGGTGCTCTACTTTCTCTCACCAGCCTGTCCGACTGTCACAGTGAATCTCCTCATTTAAACAGGAGGGCACATTGCTGCTCCACAGATGGAAACACGGAGAGTTTTATTTTTCTTGTGGAGGTCAGTTTTAATACAATCATTGGGGGACAGACAGACAGACAGACAGACAGACAGACAGATAGCGGATCATGAAAAATTCTACAGTGTGTAAAGGACATGGGACAATGCCCAGGTGCTCGCTGTTAAAACACAAACGAAGCATTGTTGATTTACATTTAATAGTGAGTCAAAGCTTTCACAATAATAAGGTAGAAACATCTGTTTACTCCTACTAATTCTCTCCTTTTGGCCCTTTATTTCCCTGTCATTTCCCTTCTGTCTGTGGATTACAACAATTAAAGTTCTATTTACAACCATTAAAAAAACAAGCAGGTTAAGAAGGTGACGTGTTCTGTCTGTAAATCTCCTTTGCTCTGTCTAAATACTATCACAGTGCGACACCACAATAAACACCGCTGTCCAAAATGAAACCGCTTTGGCCTGCTTAGGGTTTGACTGACTGGTCTGAAGAAAATTAACTAATCTGATTGTCTTTTTTCCAGGTTCCTCCAGTTTATTTGCTGAGGTTCAAATTGCAGTGACCTTAACTCTTGTGATGTAGACGAAACTCCACAGGCTTCAGGAGTCCCTGCCGGTTCTTTTTAAATGCTAGCTCACTGGGTCTGGCGCTCTAATGCTGCTGTGTCTACATATGGATGCAAATAACACTGTACTTGCAACAGCAGATTGGTAGAAGATATGCAACATCTGGCTGCACGCATTGAAGTGAAGGACTTAAGCGCCCTCAAGAAGTAGAGTCTACTCTGTCCCTTCCTGTGAACAGCCTCTATTTTACATCGCCAGTCTGTTGTGACACCCAGGAATGACGGAGCAGCTCAGAGTTTAGGAGTAACGGAGAGTTTTATGAAGGACGATACGTCTATCAAGTATAAGCAGATGAAGAATGTCTTTTCAGTGTAATCAGAGTGATTGTGGCATCTTAGGTGGCCTGATAGCAGAATGGTTAGGGTGCATACCACATGGGCAGAAATGTCAGCAGTGAGTCCGCTATACGATTACCGGCCAGGCGGACCTTCACTATATGTCATTCCCCTGCTTTATATCCCACGTTTCTGCGTCTATATAATAAAAGCAACATAACAACAAAAAAGAAATCAAAAAAAAAAAAGGCCTTTTTTTGCTTGAAGACAAAGAAAGTTATGTAATTTATGGTGGTGTCTTCGCTTAACAGGGAAACTGAGTAGCGGGCCAACCTACCAAAATATGATAATGATAATACAATAAGCACAAATTAGAGGGTTACTCATATGTTGTACACGTGCAGATTTTCCCAGTAAGTTCAAGGGTTTGAGCTGCAAACCTCCACCTGTGTCTTCGTAATAACATAACACAACACGACAGCACTAGAAAGATTTAAAAGTCAGTAGCATGCAAGCGAGTAGACCGTATCCAGACCTCTCACCAAGGGCACAGACACCTACTGTCAATTCACTGACACCAACCTTTCCTGCACAATCCTTCAAAACCGTGCACTTGTGCTTTTTAACATTCAGAGGCCTGCCAGTGCCCAATATCTGCATGTTTACAGGCATACAAAGATGCACATAAATCAGGCTTTTAAAATGCATCAGGCTCTGCATGTGGCAACAGTCTGGACCTCACACACCTGCTCTGTTCCAATTCCTGCTGTTAACCAAATGTTTTGTGCTAGAACTCATGCTGCGTTCAGCCAGAGGTGGATCGGGTCATCTGTGTGATCTCTTAATTGTATTGTCTGAACCGTTCGTTCTCCCCACTTCATCTGAGCAGCGGTTCTCCTATAGGGCTCCAGGCAAACACTCAGCTTCATATCTGCACGCCTTTGATCAAAGCGGCTAAATAGCATTACCCAGATGGCATCGTGAGGGCCAAGGTTAAAGCAGACTCATTTCTTGACATTTTCCATAAGATATATTAGCACAATATGAGCTAATATGGATTATTCTACACGGGGCTGAGTGTAGAATGTCTGTGATCTTTATCTGTCTGTGTGGAAGCTGTGCGGTGAGAAAAATGAACACGGGGTTATGACGGGGTTAAAGTTTAGGTTGAAGCACTGAAGTTAGAATAAAGCTAACATCTGAAACTGAGATCAAAGTTTTAAATGATTTTAAGTGGCCGTAATACACATGTTTATGCTAACAATGCGTAATGGTTATTGAAGTGAGCTCGTGATCAGAAGTTCATCACTGCTGGTGCCTCTGAGCACTTATAATTCACTGCTTTAGGGATAAATGTATTAAACACAGGATCTAATGTAATGCCATAAATATGTTTCCCTCAGGTGACATACAGTAAGTGCATGTGAACACAATCATGATGACAGACCCACAGAGAATTATCACTCTGCTGCTCTCCTACTACACTCTACGGAGCATTTTAGCCTCTTTCGGATCATTGTTTTGGTTTAACGACCCACAACTTCACGGTTTTGGCTCAGTCAAAGCTACTTCATTTCCATAGCAGCAACAGGCAGCATCAAACAGACACAATTAATGATTAGCTGATGAAGAGGAGAATTTAGGGGCTAAAAGCTACATATTTCCCGAAGAGACCAAAACTGAGCTAAAAGAGGAGTGAAATTTGGACTTACGTTACTGAGGCGGCTGGAAACGTGACTTTAAATGTACGAGCGTTGCTCCGATTCCACTGGATGTGTAAGTAGGCAATCACATTAGCCATATCAGCTTTATGAGGTGATAATACACCAGTATTTTTTTCACAGCTTATGTTGCCTCAAAGAGGTCAAAACAGAAGTCTGCAGCTGTGACTCACAAACCACTTATTAATATGAATACATCTATTTATTTTGCATCAGTGCACGACTGGAGCTCAAATAAAAAGCCACCGTCTTCACTGTTTGAGGGTCACTTCACCCAAATAACCAGGGCACTTACTTATCCTGCCATCGAGCTGGTTTTGTGGCTACATATTGAGACATTATGTTCTAAAACTTGTGCTGCCACTTCAGTGGTAGGAGTGAGGAGACTTTAAATTGTGCAGAAACAAACACAAAAAAATCACATCTGAAACATTCCCAGAGCAACTTGTCGCTTCATTAACAGTTTTCCAGGAGCAATAAATAATCGACAAACCTCGCTGTCTCCAGTTCTTATTGGATATTTTCTCAGGTTGAAGGAAACTGCAACATGAGGTGATTAAGTGATAAAATGGGTTTTAGTGATTTGTGTGAACTGACCCTTTAAGAAACATTTTTCCGTGTTGTCACATGGATTAAAGTGTCACAGATCTTTGTGGGTTTGTGTAGATAATAAAATGCTTGTTTCTCACCAGTCGGGCTCACAGGTGGTTCCGATCTTGCTAATGGTGTATCTGTTCCAGCCCAGCACTGGAGGGAACGTCCAGATGAAGGAGAAGGTCCAGACGAACAGCAGACCCAGGATGGCATGCTTCGCTTGCAGGCGGATGTTCCCCAGGGGCCGGCAGATCACGAAAAAACGCTCGAAGGAGAGAACAGCAAGCGACCAGAGGGCCACGATCCCTGAGGCAAACAGCAGCGAGGTAAAACACAGCACCAAGTCAAGGAGCTTGTTTTTTTTATAACTATGAAAATCACATTTTTCATTTGTGAAGAAATTATTCTCCTCTTTGCACCTCTTTTTGCTCCCCACCAGGGTGTGAGAGGTCATCAGTGGTAATCTCTTAATGGAAACTTCTCCCCTTTAGTGGAACCACATTTCAAAAATTTTGACAAAATCTCCCAGTTTTGCGCAGTGCACAGAGGTAAGAGTGGCTGCGCTGTTGCTAGAAATAGTTTAATGATCCAGGATGGCGGCATTAGGCTGCCTTCAAATGGGCTAAAATGGGCAGATTTGAATTGTGGTAATAAGTCACTCTCAGAGACTGGTTAATTACCTATCTCTCCCCAGTCAGCTTCTCTTTGTGTCTGCCTGCTTAGACTCAGTGGAGAGGAGAAAACTAAAGGGGTGAAAACTGGGATGCTCAATTATCACACGCATTTTAACGAGAGCCTCTTGCAGAAAGGTTCACAAATAAAACATTAACACCAATATCCACAGAGATGGTTATGTAGCTTTTTAAAGTTGAAAACTGACCCATCAAAAGGGTGTTTTTTTATCCGCTCAGTTTTAATGTAGTTATCTGTAAAGCACAGGCGCATATACGGAGAAAAACTAAAAATAGAAACAAACAGAAAATATTCTCTCCATGAGCAGATTATTAATTGTAGCATTGCTCAGGTGGAAGAGCTGGATGAGTTTTCAAATCTCACACTTACGTCCCAACACGCACACACATGTACACACGCACACACATATGCGAGAGGAACAACACAGCTGTCAATCACTGAAACAGCTGTCCAGGCAAGCATTTTAGTGGCTTTTCACTACAAGCCCCTTAAAGATGTAAGCCTCACTTCAGTGAGCATATTGATTATACATCAGCACGGCTTTCTCGGTTCAAATGATGTCAGACGGTTTGTTTTAGTGGCGGGCCGGTTTTGCATTTTATAGAAACTAAATTCAGCCTTGCTCAAACACTTTGTGCCCCGAGATGATTTGTTTTCACACACTTCTTAATCAGTAATAATACAAAGCAATTGACCCCTCAGACCTGCAGTTAATCCATACAGCACATCATAAACCTGGAGTATTCACTGTACATGAAGTCATTGACTTTTTGTAGCTGTTTAGCATCATTATCAGTATATAAAGTCTATGTCCTGTGGCCTCAGCTAACACACAGTGTAATTCACTTCTGGCAAAGACCCATGTAGGATACTGTAACTCACAGTAAGGACCATTAAAGCAACACAAGTTCAACTCTTTCAGTCGACAGTAATTTGATAATATTCTCATAAAGTCATGAGACTCATTAAAGACTCCCACTATCTGGTTTTATACACCAAAAAGCAGCAGAAGAGCACAGTGCAGGCACACTTTTTAAGAATCTGACAGAAAATCAACTGTGATTTTGTTTCCTTAACAGTTTCAAAAATAGTTTTATTCTGCACACACTAATGTCCAATTCTTGTGTTTCAGTTAGCCACATGTCCCAAGGCTGAGATTATAACTGAACTTTAAAGGGTGCAGTAGATTTTTAAATATTAAAGCTAGTTAAAAATATATATATATTTTCTACACACACATCGAAAAAGACTGTGTAATCCCTCTTAAGCGAGTAACTATGTTTTGTTATGCTCTACAAATTGTTAATTTGACTTAATGTTCATAAAGTATGACTGTAGTATTTCCAAATTATTTTAAAAGTAGTGTGTTCTCAGTGATTTTATTTTGACACCACTTTGTAAAGAAGAGTGATGCGTCCCAGATGCTCTAATTTATGAACAGGCGTTAAAGTCAAGGCTGACTGAGGTCTAAAAAATGCTATGTGGAGTTGTTTTACAGATATCATCGATCTTTGCAATATAGCTCCGACTAACACCTACAGCTCTGGAAGTTGTATTTATGTCTCCCTGCAATTACAGTGAAAGAAAAAAAAAGTGGAAAGAGGTTGAACCTACCGAAAAAAGTAACAGCAAACCCCTCCAAGACGCAAGCCCACTTCCCGAGGAAGAAATAACCCCTGGCGTTTGTCAGGAAACTTATTACTCCACCGGTGAGGGAGACGAGAAAGTCGGCGATGGCCAGATTCACTATGATGTAATTCAGGGGCTGTCTGAGTTGTTTGAACTTGAAAGTGACAAACATGACCAGGAAGTTTTCAGTCAGAGACAGTGAGGTGACCACAAACATGAGAACGGCCAGGATGGTGAAGTTCCATGGCGCGATGTTCTTGATGGGTGCATTAAACGGATCATCGGTGGTGGAGAGTTCAGCTGCCACGGTGTAGGACACGGCGTTCACTGACAGACTTAAGGTATCCATTGCCCATGCCCAGATTGTCGGCTACCTGCTTGGTGACCCTAACCGAGACAAAATCCCGTTTGGTCTGTTTTTCTCATACTCACAACTTCGAGTGGACTCACTGCGGGACAGGCGCGCTCACTATAGTCTGCGTTAAACGCACTGCCCGCGCGGAGCCTCCCGTGCGCTCTGGGACTCTTCTTTGACAAAGTTCTTGTGTTAAAATCCGAAGCGCCGAGGAGACGCACAAATCCGCTGGATGTGTTTGACTGAGTCGCCGTTGGAAAACGTCAGTCTACATGTGAGAGCTGAGTGGTCGCTGTGCAGAAGTTGTACGATGCTGTCGGAGACGATGTCTTGAGGAGCGCAAGCGCATGAATGACCGTTCAGCGGCATCTTGGAAGCTTTTATATAGGCGGCTCCGGCAGCACTGCTGCCCTCCAGGAGAGGCGACAGGACGTCCTCTTTATTCGCGCTTCTTCTTGTGTCAACAAAGTCTCCCAGCTGGGCGCGAACTCCGCATGAACCCTCCAGCAGCATGTAGCTGCCATCGATCCTACTCTGTCATTTTACCACAAACATTTAATCACTCCCATTCATGATTAATATACCGAGTGAGTCTCTATTTTTAGTTGCGGTGCCAAATGACGCATTGAGATCTGGTGACTTTGCCTTATTAGTGGGAAATGTATTAGTCATGCGTAATTAGGCACTCAGCACTGGCCAGTGGGCCAGTGGGCATGTTGTATTTATCACAATTAAGTACACGTTTTTACCTCTTACACATTCCGTGTAGAACTGAAATTCAGAAAATGCATGAAAACGTCTTTGAGTGATCGTCAATTCATCTTAACTTTCTGTATTTTGTGCAGCTGCAGATTGAAGTTTCTGTATTTTGTGCAGGTCTTCATGGTGTAGTTGTGACACAAACTTGAAAGCTTGTGTCTGCCTGCTGCCTGATAACTACAATCATCAGCATAATTTGCTGCAGCTAAATGTGTCATAAGAAAGGTCAACTAACACAAGACACTCTGGGCTTTGATTATGTTAGACTGACCCCCATGCACACAGGGACATTCAAATATCACCAGAACCACCTTCTCAATAATAATTTCATTAACTTTTCTGTGATTCTCCTACTGCTGTGAAGAGCAAATTGAAAGCAAACTTAAGAGTAATCAGTCATTCACTTCTGTTTGATAAACTCACAAAGCACAAATGAACAGTGAAATGGATTAATTGTATCCATGTACTGAATATCCTAGGTTACCATTGATTTTAAAGCTATAGGATGGCTGACAAGCATATACAGCATTTTGCTTAGCTCTGCACCTTGCAGCTGCACAATACGGCTGCACCAGAGTTTGGGAAGTTTGGACTGGGTGAGCATTTTCAATGGATGAAAAGATGTGAGAAACATGGACACGTCAGATCATCTCTTAAAAAGTTAACAGTTAAACTTAAATAAACTTTGAAGAAATATAAACCTTTTTTTTATTAAAATCTTCAAAAGTATGGGTTTAGGGAATGAAGAATGGTCAGGAAAGGTTTTTGGGAAATAGTTTAAATCTATTGCTAATGCCATATTTCTAGTCCTCAATCCAAATAATCATTAGCTATATCTATATTTCTTGAAACCACAGCACACTGCTTTCAGTTAGGGACCTCAACTGCAGCTTGGTATTAATAGAATAGAATAGAATAGAATAGAAATCCTTTGTTGTCATTGTGCAGAAATACAATACACTTTTAAGAACGTAGGATAGTTAAAAATAGATTTAAAAAAAATATATATATATATATATATCCTAGAAATATAAAGATATAATAAATACTTAAAAATTGAGAAATATATCAAAATATTGCACTTAAGTGATTATTGCATCGAGAATGTTGTACGAAGTGGTTCAGCAGATGACAACATTCGTCATATCATCACTGTATGTTGGTGAAAATTAGAAGTTCTGGTGGCCCATGGACAGAAACTGTTTCTAAGTCTGTTGATGGACCTGTAGCTTCTTCCAGAGGGCAGCATGTTGAAGAGGTTCTGTCCAAGTGTCACACAAAGAGAATATATGTTTCGGTTGTTAAGGAGAGGAAAGGTCATTTCTTACTTAGAGACCTGCCAGCATTTCCCAAACCTGTCTCTCTAACTACTTATCTACAGCTGTCCAAAACATTTTATTTCAAGACAAACAAACAATATCTAGTGCTAGTGGTAGGTGTGTATGATACTGAAGAACTGTCTCGTGAATAATCCCTACACATGGAGCCCTCCATGGTCAGGCCACGCAGCAGGTCACTCAGGTCTTGGCTGTCCTTCGCACTTGCCTAAAAACTAAAGGTGATCGTGCCTCGAAGTCGTGGCTTCAACTCTGTAGTACACTCTTCCTCTCGACATACGTTCAAAGCCTTAAAAAAAACAACTGAAGACACATTTATTCAAATTGGCTTTTGCCTCATGTTGTGTTTTTTGTTATTGTTGTTCATTATGATTGTTGGTTTCTTTTTTAATATTTATAACATTTATGTTGCTGTTATTGTTGTGAAGCACTTTGTGAAAGGTGCTATATTAAATGAACTTTACTTACAGTACTTACTTAGTCATTACTGCCTGTACAGGCCACTGTCAAAGATGTTTTTAGAGTTCAGAGGTTGGAGAGAAAACAACTGGTGAAGTCATATCACAAGAAAGGTGCACAGCAAAAAGCTGCTACTGACATTTCATCGGTGTAATTCAGGGATGATACTTTCAGGCACGCCACGAAGATTCAAAAGGATGAGGAGTTTCAAAAGGATTAGGAGTTAAAGATTAGTTGCAAATTCATTCATACAAACATGACATTTATATTTCAGATTCCACTCTCATGTTAACTTAGACCCAGAACTTGAAGGTCAAGTCGGCACAGAACTTTTCCTCCGAGGTGAATCACCTTCCCGCTGTCTCCATCTCTGCCCAGTCTTTGATCTAGTTCCCTCTCATGGAAGCCAGCTTGTCACACCTCAGTGACCAGCACGTAAATGAGGATTTATTGCCTTTTCAATCTGTCCAGACTTCTGTATGAATGCTTTTGTTTGGCAGGTGTTTTAAAGCGTCATTGCCAAGTTCAACCTTGTGCTTTGCTCAAAGAGTCAAAAGATCAGATTAATTCCAACTTTTGCGAAAATACTTTCCGGGATTTTCTTTAAACATGACGCCATTCGCTGTGCAGCAGCACTGATTTGTATTACACCTGACATGTGATTTTACCTGAATACGGACCAGCTAACTTTGTAATTCAATGATGTCAATGTCAACTGTATGCTCAATATAATCACCAAAAGATGAACTGTGGCACATGCTTTCTTCAGCAGATTGTTCCACCTTTTTCTGTTGTCAGACAACACAATTCCACCTTATTCTGCTCGGCTACATTACATGTTTACCGGGCTTCCACCAGGTCAGTGGCCTGTGGAATTGGCTGGTGTAGCTATTTTAGTGAAGGCTCGGGATTGGATGGGAATGTAAGCCCAAAGGAGAAATCAAGAGAAGCTCTGGCAACTGAAGGACAGACCTGAAATGGACAAGTTAGTGGTCCCTCCATTGGCACTCCATTATAGCGTGGAGGTGGTGGAACAGGGGGTAAGCCCTTGCACACACAAGCACACGCGCACACACACACACACACATAAACACACACAGACACTTGGGACTAAAATGGGATCAAATTGTGACTTGAAAACATGCATTAAATTGTGTTAAACTTTGAAAAACACACTTTAATGTCTGAAAATGTAAGCATATAGTATACACATCTTCATATGTACAATGTGAATTTGCTTTTTTTCTGATGTTTTTTCTGAGTAGCTGGTAGGAAACTGATGCAGTGAAATTTCATATTATATTTACAAATAGAAGAAGCTCACTGTCATTTTGAGATTAAAAAAAGAGTAATTGATTCCAGATGTTTGGAAGAACTTATTTTATTAATGTAATTTGTATGTGCCACCCACAGTTTGGGATTGGTTATGGAAAGAGTAATGGAATGAATTGTGTTCCTCAGCTTCAATTAAAGCTGTATGGTAACATCTGTGCTTTCCCTGCTGTGTGTTTCTGATCCCACTGCTGATTTTAAGACGCCACACAAACATGACGTTCACGGTAAAAGAAGGTAAACTGAGGATACACTTCTGGGCATCATCATCATCATCATCATCATCATCATCATCATCATCATCATCATCATCACAGGTTCATTCATTTACACACAAAAAAACAAAAAACTAAAACATGTTTGACCTAACTCGCTTTATCAGTAATTGAGTGTTACTTCTAAAGCCAAAGGGACCTTATACTACATTATATTTTGGAGATACAGAATACATTTTAAAAAGGCCCCCTTCACAATAGCACATCCATTGTGTAGTTTTGTGCTGCTTGGAATGGGTTCATGTTTACCATGTTTACAAGAAGAGTCCATGTGAGTCCTGAATAACACAAGTTATTCAGGACCTCCGAATTTTCTGACACCTCCAAGTTCACAAGGTGTGACATACAGTATTTACTGATGTTTATGGAAATATATATCACAATTTTATTTATTAGAGTTTTGATTTGTAATTTCAAGTGTTTCCTTGGAAACACTTGCCTGGTTCCCTGTCTCAGTGCTTCACACAACTGACCAATCCTGGCGACGATTGTTTGTTTTAAGAAGTTATAGAGAAATATCTACACAGAAAAAGTTTTAGGTCTCCAACCCATCACTTGGGATTTACCAGGCCCTACCAATTCCTGAGTGACTCGCTAAAGGTTTGTAGAATAATACAATTGATGACATAAAGTCCCCTGGTAAACCCGCTTTTAAATTCACTGACATCCCATTTAAATTAGCGCACATCCTAATGAAGCATCCTCTAAGCCTGGTTCTGTCTGAGGCTTCTTCCTGTTAAAAGGGAATTTTTACTTCCAGCAATCATTCATTAAATTGTTGGGTCCCTGTCTTAAGTGCCCTGTCTTTAGTGATGGTGCTCCACAAATAAAAAATATTTGAAATCCGCATATTCTGCCCCTCCACCTCCAGCATCCAGGCTCAGGGGTTCCTGTCTTATCTCCTGCATCCACAGGACATCAGTCTAAATGCCCAAAATGTTTACTCAAACTGTCATTTCTTTAATAAATTGTAATTCACTACCAATGAGCACTACTTTATTGAGATGACTTTATAAGAGTGAACTTAAGTTGATCAACTTTCAGATGAAAGGTGGAAAATATATTAGGAGGCATAGAAACACATAGGTCATTAAACTGAGATTCATACATTGATTGTATCACTTTATGTACTTCGACACATAACCTTGATCACCTGACCTCCTTCTTAGAACCTGGTCATATATGCGTTCATATTTTTACATCTAGACGAGGCAAATTGTGTCACTGGCATGGTATTTTCTGGACTGGCAGGTATATTACACGCTTCGGTGTGATACCGAGCTGCACTACCAGTAGAAAAGACTAAAAGCATGTAACACATGCATGTGAACATCATATTATGCAGGGAATGTGAAGGGGAGTTATGTGATATAGTGATATGTGGACACTGAAACATTGAAAATGTCAAGAAGGGCATCCAGAGAAAAAAAAACATGCTCATGCCGCTAAACTTGAAATGTTTTGATAAAAACGTGTGTTGGATGTTATATGTTATATTCACACAAAAGAAGCCTCTTTAGCTGGTTTAGGTGGAGATAAGCTGTGAATAAATAACACCAACATGAGTGTCTCTCGGCCACATTCATTTTGTTAGATGAGCTCTTGGAGAAAAATGATTGGAGACCCGCGGTAAAGGGGGAGGGGCAGCTTCCTCATAAATTCACATAAATTTAGCTTTTGAGCAGCCTTGTCTCAAAACCTATTTTCCATATAATACCAATAATATAAAAATAGTATTGTAATAATTTTCATAATTCATTCCAAGAGCCCCGACATCTTCAACAAACTGGTCTCCTGCCATGCTATCTAGGGCTCCTCTTGTAAGGCTTCTCTCACTCAGCCAGTGAGACACAAGCGCTCATTTCTAATTTCCAGGTTTTATTATGAGCTTCTTCTGTTTCTCCCTGGTGGACATGAGCAAAACTGTCCTCATGGGCCTTGTTTATTTCAATTCCTGTGCTCCAGATCCGCTGCAGCGTGCACAAACACCCTCGAGCTCTGACGCTTTTGTGTTGATGTGAGTGTGTGAGCGTGGGTGCGATAGCATCCTCTGACTTATTTAGGTGAGTCTGGACATGTGTGCTGCACTCCGTTCCTCCACTCGATGATGTGTAGTGTTTGGAGACTTGGCGGTAAAATGTATCCCTAAAGCTTTCTAAATACCGTCAGATGCACTGATACAGTCTCATCCTGAGATTTGAACTGAAATATTTGAGACAGAAACACGGACAAATTCATACAAAAACATACAAGTAGCTTTTAAGAAATTGTGTATTCAAGCAGCATTGGTGGTGTATTTAAAGTTCTCTCACGGACCTGTCTGGTTATTAGAAGTCGAATAAAAAAATAAAAAGGGATTTTGTGTACTGTGATTTCAAAGCAGAGGGTTGTCTGCAGCAACTAGCAAACAAACAAATATTTCAGCCTTCACTCTGAACAAAATATCCATGCCATTCCCATCTCAACATTATATACTCACTTTGAAAATCTACAAACAGACTGGTACTGTATGTGACAGTGGAGCAAGGACTGTGTCCCAGATGTTGGTCGTCAAGGTTATATCTAACATTTTACTTGTGCTAGTTTAGGGTTATTGTTGCCAGGTATCAACAGATTATGCCTTTGTTATTAAAGAGAGTGGGAATTATGTGTTCTGGGTGATGGTTCATATGTTGACAAAGGGACTTTATTATTATCATACGAAAGCACAGAATGTGAGGGAGATCCATGCAGAGGGAACGACTGGACGAGTGGAGCAGCAGATGCGTATTTATTCATTTGAATACACATATTAGTGTGTGTGTGTGTGTGTGTGTGTGTGTGTGTGTGTGTGTGTGTGTGTGTGTGTGTGTGTGTGTGTGTGTGTGTGTGTGTGTGTGTCACACAAATATACAGTATATGTATATATGTATATATATATACAGATATACAGAGTATTAAATATTTCCAAGTAAAAGAAAAATAATGACGTGCAGGTTGCGACAAGTTTATCCCTCATTTTCACATAAAATTTTGAACATTAAAGAATCAGTCCAGTGATAATCTCTTAACCAACAGTGAATTGATGCTATACTACTTATTGTCTGTGTATCCAAACTCTTGATATATCCTATTAGAGCTTTAATGTTCTCCATAAACTATTACAAAGACATCAATGAGCGACATGGTACCAAAGAGACATGAGCACTCTTTACCTGTATCCCACAATGCTTGACTTTAAGGCCGTAAATACTCAATAGTGCACCAAATGTGCTGTAATTTGTGGCTGAAAATAGACACAAACAAGCTTTACATCTGTTTGATTGATCAAACAGCTTGATCTGTTTTTGCTCAGCTGTTTTAGGGTATGAATTTTCCTTTTTTATTTTATTAAACGAAACTAAATACTGTATGTGTGATCTGTTTTTTAGGACTTACATCTTCAGTAGGAAAAACAGCAGCCTTTACCTTTAATATAACTGCCATGAACAAAAGAAACCCATACACACTTTTTTGTATTCTGGTCGAAGATTTCAGGTCAACTGTTTGTATGGGATTTGATTACCACGGTCCAGTGCTCACATGTGCCATTTTAATCCAAACAGCCATGTGACATGCGCAAAAAGGATGAATGCATCTTGTGTTTGATCAGTTCTTTGAAGATAAATATCTGTCATCTGTTCAGCACAGTCGTTGCTATTCCGTTGTTGCACACAACACATACTTACTGCTACTGGAAGCAATGAAGCGGAGAAGGTGAGACCAAGAAAGCCTTTCTTAGTGGTTGAACTATGTGAGGTGTAATCCTACTGACCCGGCCTCCTCCTACGACCAGAAACAAGTGAATGAAGGTCAGCTTCAAAGATGGGAGGGAGATAGTTTTGGACTTTTGGAATTGTCCAACCTTAAATAGAAGCACAATTTTCCGATAATGTGTCAATCATTCACCAACTTGTGTGGACTGGTGGAGAGATTTATGGATCCAGATGCACAGAAAGTATTCTGTTTCTACTAAGTCCAGTTTTTCTTTTTTTTTGGTTGATAAAAAGATTTAAACAACCCTGCTGCAACATATTAAAACTGCAGTTGGTTTGGGCCTCTTTATTCTGATTGAGGTGTTTAATTAAGGTATTTTATTCTGTTGGGCTTTAAACCAATGTTGATGGGAATATAAAAGGCACTACGTAAATGTGTCCGGTGACAGCTTCACGGTATTACTTTTCTGAACAATGAGACTTTGCTTTTTGGAACAAAACAATAGTGGGTTTTCTGGCTGTTGCACAAATGAAAGAATACTAAACTTATTTTCAAAAAGTCCTTCTTTTTTGTGAAACCAAATTAAACCCAAAAATGTAATGTCAGTGAGTCTGTCCGGGGACAAAAAACAACTTCCTCTTTATGACAGAAAGCACCAGGGTTTAAAGGTAATGTGTTTCAAGAAACAGCCAAATCACCTGAAGGTACCAGAAACCTCACTGGACTCATTTGTTCACAGACTAAATAATAGATATTACTAGACATCACTTGAAAACATATTAGAGTCTTGACATGTTTGATAGGTTCGGCTACGATCATCATTTAAAAAAGGTGCTAATACGTGAGTCCAGGCAGATTGATCTTACGTGACATATACGATGAACTCTATCTTCAGCATACGACTGTCCAATAGCGGACACACTAATTCATCCTTTGTGAAATCACAATCAGGCAGATCATTAGTTCTCCACAGCAGCCGTGGACTCGGCGAGATGACCTCTGCAACTCTCCTCGCAGCTCCACGCTTTTCCCAAGGATGCAGCTCTAAACCAAGTTTTGAGAAATGACTTAGAAAAAGGTAGCTTACTCTCAAAACCGTGCTGAATTGTTCCCTCTGAAAGCAGCAGCCCTGCTGTATTTGAATTACTCAACACAGTGATTAGAGACAAATCCCTTACACAAATTACCTGTTTTCTTTGACCATAAATGTAATTAAATGCATGAAGCGACACCATTTGAAGGAGGGCTGTGTCACACTACAGACGTCATATCCCCATGTGACGCGCCTAATCTTGCTAAATGTGCATTAACTTGTGATATGCTTTATGCAACAATAAAAATCAATAGCAGGCCTGCAATGAAGGACAGAGCCAGTCAGAGATCACCAACACTGGCAGCTATGAGTTCAAATTTGCCCTTTTACGTGCTATTGTTGTGCTATTAGCCTGCCATACACAACTAGTGCTCATCTTGAGTTGACCACGTTGTTGAGAAAGGTTCAGGTTCAGGTTGGAAACACAGGGGTGAGTCTGAGTGTTTACATTTCACACACTGAATAAAAAGGAAATATCTGGGAATCAGAAATGATCTTGTTTGGACTCTTCAGTCAAAATCATGACTTTTTCCCCCATTGAATCTTACAAGTTTGAAAAATTGCCTGAACGCGTCACAGCCTCCCCTGAGGACTTATGGATCTCCTTTTCTGCCCTGCTATTTTAAAACTTGAACATTTTTACCAAAAGAAAACCATATCTGAACATAAAAACACAGTCACAGACAGATTCATGATGCAAAAGGTGGCAAAACGATGAGAGAAGAAACAGTGATGTGACCTTATAGATCATGTAACCTGAAAGACTCTGCAGAAATGTATTATTGCTGTCAACGCACACAGAAAGTGTTGCTTTGTACTCCTCACTCTAATTTCCCTCCCTTTCAATGAACACCTACTGACTTTGCAGGCCTCCGGTATGTGAAGCAGAGATGCCCTATGACAGTGTCAGTATCATTTCTGAACATTCAGCCTCAGCTAATTTTTCCCACTCAGTGGACCTTTTAGAGATCAAACAGCCATGACCCTGATTTTGTGTGTGTGTGTGTGTGTGTGTGTGTGTGTGTGTGTGTGTGTGTGTGTGTGTGTGTGTGTGTGTGTGTGTGTGTGTGTGTGTGTGTGTGTGTGTGTGTGTGTGTGTGTGTGTGTGGTCTGAGAAAAGGGGACGGTGAGGAAATTAAGAAAATAGATTTTGGCGACTTGTTTTGATGACACTCATCCTGGGACCTTTCTTCATATGCCAGTCGGCCAAATGGCATTACACGTCTCTCTCTCCCAGTTTATTTGCCTGCTCTCTTATCTGTCACATGAAAGGCCCAGACAACCTCCCATCAGGAGACGAATGATAATTGTCAGTGCCTTTCCAGGAAGACACAGGTAAGGGAAACGGACTGGCATTTATCCCCATTAGTTTATTGGTCAAGCGAGGCTACGGGCAACTGGAAACATTCTGATTGTGCCACTCTTAAAAATCACAACCTCAGCAACTACATTTCTTTCATAAATAAGAAATGAAAAGCAGTGAACGTTCAGATTCTTTCCTTCATCTGATATTCAGCCCAAACTATTGGAATTCATGTTCACCAGCATATGTTAATTAGTCTGTAGGGGAAAGTGGCATATAGTAAAGTGGGACATAATTGAACACTCATTAAGTCACACGTTGGTGGTTATCAGGCCTCGGCCTTTACCCCTCCCACAGTTATTTTAATCATGTTCGCCTGCCACACTTGGAGCCTATATAAATGCTAATTGGTCTTTTGTAATTGTACACAATGCCAAATGTTGCTAATAATATGCAATGGTCCCATGAAGCTGCAGCAACCTTTGTGATCGCACAGACAAATGACTTTGGTGTTAAACTGTTCATTTGTTGTAACCTTTTAGCACAATGCTGAATCAGAGAGTTCGGCATTATGCTGCTCATTTGGTGTAATGTGACACTCACGCGAGCAGGCCTCCACTGGTGTTACAGTGGCTTGACCTTTCCAAACTACTCTGCGGGGGCATGTCTGTAAATGTCGGATCACTTCCTATTATGAGGAAAAAGTTATTCATGTCTCACTTTCCTCTTAGTCTGTTTTTGCATAAAGCAGTTTTATATGCTAACATGTGGAAGAAGTATGTGCACAAAGACAATTCAAAAAATTCTCCGGTGGCCAATCTTCGCTGGATATTCAGGTGTGGCCAAGGTAGCAGTGACCTTTTCAAGTTAAAATCCATGAGATTTTTCCATCCATCCATCTGTTGTTGGGGTTTGTCTGAGGTGGAAGCAGTTTGAGCTAGTTGGCCCAGACGTCCCTCTAACCAGCTGTCTTTTCCAGCTTCATGGGGGATCCGAAGGCTATCGCAGGTTATACGAGATACGAGATCCCTCCAGTGTGTTCTGGGTCTACCCCAGGTCTTGTACTAGTTGGGCATGCCCGGAAAACCTCTGATGGAAGGCACTCAGGAGGCATCCTTATCAGATACCTGAACCACCTCAGCTGGCTCCTTTTGACAGGAAGGAACAGTGACTCTACTCCGAGCTCTATGCGGATGTCGAAGCTCCTTACCCGATCCTATCCTATCTGGAAAGCTGGTCCCAGCCACCCTGCGGAGGAAACTCATCTTAGCCACTTGTATCTGCAATCTCATTGTTTCGGTCACTACCAAAAGTTTATAACCATAAGCGACGCGGTCAGACCATAAATCGACCAAGCGGCAACCAACAGTGATGTTACCTATTGGTTTATGAACAGCCGTTATGAGGCCTTGAGTTCGGATTTTGGCCGGCGCCAGTCCCGACCAGTTTGGAGCCGGAAGTGACCATGTTTGGACAAGCAGCGGGGGGAGCAAGCGGGTGGATCCGACCAATCTGATTGGAACTCCAGCCATACTACATCCCGCCCACCGATAACCATAACCTGGCTGCACCACAGGCCTGTCACTCAAACAGACGCGCTCAAAAACAGGGCATTTTGAGGCTTTTTTTTTTCTAATTATGATGGGATTATTTTCAGATGGGCTGCCAGAAAACTAATAAGAAGTGACTTTAGCTAATAACACTAAAATAATAAAAATGGATTGACTTTGAATTTTATGGAAGTAATTGAATGGGAGTCTATGGAGCCGGAGGCTTTTTGGAGGCAGTCTCTAGTGGCACTTGGTGGTATTGCACCGTAAGGCACTTTGTCTAATTTTTCAGATCCGGAAGCTACGTCCACTTTTATATACAGTCTATGAAATCGACTCATACATCAAAAGTTTTGTCATCTTGGCCCCTCTTCACCAAAATGGTCCAGTACAAAAGCCTGCTTCACTGCTGATGCCGCACTGATCTGCCTGTCAACCTCCCACTCAATACTGCCCTCACATGTGAACAAGACATGATACCTAAACTCCTTCACATGGGGCAGGAACTCCTTCACAAACCAAAGGGGGCAGACAACCATTTTCTAGCAGAGAAGCATGGCCTCAGACTTGGAGGTGCGGCCTCATCCCAGGTGTTTCACACTTTGCTGGAAACTGCCTACGTGAATGCTGCAGGTCACGGTCTGGGTGAATTTTTATGAAATCAAACTCCATCATGATACTATTTCACGTCGTATTTTTTACGCAATAGCCATGAAATTGTTTGACGTTCTTTAGCTATACCTCTAAGCCTGCTTCTATAGCAGTTTTTACTGGTCATGGCAAAGTAATTCCTGGGTTGACCCAGTTCTTGGCTAGCTGTAGATTGCCTACATAAGCATCCATGTAATCCAGTGTAAATTACATTTTACAGCCTCACTGCCTACTGCTATGAAGTTGTTCTGAAAGTTCAATAGTTCAGACCAATAAAATGAGATTCACAGTTTTAATAAGTGAGCTTTAGGAGGCAGATTTGTGGGCAGAGCCAGGCTAGTTGTTTTTCAGCCTTGAGGCTAAGTGAACAAGACACTACCTTTTAGTTCTATATTTAACATACAGGTATGGTAGTGGTCTTGATCATCTATCTCTCAACAAGGTAGTTAATGCATTTTTCATTGATCTTCACGTAAAAAAAAAAAAAAAAAAAAGCCTTTTTCTGGGTTTGAATTAACTTTGGCTCCACAGCATGGCTTTGTAATGACTGATCCAAAGGTGGATCAGTGATGTCCCAAGTATCTGAGCTTTCTTTCCCAAATGATGTCTCTGTGGTCAGGTCAAAGCTGGACAGTAAAGGTGAAAAGCAGTGATTAGATAAATGTCAGCTCCCCGTGTGGCTGTGTGGAGTATTTCAGTGTTGCTAAATGAGCGTGGCCTCGGGTGAAGAGTGTGATGGAGCAGCTGGCTGTCTGTTGAGACCTTCAGCGCCGCTGGACATCCAGACTGGATGCCTCTGATGCATGTCTCAGGCTGCAGACACTTCCAAGAAAGTCATCCTCCCCACCCCCACCTCCACCTCCACCCCAACCCCACCCTGTGTACATGTTTGTGTGTGTCCGTGTTCATGTTTATGCTCAAGTTAAAGTACATGGATGTCTGCTTCATGCGTACTATGTAGACACTTCCAAGACACTTCCAAGAAAGTCATCCTCCCCACCCCCACCTCCACCTCCACCCCAACCCCACCCTGTGTACAAACATGTACTATGTAAATGTGCTGAAGAAATGATCTTAACTATCTAGCTGAAAAGATTTTTCTGATGTCATGTCTTCGGAACGTTCACATTTTCTGGTTTTATTAAACATCCTTGCCAGCTAAATTGATTTCATGTAATGACTGTATTTACAGAAAGATTACATAGTTGGTCAAATTGGGTGGAAAAAAAAATTATTTCTTTTTTCCAAGGACATTTTTGCAGAAAATTAAAAGAGCTCAACATGTACCACCAAGTATTTTGGAATCAGAAGCAAATTACAGTTTGAACATTATTATATTTGTGTTCATCATTTGTTTTAAAACGAATCAAAATTCCTCAGAACTGTTTTGATTTTATTAGTTTAAATCTGACAAGAGACATATGCCAAATATTTCCAATCATTATGGTTGTTCAGTACTTGTATTTGTCCACCAAAGGGGAAAAGTATAGAGAGAATGTAATGTGCACATCATGTGACTAAAACAAGCTCTCCATTGAAACCCCCACAGATTCCGATTTTTTTTTTTTTTTAGGGTTAGCAGCTCCTTAATGCTCCTCAAAACGCATCTGCGACGCAGTCGGAGCATTGTAATTCCAAGGTCACAAGTTTCTCCACTCCTCTAATGAGGCGTGCTGCAAATTTGAGATCAAATGCAAATCACGTCGAGAGGGCAGTGGGAAGGGCGAGGCAGGCGAAGACGGAGCTCCTGAAACGAGGCCAGTCTCAGCTGTTCGCCTGGAGACTCGTGAGGGGCAAGGAGATGTTGATCTGTCTGCGCTGAGAAAAACCATGTGTCACCTCAAAAACACAGCCCCCCCTCCTCCATCCCACTGCGGCCACATGGGGACCGGGTAGACATGATGTTCTTCACTTCCTTCCTCTGTATTACACAATGTGACCCACTTTGCTTTGGGTGTTCAAATGAAATATTAAATTAGTGGCAACAGGTTATGTGATGGGCATTCACTTTGTTCATGTAATAAATGAAATAGAAAGATGGCTTGAATCAGCTGAAGAAAAACTGTCAAATTGCTTTTAAAAGGTGTTTTTTTATTTTGTATAACGGATGATTGTAATTTTAGACAGTGTGGACCCAGCAGTGAATCAACTAAAAAAATAGTGAACGGTTTAGCCTATAGTTTATGTTATTTCTTGCTCATCTCTGATCTTAGTAAGACCATAACAGCAAGAAAACAGCCACTGCAAAACCATTTGTTAACACCATTTGAAATGTTTTTTAGTACGGTTTGTGTTGTCATTAGTTGTGCTAAAGACTGTGGATTGTCCGAATGAACAACCTGGTTTGCTAACCATGCAAAGTTATCAGTTTGGTAGATAACTCGATGACAAAATAATTGAGCTCGTCACATACAAGGGCCAATCAAAATGTTCAAAGACTGCTCCTGTTGCGCGGAGCACAGCACTGACGCACACGGAGCTGGGGGAAGCTCTCTATCATCTCCAGACTCCCTCTTCACTCCATTACATATTTCCTATGTATTAGTTGGAGAGATAGCTTCTTCACTCAGAGTACCAAGGTTGCAATGTTATGTCCCTGAGTTTGGACTACTGGCATGTATGCACATTCAATGTTTTTAACCAAATATCTTACCTATTGCACCTTTAAATGTTATTGGCCTGGGCAATACCAGCTTCTGTTCTCCAGACTGATTACAGTGCTGCTCCTGTATGAAATCAAAACAGATGCTTTTGCTCATGTGGAAGTTGTTAAATAAGGTTAACCCAACAGAATATCCAGGTTACATCTAACACAAACCTCCTCTAGATAAACAGTTGTTACAGAGGAGAACACACTGTAGCTGCAATATTTTCACAAATTCACCTGCTCTGCTAAAGATTTACATCAGTATTTTAAACCTTCTCCCAACACTGTAGTATGTACAGTAGGCATGGATATTTACACAAATGCAAAAGTACTTTCTCCTTTCCTCTACAATGTCTTTACTTCCACATATTTTTTTCTCTGTATGTACAAGCTGGATTTGACAGTCTAAGTATTTTATTGTCATTGGATTCATACAAGGAACCGACATTGTGAATCACAGGCTGCATTATAAAATATTACAAATAAAAATGCCAAACTTCTTTAAAGATGCCTGAAAAGGTCTGGTTGTGAACCACATTGTCACATTACTGCACACAATCTGAAGAAGATCATTTAACCAAACATCTCCTCCAAAAAGGAGGCATCAGGTAATTTTTGGAAAAAAAAACATGACCTATATTCAGTCTTCTGTAAAGACACTGTAAGAGAATACAGATACATCAGCAGTCCAACAGATTGGTAGGATGGGCGAGTGTCCAAGTTTGGATGTGAAGAGAACAGCTTGAAGGCTAATGAGTCAGTCAAGTGGATATCCTCTAGAAAAATATGTCAGGAGCTGCTCTCATCTCGGCAATGTGCTTAACTGAACTATGTCTTAAATCCTCTTTAGACACACAGACCCTGCTTGGAATATTTAGACTAACGAAGCAGAATAAACCTATCAACCTGTTGGACAACATGTGAAAAATACCACATCACTATGTTCAGCATCTCTCCCACTCAGTCTGTAAGAACACAGAGGGAGCGCTGAGTTGTGTAAGACTTTATGAAGCAAAGCAGAATATATAATTCACTGTTATGCAAACAGATCAGAAGGAATATGACCCCACAACTTTATGACCATAAATCAAAAAGTCTAACTCAAATTGACCAATCAGTTTTGCTCAGCGTTTAGATTTCAATATAAAACAATAATATAAAGAAATGTTTGGTCAGTTTTCACTGAATTGCAAAACCCTTCACATCTTACACTGTTTAAAATGAGGAAAAAAAAATCAGAATGAATGAACAGTAAAGATGTAAGCAACCTTCTGCCTGTCATCAAAGCACTCAGCACAGGTTAAAGCCTGTAAGACAACAGGAAGTCTACCAATTTAACTAGTGGGCAGCCCTTCAATCTTTGAAACACTTGAAGCCAGTAATGCAGTGCTGGGTAAGTGCTTGTATGCACATCATGGACTTTGCATGATTGAATCTTTGAAATTATTATTTTTGTATCGTCTCTTATGTATTTCGTATTATATCAAAATGTATTATTTATAACACTTTTGATCACCCTATTTTATTTTTTACAGGTCCATATCAAAACTAAACTGTCTGCTGGAAACGATACTGATTTAATAAATCAACTGTATGTGCTCAGCGTCAAACAGCAGACAGACTCAGACGCGAGGTGGTGAACATAGTAAGGAGAGCATTTAGCAGCTTAACAGCAAAATGTTTTCCCCGAACGTTAGTGGAGACAAAACCTGAGCTTAAAGAATATTGAACTTAGATTCATCCGGTGGGGCTCTATATCAATAATAAGTTCACCATATAAACTTGAAAGGATGATGAATCGATGTTGTTTTCACTGCCCCCAAGTGGCCAAAAGAATCAGTTTTGCATTCAAAGATCGTAGTGCTTAATTATTAAATAACACAAAACAAAAAGAAAGAAACGGCATTTCTTTTTGGTTTTGAATCTGACTCTGTTCTCTTTGCTCCATGTTCCTAAATGTAATCATTAAAAAAATCAATCATGCATGCTTTTATAGCTTTTCAAGATGATACTGAATTCATTGCTCTAATGTTAATGTTTAATGTTTAAGTATTGCTAATATCCTATTTGAATTTCCTTCTGAGTTACTTTACAAGAGTACAATAGCAACAAAAAAGAAAGAAAAAATATATTTGTTTCTTTAAAAAGAAGTTAACTTGAGAACATCCCCTCCCTCCCTCCACTGCTAGGCTCAGACAACATAATTCATCCCATGTAAAGAATCAAGACACTTTGGATATACGTATGTGTAACTGCTGTTGTATCAGGGACACCTCGTAAAACCCTGACAAAAAGACTAGCACGTCAGATCATTTTATTAATCTTTTCCTCCTGTCGAGTAAAAATGTCTCCATGACATTGACCAGTAGGAACACATGGCAAAAGGTGAAAGATGGACGACCCGAAACAGAGTTTCCTTTTTGACTGGTCAGTGACCAACATTGTTGTCTGGATTGTGTCTCTCCAAGCCAAGGCAGGAATATCTGACTCTGTACCTCAAAGATCTCACAGTGAAACATATCAAGTGGTCTGAACAAGTATCATAACCTGAATCTTTCATGCAGGAAGTGGATATATAAGAGAACTCTTCATTAAAACTTTGAGGAGGAATTTTAGTCTGTTCTATAAATATTCGGACAATTGATCAGGCTCTGTGCTTCAGCACATTCACTTTGAAATCCAATAGTGGATATTACATTAATGTGACAAGTCTCAGTTTTAATTTTAGTAGGTTTACATCAATATAGAAAGAATTGTGTGTGAGATATCATCCTTTCATCAGATAATGCACAACATTTAGGAGTTCAAAGAAAATTGGACAGACGCACATTAAATCAAACAGAAGCATCATTTTGGGAAAAGTCATTGCGGTCACGTCTTTGACGGAAAGTGACGGACACTTTAGGAGATGGTTTGTATTTTAGAGTTTGTATTTGGATCATTGTAGAACTCCACCAATTTCCTTTTGTATGTTTTTTTGTGAACTGCAAAATGGAGAGCAAGCTTGACTTACTGTGCAGTCATTAAGGTTTTTTTTTGTCATCATCCACAAGATTTGTGCTCATCTGCCATTTTCTAGTTCTTCTCTGCTGACCTGCTTTTTTCAAATGAACTGCTGAACTACTAATTTTGGCAAACCGACCACATTTGACAACCATTTCAACCACATTTTTTTGTATTATTTGGTATTGCTGAATCACAGCAGCAAATGTGTATGTAACGTGTAATGATTAAATTTTGTTATAGGAACAATAAATTGCTTTCGTCAGTGGTTTTAGGAAAAACATGAAAAAATGTGAACCTGTCCTTAAATGTCAATACACTTAAAATAAAAATGTTCTTGCCAGAATTAAGATTCACAAAAGAAGCTACAGATACCAAGAGAAAGTTATTTACTGCATTAATTGGCCATGAATAGAGTTGCATATTTCACAATGAAAGACATTTACGTCCATCTCGATTATCAGGGTGTTAATAAGAAAAATTCAAATACTCACTAAATTCCCTTTTCTTTATAAAATGTTGCAGCCCAAATGTTTGTATGTGCTTCATTTTGTGTCACCGCCAGGCTTAAGGTCCCAACTCTCAAAGAGAAAATTGGACAATCCTCTTTAGGGGGTTACCAACACTAAATTGAATGAGCGACTGAGTCCTCTGTCGTGACGTTTGGCGCTCTGTGGAAGCTCTCCTCAAACTGGTGTCTGTCTGATGAGGACAGGCACTGTTTCTTCAGCAGAGGCAGGCACACAAGCCTCATGTAAATTCATGAGTGTAGAGTGGGAGTGACTCTCTCCTCATCATGACAGCTCTCCTGCAGTGAATCACTAAATGGGCTGTGAGCAGCAGCCGCAGGGGAGAGAGCCCACAGTGGAGCCACCGACACACATCCACAGCTCCCAACAGAGGGTCATCTGGATGAGGAAATTTAATCAGACTCCTGACAACTTTGCATCTTAGTATTAACACAGGGAGCTACACTTTTAAAGAAAAACCTCTTGGTAGCAAGAAAACAACAAGGATTAATGGAGGTTCCGTATGAATACTTTTACGACTGAGTTTTGCTATGCTGCTTTCCTTCACTGTGCTCACATCCAAATGTCACAACCTTGGTTTTTCTCTTTTTGTTTCTGGGGATGAAGCAGATGCATTTTCTCTTTTTTTACTGCAGTGAAATGAAACCTGGTGCTCAAGGAAGTCTGGACTCTGAAAACCCCTCCCATCCCTATACAGTACTAGTTAACATTATAACATAATGGAAGTGATAAAAGAGACATCATCCATTTGGTCACATCATCAGACTATTCTGGTGCACTGATTCAGTTCTTGAAGCTCCATTAATTGACATTAGCATGTCCAGAAGACACAGCAATCTTTACATTCATTCAGAGTTGTGTTTCAGGCTCTCCAATGAATTCCAGTCCAATAACTCACTTTATTAAATTAACCTTAAATTTGTAAATTCATGAAGGGATGAAGAGTTAAAGATGCTGTAAAGTAGAAATGAAAATGAGTTTTAAGTTCATCACATCACAGAAGTATGGGTCGTTAACTACCCATCCAAATTTGAATGAAAAAAAATCTGACAAGTTTGTTAAATTAGGCTTTGAAATCGTGAGAAAAAAATCATCAGTCTTCTCTGCTCTGAGACTGGGGGGGCGTGTCACCTGAAGGAGCTGAAGCTCCGCCCATTCGCTGGAAGGTGTTCAGTGTTCAGTAGGATAGTCCTGTGGCTGCAGTTCTTTTCCCCACTAAGCGGTCCGTCTGACATCCAACCTCTCGGTGACTTCATACATGATGTCCCACTGGCACTCTGTCTCTCTGCTGGATGGAGCAGCCTGCTTTGTGAAAACACAATAGAATTATAATGTATTTGTCCAATGAGTGAAACATACAGATGCAATCAAATCCAGCTTGTCCCCCTGAGCTGTAACACAGGAGTCAAACTGGACACCAGAGACAGCAGACAGTGAGTCTCCAACTACTTCTAACACACCTGAATAACAACAATGGAGATAATAAGAGTGGAGGAGTTGATTTAGTTCGGTAATGAATGCAACATGCACAACGCTGCATTACACCACATGTCAATTCATTACACCACGTCAATTCATTACATCACATCAATTCATTACATCACGCCAATTCATTACATCATGTCAATTCATTACATCACGCCAATTCATTACATCATGTCAATTCATTACATCACATCAATTCATTACATCGCATGTTAATTCATTACATCACGTCAATTCATTACATCACGCCAATTCATTACATCATGTCAATTCATTACATCACATCAATTCATTACATCGCATGTTAATTCATTACATCACGTCAATTCATTACATCACGTCAATTCATTACATCGCATGTTAATTCATTACATCACGTCAATTCATTATATCACATCAATTCATTACATCACGCCAATTCATTACATCACATCAATTCATTACATCACATGTTAATTCATTACATCACGTCAATTCATTACATCACGTTAATTCATTACATCACGTCAATTCATTACATCACATGTTAATTCATTACATCACATGTTAATTCATTAGATCACGTCAATTCATTACATCACATCAATTAATTACATCACATGTTAATTCATTACATCACATCAATTCATCACATCAATTCATTACATCACATGTTAATTCATTACATCACATCAATTCATCATCATCAATTCATTACATCACATCAATTCATCACATCAATTCATTACATCACATGTTAATTCATTACATCACATGTTAATTCATTACATCACATCAATTCATTACATCACGTCAATTCATTACATCACATCAATTCATTACATCACATGATAATTCATTACATCACATGATAATTCATTACATCACGTCAATTCAAACTTTGCACCTGCTCAGGTCGAGCTGAAAGTCTTTCTCTTCCACTGATGTTCCTCCTCCACCACCTCCACCTCCTCCTGCTCTCTGCAGCCTCCTGCACATGTAGTCGGGCTCGTTTATCCGGACCGGTACCGGTACATGTAACCGAGAGGGTCGGTGATTGTAACGTTACACCGGAGTACAAAAACAACAACCCTCATTAATCGGGAGGACAAGATCTCCTCTGGTCCATGTTCACCATCACCCCGACATGTAAAATAGAGTTACATATATTATAGTTCCTTATCGTAGCTATATTGATACGCTTAAAACAATCTGCGGTTATCGGAGCATTTTCCTCTGAACTCTGCTACGAGCTCAATAGAAGCTAATTAGCACATTAGCTCCCATTTCATGAAAATAAAGTTATTCTACACCGAGTAAAATCACGTTAGCGGTTTGCACCGCGGACTAAATGTAGTAGAGTTACTGTGGAAAAGTTATCTAGTATAATTATAACAAGCGCACAGAACTTACGCTGCGTGGTGGACTGCCGGCAGTAGTGGAGGAGACTGCCGGCGGTGCGATCGGGCTGCGGACACAGCCGGCGGTCCGGTCCGGTCCGGCGGCCGTGGACGGTGCCGGTGTGAGCGGAAGATGAACGGCCGTGAGGGTGAAACTCAGATTGGCTCCGCCGCTGCAGGAGAAGCGGTGCGTCTGTGAACTCCGTCCGTCTCCTGTCCAAGTTGAAACTATCAGCCGTGAAATGGGTCACTGCAGAGCTGTTGGTGTTCATCCTACGGTCTCCTTCAGCGTGGCTCTTCACGAAATCAATCCACCTCTTTTTCCTTCATCAGTAGGGAATTTAAATAGCGATGCAGCGCTGCTTTGGAGGTTCTTGCTTCCAGGAAAGATGCACTTGCGGGTGGAGGGAGACGTCCTGTAGCAGTTGGCTGATGTACAATAACAATCTGACTACTGCAGGAGTAGAACTGAAGTCCAGTGGGATGACCTCTTATGCAAATGAGCTCCAGGCTTTTATAGTGTTTCACCGTGTGAGAGGAGGAGCCATGCAGAAGGTTATATAAACCGGCTGTGATCTGACGTAGTTAGGTTGTTGTGAGGTAGATAGGTTAGGTTTTAGCCCCGCCTAAAAAAACCTGAGCTGAAAACAGATGAGAAACTGTTTAACGGTCTAACTCCACATTTCAATGCGACAAAGTTTAAAAGCTTTGCACATGCTTTCAGCAACTCATTTCACACGTATATAATGTACTGAGAAGCAAATCTTGGAATTTGCTTTACAGCATCTTTTAACCTGCAATTAATATATTTATTTGCCACTTGGGGGCAACAAAAACATGCTGTGATACATAGAAAGTTGATGTGGCTAACATGTTTCAAACATGCAGCATAACAGTAGTATCATTAGCATCTATTTAGAACGATATGATATCGTGAATCTCATATTCACTTTCATTTAGCTCTGTTTTTGGTCTCTACTAGCTCCTCAGAGAATGTGCGGCTGTTTATCTCCTGAACAATGTGTTTACCTCGTCACTAAATTTCTTTGACCCAGAGCAGGTAGAGTATATTGTCTGTCTGCTGTGGTTACAACTACGCAACCAAAACAGTAAAGCTGTATGTTAGAAATAGAAATAAATGAACTGAAAGACACCAAAATGCTCCATAGAGCTTAAGAGAGCTCCAGAGGCAGGTGGACATTCTTAGTGGGTTTGTGATTATGAGAGATCCCTTTCACATTCATGTAGCCCTGTGATCCATTATTGCTAAAATGTTGCCTCTTTAATATCCCTTAAAGAAAGAGTGAGCTGCGGATATCCCAGATTATACGTATCTAATTACAGCAGAGAAGAATAGATCTGGCCACTGAATGCATCAAAGTCAAGCAATACTTCAGTAGCAATTTCACACTAATGGATGTTTAAACTAGTCTGCATTGTCCTTGAATTCATACGCTGACTGGCACAAATCAGGAGATGAATCTGACTGCTGCTTTTGAGGTTCATAACAGTGAAAATCAGAGCTTTGAAAGGTGACCATATGTTCTGGATCTAGAGTAAACTCATCACCCTTTTCTTTCTTTTGCTCTTTTTAAAGATTCTGTTATCCCATTAGGCTGTGTGTATGCTTTAAGGAGCGCCACCTCCGTCGGTAACATCTAGCAGGATCCTATTAAAATATTGCAACTGAGGGGATTATTTCAGTCCGTGTTAATTTCTAGGTCTGGATGGCTCACTGACAATGCAAGTCATTCACTGCAAAAAAAAAACTCTGAAAAATAACAGTTTCACTGCTGCGTGAGGCTGAAAAGAAGCCATGTCAGTGTGTGGTTACAGTCTAATACTGATTTAGTCCCCAGATACATTTCTGGATGTAAGAGCTAGGTTAGTAATTGGCCTGAATGGTCGCACAGTGAGAGTCTGTTGAACAATACCTTCATTTACTCCTACCCCTGTGGTTGGATGTTTACCTGTCTGACATGACAGACAAGGTTATGATCTAATTACAGTCTCCATTTATACACAATCCAGCTTTTCTGTTCTTTTACAGTGAGATCATACAATGACACATCAGCCTGAGCTCAATGGTAATGAGAGCACGGAAAATGAGCCTCCTGACAGGTCAGCATTATCTATTGGCCATTATCCTCAACCAAGCAGACACTGCTTTTGGGCCTGCCTCTAGGGTCAACCAATCATGTTAGTGTGTGAAAGCTCATCACATTACCAAGGAAACAATTAGAACAGATAATGCTGTTATGTAATATTGATTTGTATATGTCACTGCCAACACAGTTTTACCAAAGTCAATGGGAGTTCCTCAAGGTTCAGTTCTGGGTTCTGTAATGTTCACAATTTGTATAACGATCCTTTAGGCAAAATTGCAATTGATTATAGTGATGTTTTCTATAAACACACCCATGCCTCCACTCTTAATCCCACAGATTCAATTTATCACTCAGCCCTAAGCTTTATTGCCAGTGACAGCTATTCCACGCATTATTGCGTCTTGAATGAAAAGGTTGGGTCTCTAACAGTAAGACGTGACCAGCATTGATTTATATTTATCTATAATGCCCTTAATGACCAATTACCATCATATATCACTTCCTTATTAAATTGGTCCTATAAGCAGCCTTTATTTGGGTCATTCATGTGATTGGCTAATACTGGCTAATAGTCCCTCATGCAGATAAAGAATTTAGGAAAGCTGCCTGGTTATTGTGCTGCACACAGGAGCGTCGTGCTGTTTGTTGACCGGAGCACATCTGCGACACACTCACACAAGTGCACATACAAGCACACACAGGCAAGTGTGCTCTTAACTTGTGGCTTATTTCTGAGGTTGTGTAACCACTGTCAAATTCACATACACAAGTCAATAATATAGCCCACATAATTTAATCTCTTCCATTTCATTAAATCAACAATATAATCCTGTTTCTAATGGTTGTCCTGGATTGTTAATCTTATGTATTTTAGTCTGATTTTAGTCACAACAGCTTCCTGCAAATGTTTTCAAATAAAACACGAAAGGATTTTTAATTTGAACAGGAAGTGTTTGTAATAAAGTGTAATGCAGTAACTTATACGGGGCAAACAGGAACAGATTTGAGTTGTTAGGAATCAATCAATACACTTTAAATGTCAAAATGACAACTTTGACCATTTCATTTATTTTTATTGGCTCTCTTGCATTGTATGTTTTATAGTTGATTGGATCTTCATGCACTTAAAAAAAATGTGAATGAATTCACAGAAGAGAACTGTGAACATTTATTTTCTCACTTGAAGACAACAAAACCTTAGCTTCATTCTGGTGTGCTGCAGCAGCACTGCACCGATGACTGCACACACCTGAAACTTTGCAACACGCATTAAAAAAAACAAGACATGTAGTTATAGATGACATTAAAACCATAACTATAAACTACTCCTGAATCTGTTTTTAATGGTGTTCTGTTGTTGTGTGGTTTTGCACACCTAATTATGCTGATTGTATGTTTATTCTGTTTCCAATTGTACTTCCAACATCCTTGAGATTAAATGAAGTTTGAATAAATGAGTGAGTGAATGAACAACACGTTTATAAAGTACCGTGACCTTTAACCACACACTCGACTTGGTTGGAGATGGAAGTGTTTGGACAGTTTCTGTCTCCCTGCCTGCTAATATGTCTTCATTTGAAGGCTGACAGGAGTATGCTACCCAGGCAGCAGTTTTCTACTGTACTGCAAGGTGCAATGACATGTTGTGATGAATGTAATTAATTACAGTGGCAATGGTAGGCAACCTGCAGCCGTATTCCTCCTCCTCGCTCCCTTCTCCTGCGTGGAGAAAGCAGCATCTCCCTCTCCCCACCAGTTCATCTCTATTAGGGAGCAAATGAGCTGTCGAGCTGCCCGCAGAAGTGCTTCAACAAACGAAGAATGGGAGTCGGTCCTCATGAGGGGCGCCCGCTGTCCTACAGGCATCTGCTTTCCACTCGGCACGCACGAGCCACTGATCGATCAAAAATCTCGACACTAATTGCTTCTTTAAAAGAAAAAGTAAGCCTTTATAAGCCACCTTAAAAACATTGATTAAAAATGTAGCTCCGTAAACTTGCTCATTAGGGATGACTTCGGTAACAGCAGTGGCCATTGCTCAAGATATATCAATGTGGTCTGTGTAATTGTAAATTCTGACCAGAACAGACAATGCTCCCAAGCCACTCATTTGTCTTAATACTTATAAACTCCTTATCCTTCATATCCTTTTTTGCTCCATCATCGATACAGCAGCCAAACCGGACAGACCAGCTGTCAGACAAGTACACCACATCCCTGAAAAAATGTTCTCAAAAGCTTAAAATGCTAAATGTTTTCAAGAAAGTGGACAAAATCCAAACAGCGGTGGCCGCTGAGACCTTCAGGCGACGTCAGAGGCAGGAGAACCCTAGCAGTGCTGACCTTTGGGTGTCGGAGTGATCAATCAGCCTGACCCTCTGGCTCTCCTAAACAACCTAGTCTGTATCCTTGATATCTGCCAAATTGGAGGCATAACATTAATCTCATTGCAGACTGGTGATGAGAGCATCAGACACTGAGTGCAACTTCCTGGGTGCTCCAGCTTCTCATCTCAAATCATCCCTCCGTTTATCATAATCAAAGACTTAACAGCTGTAGAACTTGTTCTCTGGATGTTTACACATGAGTTCTTTCATATTGACCTGCTAACTTCTTGTACATCAATAAAAATCATCACAGACAAGACATGTTTTTCTACCTTACTGGGTTTCTTGAAACACTGTGTCTCACCAAAAGGACACAGACATCATTTGTTGGAAATCACTGACAAATGAACTTTCAGAATACTCTAAACCACGTTTCTTTTTCCAAGGCAATAACATTTTAGGAAAAGGTTAATGTTTCACGATCAACAGATATTTCATATCAATGCTCAACAGTCAAAAAGAGCTTCATCACGGCAGCCTGATTCCAGACACATCGGGGAAGCCTGTGCTGTGATCATCTGACTAAATCATTGCTGTAGAAACATTTAAATAGGTTGGTGTTAATCACTGTTTCTGTCAGCCAAAAAGGAGGTTTGATGTCAGGGCTTTTTCCACCTCATCTCTCTCATGTCTGATCTGTTCAGTGGTCGCGTCATTTCATGTCTGGTAACACACCCGACAGGCCCCTAGAGGACTCCGTATCAAAATCACATTTTGCCTCACCAAGCCGTGAAGAGTACACGCATGCATGACCAGGGTCAAAGGAGGCGGTCATGTGATAAAGTATAAAAAGTGACTGTGTGCATAGGGAGGTAGGTAAGTCGGAAGTGGTGCTGTGGAAAAATTGCTAAATTTTTAAAACACCTGCTGCCAGCGCAAAGGAATTTTTTTTATGTTGCAGCACAGTAGAGTGTTGAAAAATATGCATGTAGGTACAGCTTTGTATACGAACAGAGATGTCAGAACTCTGTTTCCATTGGTCAGAGCACGACATTGTCTCACATTTAGGACCTGGGCCTCGAACCTTTAACCTCTTACCCAGGTTATGCCGAGCTGGGTCGAGCTTTAAAATACACACCAAGGGAAACAGTCTGGCTTTAAACAAGGTGTAGTCATGGATTCAGACCTCAATCTGAACAGTCATATTAAGACAATTACAAAATCAGCCTACTATCACAAGAAGATTATATCAAGGATTATAGGATTTATGCCACAACAGGATTTGGAAAAACTTGTTCATGCATTTACCTTCAGGAGACTTGACTACCGTAACGGTGTGTTTACAGGTCTCTGCAAAAAGTCCATCAGACAGCTGCAGCTGATTCAGAACGTGTTCAGTTTTTATGCTCCACATATCTGGAACAAACTCCCAGAAACCTGCAGGTCTGCTGCAACTCTCGGCTCCTTTAAATCAAGACTGAAGACTTTTCTGTTTGCTGCCATTCACTGAACCAGATTTGAGGATGTCTTAAACTGCACTGTAACTTTTATCCTATTTTTAGCTTGCTTAATGTTTTAATCATTGTTCTTTATTGTTTTTAAATTTCCTTTTGTCTTGTGTTTTGATGATGTGAATGGTTTTATGTGAAGCACTTTGAATTGCCTTTTTGAGATGTGCTATACAAATGAACCTGCGTTACTTTTAAACACTGCAACCAATCACTAAAGACAAAATAAAGTGATTTTGAATTAGTAGTTAACACAAGAATAGTGATAACCATAAGCGTATTACTAACAGAACAGAAAAGACTGGACCAGTGAGAAATTGAAATACAGTGCTGCAGTGTTATTTTTTTTATCTTTTTACAAACATAATTCTAACATACTCTGGCGGGTTGGTGTCCGTGTCTAATCTGCTAATTCATTTCTCTTCCTGATACTATGTTAACTATATTTAGATGAGCTGGGGAGGTACAAATGGTGGATCTGACTCCTCAATCTCTGAAGACACTTTGCTGTTAAGTGGGAGAAGTTGAATGAGAGTCTATGGAGCCAGCGTCTTTTTAGAGCCAACCCCGAGTGGCCCTCAGCGGTATTGCATGTTAAGGCACTTCTGCATCTGCCAAATATTTTCAGACCTGGAAGCTACATTTACTTTTATATACAGTCTATGCCTAAACCTTAGGTATCTTACTTACTGATATGGACACAGTACCCTCTAGTGGACTGACGTGTATTACTCAAATGTTGGTGTAGTATCACATTATTTCAGTACAGAAACACTCAAAAATTTAAAATCTGTTACATATTTTGCATTCAGTTTGATGTAGGTCGTACTTGGCTGCTTTATAGTATAGTAGCATCTAAAAACATGATTTGAACACACTCTTCATGTAGTTTGTTTAAAACTGACTACTACCCCGAACATGACAACTCTAAATACGTGAAAACAGACCGATTACGTGAAAAGAAGGGCTTGAGGAGATAAACCTACAGAGAAATATCAGCCGAATGTGTAGCTCCCTTCGGCTTCGTGAAGCTCTACACTAGTTTCACTTGACTGTTCAACTGCTCTGGACTCAGCTTCAACATTTAGGTTCAGACTTACTGCTCTCAGAGTTGGCCACAGCGGGCTGCAGGTTTGAGAGAAATTGTTCTGGTAAACCAACTGTAGGCTACATTCATGCCCAGCACCAAACAGCACTCTCTTTTGTTTTCATGGTGACTGGCAGCCAGTGTTTTAGGTGTATTTCAGATTTAGAGACATTTGATTGTACAAACATATGAACAAGAACTGAGCAAATATCAGTCACGGGAGCCGCAGACTAAAAATATGAATTTCAGTGCTGGTGAGAACCTGATGAAATACAGTGTCTACCTTCATACTCACCTACCTGCTACCTGTGCACATTGCTTGGCGTGAGTCACACTTTCCAGAATTGTGTATGGATATTTGTATTTCAATACAAGTCCAGTTGTAGGACAATTTAACATGGATCATTCGATTTTCAAATGTAGCTTTTAAGGTTGGAGTTAAGTGATTAGTAGGTCTCCAGGAAATAGATGCGAGTCACTTAATTGACCTCTAAAGTGATGAAAACATGACAGAGTGTGTGAGAAATAGACACCAGAGTAAGTGGATGAGATTGTTGTAGCAGCAGCTCCTCCTGCAGATGAATACAGATTGAGGAACAAACCAAATCCCTATCAGTCCACCACACGGCATGTCTCATCACCGTGCATGTTACTCTGCTTTCTACTGTTCAGCCATCCTGGTACAGTATCTTAAAATGGCACTTACTTATAGCACTTTGTAGTTTGGCTTTCTTGAAGAAATTGTATTGTCTTGATTCTTGTTGTCGTGGGTTTGTACCCTCATGGTTGAAATGCACTTATTGTAAGTCACTTTGGATAAAAGCATCAGCTAAATGTAATGTACCTCGCAAAGTCAGCTCATTTGATGTAACATCACTATAACAAACAGGGAGGACAGGAGTGTAAAGCATCCCACTTTAACAGGTGGAGCACAACACGAGCGTGAGGAGCTGTCAATCATGCCCAGAGTGTACTCTTCCACGCAGGACACATCTAATCACACAGCAGAAGAGTAAACACCTGTGAGGGTGATAGAGAGTGTGAAAGGGCTTTAAGGTCCTACTTCAGATCAAATCAATTCTTCTCTCTGAGATTTGTCAACCTTTGACCCATGACTCAGCTGCACACGCTGGTAGATGCCTAAAGAGCAACGTTCTCTCTGTTAAGTGATGGCCGGTGGTGGAGCGAGTGTGTGTGTGAGAGAGAGAGAGAGAGAGAGAGAGAGAGAGAGAGAGAGAGAGATCCCCAGCAGGGGCAGGCAGAGGCAGGTCAGAGTTCTCCTGCTGGGGCTGAGTCCGAAACGCACTGCTGGAACAGCAGCGAGACGGATGTGGAAGAACCAGAGGCGGGACTCTGGGAGCAGCAGGCTCGACGTCCATGATGATCTCCGTAGATTGAAGCAGGACTTACAGGCCAGAGCTGACTGGGGACCTCCGTGGGGTGACAGCAGGTGAGAGTCGACGGGTGGGGGGGGGGGGGTGGCAAAAAAAAAAAAAAAAAAGAGGATCGAAACTTGCAGCAGCTGTGGCAGCGTGATACCGGGTGAGAAGACAGAACGGACTGGCAAGGCAGGAGTGCAGGACCAGGGTTGATATACTCCAGGAGGTGATCAACTTGATCGCCAGCAGCTGTGCAGACCAAACAGGGGCGTGGCCATGGAGGAGTCTGGAGGCAGCAGTGGAGAAACAGAGCAAAACACCAAGAACATGGCAAACCATAACAAACAGGGAATGACAGAACACATGAGGAGAGGAGATGGGGGGGGGGGGCGAAGGTTAAAACACACAGGGTCAGACAGGGATGCTGACACTCTCAAAACTATTCATTTGATGCTCATGACTCAAACCTTTAAAAAGGAGAAACACTCACAAACAATTTACAATCAAAAACTATTCCGATCATCAGCCGTTGTCTCCACACAGACATCCGGAGGAGAAGTGCTGCGTGTTGGAAAACAGGTGCAAAGTGTAAGTGTGCACTGTAGAATTAACCTGCTGGTTTCAGTCATCTTTCACAACATCCATTGCAATATGTTTCTGGAAGGGCATCTTTAACACTAATGTTAAATCATCTTCACAAAACGAGGTGTAATCTTTGATAAAAACCTGAACTTTGACCTTTAAAAAAACTACTGCAAACCTGCTTCTTCCGGCTCTGGAATATCCCTAAACTCAAATCAATGCTGTCCACCAGAGATCTGTTTTTTTTGTTTGTTTTTTTAACGTCTTGACTGCTGCAGTGTTCTTTTCTTCTGTCTCTTGTCGCATCCCCAACTACTTCAAAACGCTGCATCCAGGCCGGTAACCAGAACCAACCACAGATCCCATCATCCCATCCTGGCATAGCCTACCTTAACTGGCTTTCACTGTAGAAAAGATTTAAAGACACTGCTCATGACTCACAAGGCCCTACGTGATCTTGCACCATCACAGATCTCTGAACTTTTGTTGCCCCATTTCACTTTTCAGCTGCTCAGATCATCCAGTCAAGGTCTCATAGCTGCACACCGCACACTCCACAAATCCAAAAAACGACTGTGCTTTTGTCGTTTGGGCCAATGTGACTGTGAATATCTCATTTTTGTGTTATCTATGGATATTTTTGCTTTGTTTTTCTGTTTATACAGCCAGTGGAGCACGTGGTAACTTTGTTTTAAAGTTTTTTCATCCCGGTATTTTCATTTTACAGTGGTCAAACAAGCTCAGGTCATCGGTCAGGAGTTCACACAAGCTACCAAACACAATGGGGCTGACCTACTGGCGCAACAAGTTTTAACATTACTTCAAACCTCTGTTTTTAAACTTGATTTGTAGACAGAGGTCATCCTGTGAAAAACATATTGCTTGAATTAAAGCACAGTGCTTGAAGCAGAAGAATACCCTCACTTTTAATGTGACTAGAATGTATTTTATAAACAGTATCAAAGGTTTACGTGCAAGTTTCAGTTCATGCAGGACACTAGTGCTCAACGACCCTTTAGGCTGTTGTTAAAGTCATCACATGTTCAGTATCAGGAGATAAAACATCATTAGGTCACTGTTGAAGCAGGACAGCAACATTTTCATTCCATCAAACTGCATTCGTCTTACAGTGTATGATATACTGGCAGCATGTGTGTTAATCTCAGTACCTCAAGGTGGTTGATTTTCTCTTCATCTCACATGGAAACTGATTCAAATACAATCTGTAACATCAGCCACAATATTCCCATTGAATATTCCCTTTTCATGTGAAACGCAGCCTGTAGTGTATTCAGGGTTATGAAGAAATCATGAAACTGATATTTCAAGTATTGAAGGTTGTCGCGCAGTCCACAATAATGTGACATCCAGCCCACCCAGAGCAGCGATGTCGTCCACTCAGCATCATGATCTGCACATGCAGAACATTCAGAAAGATGATGGAGAGGGATTTCAGCCTGAGCACTCATCTACACCCACAATCTATACGACTTCCTGTTTTCAGACATGACGTTCCTCCTGCAATAAACGGAGCAATAAACGGAGCACGCAGCGTTCACCGAGGCATTCATGAGAAATTTAAAGGGGATAATCTTTGAAAATCCGTTAAGGTATGGTTCTCTGCAGTCCCGTCTCAGCTGGGCCAAGCAAACAGGCCGCTTGAGAATTTGGCCCAAAAACAATGTTTTTGTAAGCTGCGCTCAATCAGCGCCGAGCTGCACCACCCAGCACTTTCATTTCCCTCAAGTCCCCCCAACTTATTGCTCCCTGATCTGCGCTGTAATGCAGCGTTCACTCTCTGCTTTCCAAATGGCCACATAAGATGGACGCAAGCAGCGGGAATGAGAAAGTTTGGTGTGGAGAGAAAACAGAGACACAAACAGACAGAAAAGTGTCCTGAGATGAACGTTACTCATCACAATGAAAATGAAAGGGAAAATGAAAGAGAAGTATATTTATAGGTGAGAAAATAATAGCTATTTTTGAAGAAAATAATAGCCATTAATCTGGTGTTAGCAGACAAATGTCAGACTAGTGTCATGAAGGTAAATTTAGAAATGTAACAGGTTGCAGATTAATAGTTACTCTCATTAAACAGTAATAAGTAATGTAACAATTCTAATACAAGTGATGTAATTTATTTACTTAGATTACTTTTTGATGACTTTTCAAACCAATTTTTTTTAAACTTGACAATAAAGCTGAAAAGTCCTGCAGTGTAAATTTTTCAACAGAACTCAGCAGTGATTACTGTCAAACTTTTATTAAAAGTTCTTCAATAGAACTTTAATTCAAATTGAAATGTTTTGATTTTAAAGCTCAACCACCAAAACATATCACAGTATGTCGACCAGAGCTGACTGCAGTGAAGGAAAAATGTGTCCAGAACTTCAAACCAAGTTCACATTCAGTCGACTCCACGCTGCGTAATGAGAGAACGATCAACAGGGCTGAGTGTTCAAAGGTTTTTGATGCTAGTTACTGAGTCTTTTTAAATATCTCTTCGTCTTATCCAACGACATGGCCAACCGCCTTGGTGTGGTTGTTTAGAGTTTGATTTGATTGGTAGACGAGAGGCGGTGTGAATTCAAACAGGAGAACCCATCAAAAACAAGGTTTAGAGTTTGAGCGTATACGGCCAAATGAATGGAGCCTGTGTGGATGTAGAGAGAAGGTGAAAAGAGGCAAAGCAGGAGAATGAACATTATATTCTACATAAAAAACTTTTTTTGTCAACTAATTACATGACTCGCTCTCCAACACTGGTCATGTTATTGTGATGCAGTCGTAGGCTCATGAACTCACCCAGCATGCAGCGGGGCAGAAGGCAGGTAATCCCTCTGTGGCTGACCTCACCTCACTTCACAGACTGTGGAAGAAAACTGAAGCACCTGGAGGGAAAAGTGGAAACAGGAGGAACCTGAGATGAACATACAACAAAATGTAATATAACAGATACTGCACACAGATAAGATTTCATTTAGATGAAACGGGAGGATGTTAAACACATGAAAGTTCATGATATTATGGAGATCAAGAATCAAATACTTTCTGGTGAAATTATTATCTTAGTTTTATGTTTACACATAAGCTTGTGTGATATTTTAGCCAAAATATCACACAAGCATTATCCAAAAGATGTTTGATATCAAAGCCACTTTATGTGGAAGACTCTGGCTTTCAAACAAACTTTCAAAACAAACGGAGACAATCTCAGTGAACGTTTGTGTGTTTTTTCATTCCCTGCCCAGAGATCTCCAAAGTCCGATTTAAAAAAAAAAATTATCTTACATTGAATGGCTTCAATTCTAAAAGTTGCATGATATTTATTTCTCCAACCTCCTTACATTGCATCCCTACAGAGCTCTACTGTTCTGCACAATGAAGGCTCTTTTCACACCTGAAACTCTTAAAACATTACAGTCACTTTATACAGTCAGTGCATAACCAGAACATTACACATTATTTTGATGAACTGCAGCCGACCATCCGTCTTCATTTTGCAAAAATCATTCATGCACAGTCTGACTGTCTGACCTCAAGCTGTTTTTCACTCCAGCAGGACGCTGGCAGTTTGTTGGCCTTCATCTTGATGGCAGGTCGCCATCTAGTGGCTGTCCTTGAGTTCACAGAGGAGTTTACTATCACTATTATAGTTGTTGTTTTCGATCACACTTTCTGCACAACATGATAAAAATCTATTTAACTGGTTTCTAAATACCATTTCAGAATCACACATTTTCCTCTTAGAATTATGAGGTTCTTTCTGCCATTAGGGGCATTTAGAGAAATTGAGTTTCAAAGTTTTTGCATTCCAAAAAGCAAAACTGGTGCGAGGAACGAGTTCCTTTCATACATGAAAATTAACCACACCCTGAATGTATTCTAAATGTACAATATCAAAATCCTGTCATATTTTTTAATGGGTTTTTAAGAACAGGTCAAATGACAATAGAACCTTCTCGTCCCTCATATGCTTGGAGTTATAAGTTTCTATCTCGCCATATCAATGATTTTACAAGGCACACAAATATCAAATTAGAGTTGTAACAGAGTGGCTTCATGTATCTCAAAGTTAAATGTAATGCTTGATGACCTGTGGTCAAACTATGGAGTAAAACTAAAGCTGAATGGACTTTGTTCAGTTTTTGTTTTTTTTACAGTTGTCAGGTTTCACTAACAGTTGCATGGCAAACATTTTTGATATGATATTAGGTTCATATGTTTTTCTGCCATGAAAAGTGTACAAAATATAAACAATAAATACACAGGAGTGCTGTGAGACTGTTGGGATTCATGTAACAAGAAGCTGTTTTCTCATGAGTTCAGTTCGTGAGGAGTCTTTAGTCTTTCGTGCGTAAAAAACAGTTTGGACAAGTTTGATTTGCAGTTTTCATTTACTGTCCATAAATTACTGGAAAATGATTTAGCGAGGTGGCACAGTGGTGCAGTAGTTACCGGTGTCACTTCACACTGAAAAGGTTCTGGGTTCAAATCTGGGCCTGGGCCTTTCTGTGCAGAGTTTCCATGTTCACCCTGTGCCTGCGTGGGTTCTCTCCGGGTACTCTGGCTTCCTCCCAGCATCCAAAAAAACAGGCATCTCAGGTTAATTGGTGGTTTCATAAATGCCCTTTGGTGTGAATGAGAGCATCTTTGTTTCCATCTGTCTCTATGTGGCCTTGTGATAGACTGGCGACCTGTCCTGGGTGAACTCTGCCTTCACCCAATGTGAGCTGGGATAGGCTTCACCCCCCCGTGATCATGTTCAGGATAAAGCGTGTATAGATAATGGATGGATGGATGATTTAGAGAAAAAACTAAAGTTGTTTCAGGATCATTCAGCTGCTTAAAAATAAATAAAACTACAGGACATGTTTGTGCCTGCAGAACAAATGTTCTAGAGTGAAATTCAGAGTCATCTCTTCATGATTTGTCGGTTTTTAAGAGGTCTAGAAATAAGCTGCCATACTTATAGAGTAAAACATTTTTTTCAACACGTATATTGGCTGACTGAAAGTTTGACTCTCAGACAACCTGTGATAAGTTATCAACGGCTAAATCACTCAGTTCTTCCTTTTGTTTTGTTTTATTTTGTTGTGAACTAAAAATTCTGATTTTTATAAAGAATAAAGAATATTCTGAAAAAAATCTTTTATTTTTCTCAGCTGGTTGAAAAGATGGTGACATTAAACCAATTCTGATCATTGATGATGACTCATATGTCACGCCAAATAAATAATTTCAGTCATTAAAACTAAAGGATCTGAAATAAAACGTGAGTGGAGGCAGTTAAACATCGCTTCTTAAAGATTGGGTTCAACTGAAAATATTGGTGAATATTATCGGTTCATTTATTTTGAAACAGCAGGGTGAGGGCGTCTGTAGTGACGAATGATGAACACACACAATTCATTATTACCAGGACAGTTTACTACAAGTATTTAGCCTTAAATACATTTAGAGAATTTCAACACTTGGTGTAACTGAAGTTTACTGAGTCACTGAGGTCATCATCTACTAATGATTTGGTAAAAGAGAGTACAAAAAAATCTTTAACAATTTTAAAAGCAAAAGAATAAATAGAGGTGGATTTCTACAAAACATTTCAGGAGGGTGAAACTGGGTTCAACTTTACAACATTATTACATGTTATTTAACGTTTCTTTAACCCCAAACTCAATTAGGACATGAACAAGATTAACAAATGATACAGAATCAAAGACCTCATAATAAGTTAATCGGTGTGCTGTAAAGATTAAATGAAGTAGTCGGTTGCGATCAAAGAAAACTGACAGAAAAAAACCCAACTGATTTCTGAGGGTTTGTTGAAACTATACGCTGATGTAGAAAGTGGATGAAAACAAATAGAGGATGTGACTGCAGAGGGCACTGCTACTATAAACCTGCATTATTTTACACAGCAAAGAAAATGGATTCAAACGGTCTATTCTTTGATTTGTTTTGAGTGTTTTTTAAATGTTTTAAATTTGATTTAATTTTACTTGATTTCTTGTCTTATAACTTTTCTTTGTCAACTCTTTTCATTCTTGCTGAGCATAAAGGTGCAACGGTCTTTACCCCTTTCATTGTTTTGGACTTCATTTTCTTTCCCATCAAGCACATCCAGAGACTTTGGAGGATTCATCATATTACTCTTTTTTTTCTGCATTGAGAGCTTTCATGAAGCTACACATCATTTCATAGCTGATATTATTTATTTTTTTTAAATATCAAAGAGGAAACCAGGAGCCACGTAGCTGCAGGGGAAGAGACGACAGGCTGAGCAACATTGAGATTTGTTAAATCCCTGTATTTAGAAGTTATTTAAGGTAGTTTCAGTGAGAGCCACTAGAGTGCGCTGCTGACCAAATTACGCAGCTGTTCATACTGATTTCATGTGATTCACTTTACATGTAATCCAGTTCGAAAGGGGTCCCAGTCCTTGTTCTGCCGTTTCACTTCCCACTGGGTGTTTAGAGACAATAACTTCTGAAATCAGCAATGAAACATTTTAACGTGCTGTGTGAGCAGCAAGGGGAGGTTTGGTATTTTAAAACGTAATAAGCCTATTTATTGAGGAGCAAAGTGTTGTTTTTTGGGGGTTTTTTATGATGAGAAATGATGTATTTTGGATAGCATTTACATTTGTATAATATAATGTGTATCACCATGTTAATAAGTATAAAATGCTGAAACACGGACTAGCCGGCGCTGAAGCGGCTGAGCGCGTCCCTGACTGCGCAGATCCACAACAAGCGTCTTTTTGTCCAAACATCTGCTTATCTCCTCCGTCCCTGCTCGCTCAATTCCCACTTGTGTCGAGGTTACACTCAGATAAGATTATCTGCACGCTGTTTATGAACCTTTTTCCCTTCCAGCGGTGGGACAAAGGCCTGCGGTGCGCACCATCAGCAGGCCAACGAGCCACGATGGAAAAAACACAAAAGAAGTTCCTTCATAAATCAGCCTTATATTTGAGTCAGTGGGCTGAACAACATGTTCCCATTTCTCCCATATAATTATTAATAATAGAGTCAAATAAACCTATTAGTGTAAAAAAAAATAATTATATAATTATTATTATTATTGGTAGTAGTAGTAGGCTAGTAGTGTTTCACTGAGTAATGATCATGTTATTATCTTAATGGAGGCCAGCTCTCAGTTAATATATTGGTGCTTTTAATCATTTCAAAATAAAAGTTATTTTATGGTTTTAATAAATTCGTATCGTCTTATTCATGATCAGTCCAGATTTTTTGTCTACCTTCCATTCGTCCACTGAGCGTCCCGTCAGTCTCTGTAACGGATGTGAGTTTAAGAGTTTAAACTGTAAATTACCTGCAAATTTAGGAGATAAAAATTCAGATTCTTCACGGTGTTAAATTGCAGATGAGGCTGTTTGGCAGCTCTCGTTTTTGGCTGCAGATGAACTGGAAAAAGTGCCTATCTTTCCGTCATTGATCTTCCTCCGGGTCAGACAGTTCCTGCTTTATTTCATTCACAGACATTTTTACAAAAAAATCTGAAGGGACTGAAAGGCGCGTGTCAGCTCGGATTATTTTATCGGCTGTTTATTTTTTATTTTTTTACCTTCAATATCCCATAGTGATCATTTTAGAAAGACCTTAAAAGCAGCTCATAAAATATATGTATATAATCAGAGGAAAATATACGGATATAAATTAGAAATAGAGGGCCATTTACAGAATTAGAAAACGTGTGTACTGCATCTTTTCCTCCTGAAGAAATACAGTCAAAATTGTGAATCACCTCGCGTTGAAAACCTTTTAAAATCCACAATCTTTCCCCGGTGAGCAAATGGGCAGCAAGGTGCATTTACTGAAGCCTTTCAAATGTGGCCATATTTCACTCTTACAACCTTCTCCCATCTCCATAAAATATTACAGCACTCAGAGTGATGACTGGAGCCTGCACGGCGCCTTTTATTCCCACACTTTCCCCGTAAGGACGCAGTTTGTCTCCAAAACAGGAGATGATCAGTGTGAGACAGAAAAGCTCAGATGTGTCCTCTCAGTTTCTAGTCTTTAACGTGGAAGGCCGGAGACTGCTGCTTTCATCCGCTTCTCTACAATACCGGGTTAAAATGATGAAACAATGCAGATGTAAAGTGGCTGGAGCCTTTATAATATATGGAGGCAGATGACAGCACGCGTTGGAATAACTCCGTTTATCCGATTTTACTCTAAAAAGTACCGAGATCAGTCTGAAAATACGGAGCAGAGACATAAAGCAGCATATAATTTCGAAAATATCAACAAACAAACAAACAAAAAAAAAACACTTTATTTTTTATTTTTTACTTTTTTTTAAATAAAACGGTATCTAGTTATTTTTTCTGTCTGTTTGTGGTCAATTGTTGAAGATTAAAATTGTCCATTTCCGTTAAATTGACTAAACAGCAAGAGGCAGCTGTCCTTCTCCCGCCGGTTCCCCGCTCTTCTTTAATTCACTCTCACTGTCTCCGTTAACAGCTTTTCATGTAAATGTGAATTCTTTGTCATATGTGGAAACAATGATTTCCACAGTGCGAGACGCATCATTAACAGCACGGCTAAAGATCTTAATAGAGTGAGGCTGTTGATGATGCATTCACTGTCTCCTCCGACACCAAGATTTCAGGAATATTCAAGTCTTTAATATCATCTTAAAGTAACATTCAAAGTAGTTTTAGCTTCTGTGCATAAAAAAAAAACAAACAAACAAAAAACAACGTACACCACGTGACGTGTGTTAGGAGAAATGTCAAGCGGGAAAAAAAAAAAAAAAAAATCCAACATTTTAATGACACCTTCCACAGCCCGGGCAGGCTAATAATAAAAGCAACATATGCTCGGCTGAATATTTTTCTGATGTTGTCTTGCTCTAAATCGTCTCTTATCTGCAGCATGGATCACCACCTGTCATAAATAAACCCAGTCAGTCCTAGTAAGCACTGAGTAATGTCGTTCATATGCAGCTTTACTGAGGATTCCTATTTCCGACAGCACCTCAATGCAACACTCGTCCAGCGAAGACGCACGGAGTCCACGTCTCCTCCAATCAGAGCCCCGTCTCACTCAGCCTTGTCCAATAGGAATAGCGCGCATGCAGGTGGCTGCGCTGTTATCAGCGAGTCCCGCTTCACTCGCAGCGTAGAGCGAGTCAATTTATGGAAAGACAAGCCGACCCCTTAATGGTTCCCATCAAAGCCACTAAAAACATCATCAGACAGGATTCCTGCGGCGGACGCTTGCAGCCTCCTCCCAGCTGACTGATCCGACCAAAACAAACACGCAGAGACACTTTCCGGGACTTTCAGCAGCCGCTTCGCTTCCCAAGAGAGAACAACTTCGCTTTTTGCTCAAGTTTTCCCAACATTTTCAGTGACTTCCTCCTCATCCAGGATACTTTTGGAGAAGGCGGCAGAAGTGGCCTGGCTCCTGCGCTCCACCACTCCGCTCTGCTCCTTTATTTCCTCTTTCTAGTTCAGCTCCACTTTTTTTTTCTTTTTTTCTTTTTTTTTTTTTATCCGCGAGAGTCTGGCGGTTCATGTTCACAAATGTTAGCGGTCGGGCAGATGGAGGGTAACCGGCAGAGTGCTTTCGTCCTGGGCAGCACCCCGCTGGCGGCGTTGCACAACATGACCGAGATGAAGACGTCCCTGTTCCCGTACGCGCTGCAGCAGAACCCCGCGGGCTTCAAGGCGCCTTCGCTCGCCTGCCTGAACTCCCAGATCGGGGAATTGCGGGGGACCCCGCACGGAATAAGCGACATTCTGGGGAGACCCATCACCACCGCCGGGCAGCTGCTGACCGGATTTCCCCGGATAAACGGCCTGGCGACCACCGCGGCCGCCGCCGCCGCCGCAGCGGCGGGGATGTACTTCAGCCCGGCGGTGTCGCGGTACCCGAAGCCTCTGGCCGAGCTGCCGGGGAGGGCGCCTATCTTCTGGCCCGGTGTGATGCAGGGTTCTCCGTGGAGGGACCCGCGGGTTCCTTGTCATGGTAAGTCCTGTGTGTGTGTGTGTGTGTGTGTGTGTGTGTGTGTGTGTGTGTGTGTGTGTGTGTGTGTGTGTGTGTGTGTGTGTGTGTGCGTGTGCGTGCGTGTGTGTATGTGTTTACACATCGGGGATTAGTTTAAATGTGAACGTTTCTGTTTAAATACAGAGGCTTCTCTCCAGTTTATAGAATATTTTTTGCTGTCTTGTAATTTAAGACATTATTTAGGCCACTAAGAGGCCTGTCAGTCCACAGAGCAAACACCACCAACAAAATACACAGGCTGTAGGTTTTTAACACAATCAGGACAACAAAATCTGTATCTTATTAATGTCATAGCTGTGTAAAGGTGTGAACACGTGATATTAAGTGGTATATGATCACCACAGACATGGCAATTCTTCACAGAACGCTGAAGTTTCACCTGACAGGACTTTTAAACTATAATAACAACAACAATAGCGATCAATATTTGGGTCGGTAAACTCGCTCAGACTCACTTCAGGAATATTTGAGGCTGTGTTAGTGAGCACCACATTTACAATTACGTTTTATTCACACTTCCCTGTGTAACCTCTTGATGTTGCTTTTTTTTTTTCCCCAGCTCAGGCCAACATGATGATGGACAAGGACGGCAAAAAGAAACACTCCAGACCGACTTTTTCAGGACAACAAATTTTTGCACTGGAGAAAACTTTCGAGCAGACGAAATACCTGGCCGGCCCGGAGAGAGCACGGCTGGCATACTCTTTAGGAATGACCGAGAGCCAAGTCAAGGTAAAGACCGTCACACACACCTGCTGAGCGGGCTCAAGTTGGTGCACGCGTAAAACATTATGTGATCGAAATACACTTGAATTTGTATTCCACTATTGGCTATACAGGCCAATGAATATATAATTATTATGCTTTATAATGACCAATTATTCATGTTTGATCTCCTAATTTTATTATACTATATTATTATTATTATTATTATTATTCCTGTATTAGTTTCTATCGTTTTTACCACGTTTCTCCACATAATCTTCTCTTTATAACACAGTAGATCATTTCTGTTTCTGCCTTTGAGTGTTTGCTTATTACTGGACCTGTTGAGCATCTGTGTATTCTATTTCCCTCCTCAACAGGTTTGGTTTCAGAACAGAAGAACCAAATGGCGGAAGAGACACGCAGCAGAAATGGCCACGGCCAAGAAGAAGCACGACTCGGAGACGGAGAAAATGAAGGAGAGCTCGGATAACGAGGACGACGACGAGTACAACAAACCACTGGACCCAAATTCAGACGATGAGAAAATCACGAGACTGTTGAAAAAGCACAAGGCCACCAACCTGGCGCTGATCAGCCCTTGCAGTAACAGCTCGGACGCCTTGTGATGCCCACAGTTGGGGGACCCAACGTGGAGGGGGGCCAAAGGGTCTAGCAGAGACTTGTCGCACTCTTTCTGACCCCATTTCCACCTGACATTACGAACATGCGTCTGAGGGGATCGCGTTTTGTTCAGACAGAGCAAGAAAAATGCGTAAAAACCAAGTGTGCTCAAAGACGCACCGAAGACTCGCTCGCCAAAACGTGGCCAGAGACGCATTTGGCTGCATTCAAACCCACTTGTAGACACTGTACACACGGAGACATAAGTCCTGTAAGAAGTGGACTTCAAGAAGACTGATAATGACCAGCTTGTGTCAGTTGAAAGGACAATGATGTTGGGAAATGAAATTTGTGTTGGCGACGCAAATCAGATTTTACGCATATAAGTGGAGTTTTAACAACAAGTGTAAATGTAAACAAAATATTCTACACACACAATCCGGATCAGTGTTGGGCTCATTAGTGTGAAAGTTTATGACACCAGTAATTCCGATTTATTTTGTGGGATTTATGACACTTGTTACTCAGAATTAGCAGCTTCTGTCACCTTTAGATGTAGGCCACTTCTTTTGCTCTGAATCACACCGCTGAAAGATTCTTATTAATTTGGGATTTAAATTTCGGCAGTCGTAATATTTTCATCTGCAGAAACATAATTACACCATTACCGTCCTTTTTCATACATCCTGCAAGTGTTTTAGATAATTCAGCTTTAATTACATTTTTTTTGGTTAAAACATCGGGCAGACATTTGCTTTATGTGGTTTGGAGAGGTGACTGTGAGTTTTTAATTGATCTGATTTATTAGGAGCCAACGCTGATCCGGATCCCAGACGCGTGTTTTAAAATGGCAGGTGCATACGGGGCCTGTGATGCTTGTAAAGCTCAGTTTAACCAGGGTATCCACTGTCCTAAAAGGCGAGAGAATAAAATGTTCGGAGGAGGGCGCAGGTTTGAGATGAGTGAATGATTTGTGCTGTACAGCCCGCAGGTGAAAATGTACGTGAGATTGTATATATATTTTTTACTGAATAAGTTATGTTGTTCCATCCCGTGGAAACGTGGCGGCCTTCCTCCCGCCGCAAGCAGCCCTGACGCGCGTATTCCCCCTCAGATAAACCTGCTGCTTCGTTTTTTCTTCTTGCAGAGTCATGTCGCCCCTTTTCACCACCTTTTATTGAATTCTCAATTCCGGCACACAAATGTATAAAAGGCAAAATGCTGTAAATAATCATTGTTTAAAAAAGAAGGAGAAAAAAAAAGCCGCTTGTTTTAACTACATCACTTTGATTTAATTTGAAGGAGTTTCTGTTTGACCTCATCACGCAGCGTAACAGAGAACTGGTGCATCGTTTATGTTGGATCTAAAGAGAGTATTATTGCTTCCGGAAAGGCTATAGGAAGGAGAAAAAAAAACAACTTTGTATTATGAATAAATTATTTAACAAGCATTTTTGTTTCATTTTGGGGTTTGTTTTCATGTATGGGCTTAATATAAATTAAAGATGAATTCATTATTATCGAAAATTGAATTTCATTATTGGCAACAAAAAAGCTTAAGGATTCAATATGTTGGAATTCGTTTTCATGTATTTTTTAAAAAGTCTGCAGTATCACTGCAAACACTTTATATGGGTAGCTAATAATAATGTATAGATTTTTTTTAATCAAACATTTATTGTTTACTAAAAGAAACGTTTTTATTAAATTTAGTTTCAACATTTAGATTTTTTTTCAATAATGACACTCATACAAAAATAAAGCTTTTATGCAGCTTCATTATTGTAGAAAAAGGTCTAATGTTTATTAACATATTTATTTAAAACATGTTTTATTATTATAGACAGATGTTTAATTATATTTTCAATCAGTGCAGAAAATTTTACTAAAACTCCAAACAGTCAGTTCTCTTTTATTAGAAGATGTTTATTTTGCACTCGTCTATTTTTGTTTTTCCCCAAAGTTAGGATTTGTTTAACTCTTTATTTATCTTCAGTTTCATGTCGGGTTTTGTCATCAAAACGATACGTATTTTAACTCATTATTAATTTATTTAAAAAAAAAAAAAAAAAACGACAACAACTATTCATTGTGGTTTTATGTGTAGTTTGTTGTGTTATATAAATAGTTCATCCAGTGTATTTAATATGGAACTCCTGGACAGAAGTGCGTCCCCTCTGTCTCTAATGCGGTACTACACCTAAGTCAGTCCTCTCTCAAGTCAGAATCAATGGGAGCCGTCAGCCAATCAGAAATGATCAAATCACTCAACTCAAATCCCACTTTGGAGTCTCTCATAATCCGTGCATGAAATGAACACCTGTTGTCGTATGAAACGGTTCTACAGGAGCAAAACGACAAAATAAAGACAGTTTGATGGAGGTCACAGTGACAGTCAAACTCCTGAAGCCACAGTCTGCTGACATTAAACACTGTCTGTTATACATAATAATGGATTTATAGTCAATTTATTGTAACTTATTTTTGTTTTTATTCCCAAAAAAATGTCCCTTATTCCTATTTGCTACTAGGAATTGTTGAATTTGCTGAATATTCTGAAAGGTTTAGTGTCACGAGCTGCACTTGTTTTTTAAATAATCGAAAATGTTTATTATAGATTTAAATGACCCATTTCTGGCCACAGACGAGGAGAAGTTGCATTATTTTCTTAATTGTGCAAAATCGTTGTGTAAACAAAACCTCTTGTGGGAATAAAGGCCAATGCGGAGACACCAAAGTAGATAGAAAAGAAGAATATCTCACAGGAAGACGTAGTAAATTGGAAATATTTTTCTGGTGGTTGTTTGGAGGCCCATCTTCAACCAGTTAAAGCTGGTGTCCCGGTCTGTTAGTAATAATACAGTAATGACTCCGCAGAAAGCCAACAGATGAAGAACCTGTGTGGTAAAGAGGTAAGATTAGAGATAATGAGGACAAAACAGGCTTTGAGCTCTAATGGTTTTTATTGCTTGAGAACTGCATCACCTACAGTAGAGGCCAGGCCGTCCAGAAGGGGCTAGAATAAAATCTCTATCTGCTTTTTATAAGATGGAGTGAAGAAAAAAACTGCGGCTTATACTCCTACAGTATACTCACAATGACCAGCAGGAACAAAAACAAGCAGGGCTTCTTTTTCTTTTATAACTTTTTGCCGACAAACCAAATCACACAAGACAACATAAATTCTGCAGCAAGCACAAAATAATTTCCACTTGCAGTGATTTAGATGAAAAAAAAAAAAAAAAAAAATCAGAGAGGATCAATGTGACGGCTTCACACAGTCTAAAACCTGTAGTGTAGTAAATGAAATCAATAAAAATGAATCGCCGGTCGCCCCTTTAATGCTCCAATTATTTGCAATGAAGGCTGCTGAAGGCTACATACAGAACAAATAAAAGCAGGTCTCCCTGCTCTTTCCCCGCATTTAGAGTTACTCTGTTGTGTTTTTTTTCTCTTACATTTCATAATCCACACCTTTTACCGTCTGACTTAAGTATTTTTAGAACTCTTACACACTTCATCTCTGTGTGGGATACTTGGCACCATAATGCAGTAACAAAAATAGACCCAAAAAAAGAAAAAGAAAACAGTTTACATCTTAAGGACACCCAAGCCTACCTAAAATATCACATTCAGAACCATAATATTATAGAAATAAGTTAGAGTAAGAATAATAATATCATAATGTGAGAATACTATATATGAAACATTATCTTATATACTTGCATGGTCTATGGCACTGCTTAAAACATTCTTGGATAGGTAATAAATCACCGAACGGTTCCTCTGCTTCTCTTGCCGTGTACGGACTTATTCAAAGGTCACTGTGGCTGCAGGAACACCTACCCAATCACTCGGCTGCCGCGCACACTTCAGCATAAACATTTTGGTAAGAATTATAAATTATCTCTTTAAAAAGTACAGTATATAAAATGAGACTCAACCGATGTGTCAGGCATGGCCGTGTGTTGTGCACACAACAACAACAACAACAACAACAACTCAAAAACAAAATGAAACAAACAAAAAAAAAAAATAGAATATGTATATATATAAATTGTTGAAATAAACTCAGAGGTTTCTATCTATTCCAACAAAAAGGACCACAAAGTTTGGTCAGAAAAAGAGAACGGCACTAAAACCATCAACAACTCTATGTTATAATGTCCAATGTACAAATAAACCTAACAATATAGATATACAACTTTTTTTGCATTGCACTTTTCTTTTTTTTTAAAACACCTTACATACTGTATGGAAAGTAGCTTCTATACATAGAGGCATACCTAAAAATGGCGAGTATGGTGTCTAAAAGTACATAGTAGGACTGATTTCAATTAGAGTTTTGGCAATGAGGCTGTGGCATGGAAAAGAGTCGCCCGTCTGTCCGTCCGTCTTTCTCTCGATCGCTCGCTCTCTCTCTGGGGAATGGGGTTGCGTGGCAACGGTGAGGTCAGCGATGTGTGTCTTGTCTGGAGCCGGGCCCTTGGGTGCTCGTCCACATTTCAACAAGTGTTTTATGGAGAGAAACCGGCGTGGTTTTCTTATGGATGAGGTGTCTGGACAACTGCAACTGGTCAGCACTGCTGAAAAAGTTCAGTGTATGCTTGTGCAAAGTGTGTGCGTGTGTGTCTATATGTGTGTGTGTGTGTGTGTGTGTCTGTGTGTGTTATATGTGTGTGTGTGTGTGTGTGTGTGTGTGTGTGTGTGTGTGTGTGTGTGTGTGTGTGTTTATGTGTGTGTGTGTGTGTGTGTGTGTGTGTGTGTGCGCTGTTTGTTTCTCCGGTGTTCTCACAGAGGCGCTTCACGGAATATGTTCTCCCCCCTTTGGCAACACTTCCCTGTGGAGGAAACAAAGAAAAGTTTTACTCCTTAAAACCAAGTCGTCTTTGTCGTCAAAGAAATATGATGTCATGTCCTTTATTTTCTCAGGTTTTTAGTACAAGATGCAGCTCAAGGTGTGTCAGTAAGTGTCTTAAAATGACTGAAGCATTTTAAGCAAACAGCAGTCGTGTGACATTTCACCACTTGTGAAGTTGAATTTAGAAGTAAAACTCTACAGACGGGCACGTTCGCCCCTCGCACTTGTGCCAAGTAATGACAAAAAGTCAAGCAAATCAAAGCAAAACAGTGGCAACAATGGGAAGAATTATAAGAAAGAAAAAATAATATTTACCACGACATCACTGCACCACACAACACTTGTGCTTATTTGCATTAGGTTTACCTGCCCCCGCTGTTATTCGGAAGGACAGGAAGACAGGCTGGCAGGGGGACAGAGACAAAAAAAAAAGAAAAAAAAGAGAAAATCAGCGTCCAGACTTTCTTAATGCTGTGTGGGACAAACACACACTCGTCCCCGCTCCCCTCTGACACGCAGGTTAAACTCACATACCAGCGCCGTGCATTCTGAGGCCCGCATGCTAACTACTTCGGACATTTCTGGAACATAGGCAGCTGTGATTTTGGCAGTGGTGTGTGGCTCGGAGGTGACGGCTGCTGCGGGAGCTGCCGGTGTGCTCGGGTCACCTCGCACACACACACCACCGGCCGTGTCACGCTGTGTAATGATGAAAGACCTGATTTAAGGCGCCTCTCTTTCAGGGGAAGACCTTCTGTCTGACACGGAGCAGACTGAGGCAACAGTGTTAAAACACTTTCTATACAGTCAGCTTCACAGAAACAAACCTCGCTCACACTTTTTTTTAAGGTTCTTCCTGAAATATAAACTGTTTCAAATTTGATTTAGAGACAGAAAGTTTAGAGGGGGGGGGGAGCTGCTGATACGAGACAATTTAAAGAAATACTCAAAAGTGTCTTTAAAGTTAAACTTACAGGCCGAAGGTAAAAAGACATTAATTTGATAAATAAACTCAATTTAAAGAAAATGTTGAAATAAAATCAGTGCAGGTTAAAACTAGTTGAGTATTGATTAGCATTCTGGTGGATATGTAATCAAACAAACAATACAGTTATAGCATTACAGGCTGTATCGGACACAAACCAAATCTTCTAACCTCTAATGATTTATGAGCCTCATACAGTTGCAGCATGTTTATAACCAGACATACAGGAAGTTCTATTATTTAACTGTTTCCCCAAACAAAATGCAAATATGTCATAATCCCTTCTTCAGTTGAATCCCGACATGAATCACAGCACAGTCACACACAGTGAAGATGTGGGCAGAGGCCCTGTTGTTACCTTGTGGTCCCCCATGCAGACATTGGGCCCAATGTTATCATAGACTATAGACTTCTCTTCATTTTCAGGCTGCAGAGACACAAAATCAAATGCTGTGTGATGCAAACATGGAGAGAACAGCAGGTTTCGACTTGTATCCACACCTCTGTTACACTGTTCACACGCACACACGCACACACACACACACACACACACACACACACACACACACACACACACACACACACACACACACACAGGATTCAGCAGAGTCAGCAGCAGAGTGTTTGTGTTTACACCGCAGCATCATTACAGGCTCGTGTCACGTTTTATGACACGTTCATGGACGAGCAGTCGGCGCAGCAGCTTCATTAAACACAATTAGCAGGATCACATGGTTGGTTTCAAAATAAAAGTCACGTAGAAGCAGAAAACGGTGAGATTTAAATGTGTCCATATGACCAACAGAGGCAGGAGCTTCACTTTTTGTGTGTTTAGTTCTGAAATTAACAGTCAGGAACATAATTAATTTAGGTGCTGATAAACACCTCATTATTTCACCAGTGATGTCACTCTGAGCAGTTTATCTGTTATCTGCAGAAGATTTCTGCTCGATATGAAACACTTTAACCTCTTAAGTCATATAGACATAGCGTAAGTATTAAGTGGGAAAAATGGGAACAAATATAAAATTAATACTTAATGTAACTGCAAAGTAACAAAGGGTTTATGAAATACTTTAAGTTCAGAGACAGCTGTTAGAAAATTAAGTCAATTTACAGTCACAAATGTGTGAAAACATATATTTCAAAATCCTGTTATAGCCTGTAGCCTAGTTCAAGTAAACTTTTATATAATACAAATAAGTGTAAGTAAAGTAAGTGAGTAAATATGTAACATTGATGAACTCTTACAGGCTGTCAGAGAGCAGCAGGAACAAACTCTGAGGAAAGTTTTACCTTAGAACTTGTGCACCGCGCGGTGGCGAGAAAAGAAAAGCAGGAGTCATTTTCAAAGTGTACATTTGCCTGATACACTCCCACTGTAATCTAAGAGCCGATCTCAGAGAACCATGTTTCAATATCACGTTGTGCAACACAAAGAAGCTGTTCGTTCCCACTGGCACGTGAATCTGAAGGCTGGAGTATAAATCACACTTGTCTGGTTGAACTAAAGACTTTTTAAACAGCCACCCAACCCCCACACGAACGAGCACACACAACACGGAGGCTGGTGGGTGCTGCCAGTTGTGACTTGGTGAGCTGCACTGGCGCCTCAGAAGAAAGAGATAGAGAGCTTGAGAATGAACCATAAAGCGAAATCCAAATTAACTTCAGACCAATCCTGCGGCGCAGCGGGGTCAGCACACGGTGCGCCTCCACCTCACTACCTTTTCTAGCGGGCCACGCACTGCCACCGCTCTATTTGTCTGGCAGACGGCCCTGCGCCGCTGCCTCCCGTGGCCCGAGATACATTCATCAAACACACACTTGATAATTTACAAAGGCAGCATAAAATTGTGGATTTTCGGGCTGCGTAATCTTTAGACAGATAAACAAATTACCCGGGGCCCTCCGGCAGAGAGGGAGCGCTCGCTCGGCTAAACATTCATTACCGGCGCTCCCGGAGCTGGTGCCGCGCCGCGCAGCCAGCGGGCAACCTTTGGCGTGTTAGGGCTCGGCAAGCAGAAAATAACATGATGGCGAGTTAACCGACCGTGCCATGATAGATGACGCCACACGCCGGGCTGTTTACGGGCCCATGTCTCAACAATCTGTAACGCTCAAAGCCAGAGAGTGTGTGTGCTCAGTGAATCATCAGCCAATCTGCGAACACACTAACTGTTCGACTCAGTCCCCCGCATTACAAGCAATTAGCCGGTGCTTGAGGGCAAGAAAAGCAAACAACAAACCATCTGTATCTGAGTGAATCACCTTTTACATAATTCTGACATTAACTGGCCGAAACAAGCAGTTTTAATGCTTTACAGTCACTGTTTTTTAACAGGTTACTGTGACGCAGTGATCAGAGTTGGCTGAAGAGTCCTCGTCATGCTTCAGTTAGTAAAAGAAGAAAGATCAGGAAGGAATTTCTCATTTGTGGTGGACAAAGGAAAGCCAAACTTCCTGAGCAGCTCCCTGCTGTGGACTGGTACTGTACAATACACTGCGGCATCTCTTTCACTCACATTAACAGATGAAAGCCTGGATGTTACAGCTCTGAAAGACTTCTAATGAGAAAGTTCAGTTTAAATCTCAGGATTTGGGGGATCTAAAACGCAAAAAAACAACAACCTGATTTGGGTTCGTCATAAAGGCCCTCCTACTCAAAGGGTTTTATCTCAAAGAAGGGTAAAATAAATCTGGGAAAATACTTGCTTGGTTGCATGGTGGATCTCCAAGTAATCCAGCAAACAAAATAGTGAGTCAAGAGTGAACAGACTGCAGCATACAGAGAGAGAGAGGGGGGGGAGGGGAGGGGAGGGGAGGGGAGGGGAGGGGAGGGGGGCGGCACAGAGGTGGCAGATTGGCAGGTGTTTATATTGCTGGGATGGATTTGAAGCCAGGCAGGGTTCGACTCTCTGAGGAGGAAGACAGATCTGTGGCTTTATGAAGAAAAACTCTATAAGTGCTGGGATATATATATATATATATATATATATATATATATATACTGTCTGGATGGACCCCCGGCTTAGCGCTCCAAATTAATATTCACAGACACCTCATCCTTCCATCTGTGAAGTGACGGAGGAGGGGAGGGAGGGTGTCGATCAAGGAGGACGGAGTTGTAGAAGCAGAGTGAAACAGAGAGTGATTCATAAAGTCGTTTTGTATTTTAGTGGAGTGAAAAGTGATGTTTTGGTCAAAATATGAGGGAATCTGGCTTTAAAATAAAAGCCTCTGAACTGGATAAATATTGGTTGGGCTCACCTTTAGGACCAGATCTCGGGCAGAGGGAGACATGAGGATTCGGTCACACCAGGCCGGGCATCTGGTGTTCATGTACTCCTTCCCCTGATTGCTGTCTTCACTGTACGGATAACTGAGGACACAGACAAAAAAAAACAACAGTAAATAAAACATTTATATATATTTAAGTGGTATCCAAGTAACTTGCACAAGAGAGCCAATAAGGAAGCCAATAAATATGATGCGTGGGCAACAGGGCTTCAGAGGAATAATAAATATGATCCGTTATCTCCGATGAAAATGTTTTCCCAAGAAAACAGGAGGTCCATTAGTATGACCAATCATCTGAGTAATCTCTTGAATCAACACACACGGATGGCTCAATCAAAGTAATCTTCCTCTGCCAACTGTACAGGTTGTGTGTGTGTGTGTGTGTGTGTGTGTGTGTGTGTGTGTGTGTGTGTGTGTGTGTGTGTGTGTGTGTGTGTGTGTGTGTGTGTGTGTGTGTGTGTGTGTGTGTGTGTGTTTGTTTGTTTGCTTGAGAAAAAGAGAGGGGTAATAAAAAAGAGAGACTGAGATTGAGGCGGAGCGGGCCAGAGGGAGATTCCTTCGCCCATATGTACAGCTACATCCCTCCACAGTCATCAAAAACAGATTAGATGCTGCAGCAAATGGCTGAGAGAGATTGTATCTTGGAACAGCAGGGAACAATCGCATGATTTAAGCGGGCGGCAGGTTGGAGTTGGGCCGGGAGCCATCGAGCTGATACAGATTTACATTGTTGAGAATTCAATTTGCTCCTTCGGCTCATCAAACTGCTTCAGACTTACACGCCACCAATCCAATTTGTTTGTCGGCGCTCATCAGGATGTAAGACCGGGCTTACATACTGTAATACCAATCCAATTTGCTCCTTCAGTGCCACGCGTGCTAACCGTAGCATAACACAAAGTGCCTCTTCTCCGAGGACGGTGATATCCTAATGATAAAATAAACACACACACGCCGGGCTCTCGATTCATCACACTTGCCAAGCTCTGATAGCTTAATTGGACTTTGTGCTGAGGCAGAATACGCATTTGGTTGTGCTTTCTATCAATATTTGTGCATTCAAATCACTGGATGCTCCTGCTGCGACTACTGCCACGACTATCACCGCTATCGCTCCTGGAGCTACAGGCATCACCTACTGCTACTACTAATGTGAGAGCAATAGTGTCTCTTACAGGCAGAGCACATTTTCAATGAATATCTGCCTCCTTTCTAATGAGACATGGACTAAAGCAGAGGGCACATACATGTGATTGTATGTATCTGTGTGTTTACTGTACGTCTCACTACAACGGCAAAAAACACACGAATGCTGCCTGATTTCATTTGAGCAGAAGATTTCCAGACTGTCAGGGGATCATCCAAGGGACGTTGAAGGGGACATGAACGTATGTGCCAAAGTTCAATAGTTGTTGACACGCTTCATCGAAACACACAATTATCAGCCTGATGTCGGGATCAGAGGAAAAGTCAGTAGGATTTATCTTCTGAGGACCATGTACAAAAAAGCTTTTTAGAGATATTTGAAAGAATAAGTAAAAATCTTTGACTTTTGGGTGATGTTAAAGAAAAGGTCAGCAGATCTCATTTGTTAGGATTCATCTTCTGAGATATCAGTACAAAATTTCTTGGCAAATTAAATGTACTAAAATTGTTATGTACTAAACTAAAAATGTCAATATTTCAGTCCGGACCACAAGTTTGGCCTGACTAACCAACGTTATTTATCCCCACAGCCCCTTACAGAACAAAAATAATCGTAGTGTTGTCCTGCCAATAAGCAATATTTTGAAAAAAATTCCGACCATACATTTTTACATACAATGACAAGGATTTTTCAAAGCAGTTTTCTGCTACTCTTCTCCCTGCATATTTTTCTAAAATGAATTGTGGTCAACTACTTTGTGCTCATTATTCATTGCTGCATGTGTGCCGTACGTGCTACTGTTATGCATATTTGTTGTATTTATTAATTTTAGACAGATACATCATTTCTTCACATCAGGTCAGGGACAATAATGACAAATGAGCATGTTCCTGTCAAAGAGAGAATACTGTTAATTATAAGTTGTATTACAGACTATTCATTAAAATGTAGATCTGCTTGTTTTTTTGTCCGTCCATCGGTACATTAAATTACAGCACATCATTTAAATGAATAACTGCATCACTTTTAATGAGACTTGGAAACATTTAAATTGCCTGGTGGCGCTCTCGTCATAAAATGAGTGCAATACCAGTACTTCAATGATAGGAAGGTTTAGTTCTGTAGTTGTGAAAATTAATATTAATCTTCAGTCATAAACATTCACACAAACAAAGATGAGATGGCTTTACACCAGTGATGCAGTAATTGTTCTTATAAATCATAAACGTGTGTGTGGGTGTCTTTTGTCTATGGGGTTAAGGATGGGGCACGCGCGCGCGCACACACACACACACACACACACACACACACACACACACACACACACACACACACACACACACACACACACAGGCACGCAGCCCCCCCCACCAGGTGTTCAAACAGACCTGCAGAGGGCTACTTAAAGAAGTTCCCTGCCTCCAATTAGCATTAATAGCACTTAAACCACGGTGGAAATGCACGGGGGTTTTGGTATGCTAATCAAAGGGGCTAAAGAAGTGATCCTGGGATAAAAGAGAGCATGAAGAATAGGATGAGTGAAACAGAGATAGACAGGGAGGCAGAAGAAAGGGGATAAAGACGGATCAGACAGAGAGAGGCAAAGCGAGGGTGGAAAAGAGCAAAGTCTTCAAAGGGGCTCGGAGAGCTGCTCGACTTCAGGGTGGCCTGAATGCTGCTGCTTCCTGAGGGACGATCCCCAGCCTTAAAACAGCCTGCCAACAATCCTCCTATCAGGGACTCTGTTATAGCTTTATTGATGAACAAGCCTGGGGTCATTTTGGTGTTAAAGAGATTGAGAGAAAATCCAGTTTTCCCCCTCATCTCCTTCAAACAATGAACTCCCTCCTGATAGCAAACTTCCCCGAGCACTTCGACAACAAAACTGTCTGATGACAGCCAGCTGCTATAAAAGCTGATTAAAAACACTCAACACTGGCCATTAGAGGGTCATTCTGCATGTGCAGGTAGAGGTTGTTTCTTTCTCTGTTCTACTGCACACCCTCCATTGACTCGATAGAGATAACAGGTCCTAATGCAACAGCAAACAGTTGAATGGCGCGCAGTGATTAATGTGTCAGATTAGCGAGCTCACAAACTTATCGGGAAGGTAAACGGTCCGAGAGGGCGTGAGGGCCGGAGCTCGTCCGCTCATATCAGACCGTGACTTGCCCGCACAAAGACTAATTACACCAATTAATGGAATAAACCGATAACTCCAACAATAGTGTATCTGGATAGGACTTCAACACATTCACACACATGTACACATTTAAAATGAACAAGCAGACAGCCACATACATACTGATGTACTAACGCTAGTCCTGAGGCTAATATGTTGAGAGCTGTAAAAGGCAAAAGAATAAAAGTGATTACAAACTTCACGACGTGAAGTTCAGTTGGGTTAAAACCTGATGAACAGATCAACAATGAGAATAGAGACTGCAGTCAGATTATTTTGTTGACAGTCACGTGATTACAGATGATATGGCTGACAGTTTAACACTTTGTCTTGATCTGCATGCCAATGACCCAAATTTGTTCTGTTGTGTTTTGAGATTTGAGATTTAGGAACTACGTGTACATTAAACTTGATGCAAAGGTTTGGATTTTTACTGGTGATCCTCAAAACTGATCAAGTTCACGTAGAGAATGCAATGTGCATCATTTTGTTGAGACTGAAACAATAATAATAATTTAAAAAAAAAGAAAAAAACAGAGATTTCAAGTTTGGAATTTGCTTTCGATCTAAACATAGAAGGAAAACAGGTTTTCCTTATTGTTAAGATCTTTTTTTTGCTAAAATAAATCCAAATTTAATTTGGCCAAATTGAATGTTTTGAAACTGTTTAACACTGTTTCATCAATCCACTGTGCTTGCTAATTCTATATGCAGATTTTGAATATGTCATATGTTCACACTGTAAAAGTAACAATATCAAGTAACAGACAACATGCAAATAAACGTAGATTGTTCAGTGTGCGGTTATTGTACCCTCACAATGCAAAAACAATCCAAACTTAGGCAAGACCGGCTTATTTATATAGTGTAGCACCTTTCATACACTGCAGGCAGTCAGAGCGCTTTACAAATGTGAGAACACAAGAATAATTCCAGGTAAAATTAGAAATTCAAAAGATGTAAAAGAATAAAGAATAAAAACAGGATTTAAATAATGGAACTAAAAGGAGAGGAAATTTAACCAAAAGTTAAAAATGAATTTGAGCAGGAAAAGAGAAGTAGAGCTTACAGTGTTTAAGACTTTCTACTGCTCTCATTTAGGAGCAGCACAGCTGAGCGCTGAGTCTTTACTTTAGGTGGGACAAACTGATTACTTCCTGCTGATCTGAACTAAACCTAGTGTGAATGGAGAACTTCTCAGAAAATAAATAGTAGCTATTTTTGCTGTCTCTTCTTGAGTCTAACTGGCTGAGGCCTTCTAATGTCACAGTTTGATTGACATCTCATAGTGAAACTATTTTAGCATTTTCTTCGAGTATAAAATGTTTAAGTTTGTTGAATTCTTTTTCTACAGAGTGCAAAAACCAGTACAATACAAATATCAGCAGACAGTATACAGTATAAAGTGTCCTGCAGTTAAACAAATAAAAGACCTGCACGGCACTGCCAGCAGTTTTAAATAGGCTGTACATCTGTGAGGTGACGGTTTAAAAATGACACTTCTCTTTATTTATAGTACACAATGAACTTTAACGCTACAAAAGATTGCCATCGTGGTTCCCATCTTATTGTGTGCAAGGTTCAGGGGAAGCTCAGTCTTCCTGCTTGCTAACGGACTTCTTTGTGCTGCTGACCACTTTGCAGATGATCCATGTGTGTACAGTCGCACATCGAGACCTTCTAGCAGCCAATCGAGAGCTCATTCATTCATGGTCGGTTTGGGGTTTAATGTTTGACTCGGCTGCTGGCACATCACTCACGTGTGTGTCGGCCGCTGTCAGCGTGTTTGTCTTGCAACACTAAAAAAGCGGCGAGGTGAGCGCAGGCCCCACCTACAGTGTCCCGCCGCCTCACCCTGCCGAGGGAGAGGCCGCGCTGACGATCGGTATGTTACTGTATTATACAGATACTGTATCTACACAGCTACGTCCTGTTGAAACATTACAACAACGGACAGAAAGAGTCAAACAAGACAATACTATTCATAAAATGCCTGTTTAGATTTTGTTGGTATCCTAGATGACTGGCTCCTCCAGACTCGCTACGCCAGACTTCCTTGTCTCTTATCTCCACAGAGCTATTACCTTGTTCTACATAATGACAAATAAGTGACAGGCCAAACAGTGGGCTATTCACTTACTCAGTATTTAATGAGGGCAATTTAAACTTGGGAATATAGGTAGGGCAGGAAGCCAAAGATAAGAGTCATTGTATCTGTCACATGAGGTCAAGGGTGCTAAAAAAAATAAAAAATAAAAAAAGCATGATGGGATGTTGGAGTGGCCGTTGGTGAGCTGGGATCGGCTAAAAAAAAAAAAGTCAGAAACTCTGGGTTTCAAAACGCCTTGCTGCCTCTACAGTTATGTTTGTTTGCCGTTGTCAGGGGAGGCTTGGCAAAACACAACACACACACACACACACACACACACACACACACACACACACACACACACACACACACACACACACACACACACACACACACACACACACACACACACACACACACACACACAGGCACACGCACACGCACAGCGCTTCAAAAAGATCAGCCAAATGCTATCAATAAAGCTGAATGTTTGCTTCAGTTTGTAGAGCTGGGAGGCTCGCAGGCACAACATTGGCATAGTGCAGTACAAACAGGGTGAAATGCCATCAGTAGCTCATGGCTCACAGCCTGTCGGCGTTAAGCGATGACAAGTTGTGCTTTTAGCTTCTCTAAATGAAGACGAGAGGACACAGATGGCATCCATTTAATCCTCTCCGTGTAAGATTGTATTTAACAAAGCCCTTCTCTCAGTGGCATCGTCTCCGACAAGAGGCAACAATACACGACAATCTTCAGCTATTATCGCCACAGTGGCCCCCCTCATCATTTTCACCGGGCTCTCTAGTACTTCGAATGATGGATGCGCTGTTGGTTTGTAAAACAATGTTCCTGTTCAGTAGATCAGCTGGGATCCCGTGGCAGCGCTCAGCCACACACTCGACGCAGCGCTTTAACCAAACGCTGTCATTAAATATAGCGGGGCTGTTCGCAGAGCAGAGAACAAGCAGCATCCTCCACATGTGATGCAAACAGAAGGGCTGCTGGACCAATGTATTCACAATCAAATACACATACAGGGAGGGTGAGATCATCCGTGCAGGCCTTCAGAGGCCAGGGGTGGAGAGCGAAGAGTGTTGTTCACAGAACAAGGACAGTCACTGTACACAGAACAGCCATCTGTGTGAGCACTTCCTATGAGCTCAAACCAAGTGTCCAGGAATCCTCCGCTGCACTGACAATTCACTCCTACCTTCTTATTAGCAGTTATTGAGGAGCTGGCAGGTAGCCATTTGTGTCACTTGACTAAAATCTTCTCTCATCTCAAGGGCAAAGTCATCCCGCCTGGCATCAGCCTTCAAACCTCCCCCTTCCTCTTTCATGAGCATGTGAATGTTGTCCAGCTTCCCAGCAGGCGAGTCTCTCTTTTTTTTTCTGGCTTGTCCTCATAGACCTGCAGCTTTGGAAAATACATGCTAACGTGCCAAGAGAGGATCCTTAGGGTGCTTCCCAAACAGTGGAGACACAAGTGTTTATCAGTTTGTGCCTCCGAACAGACCTCACCTCCTGACCTGTGGGCCACACTCTGCTCCTCTGCTTCTGTCCATGTCTAGACTGGACAAACACAAGCACACAGGACTGGAGCCGTCCCGTTTCCTTCCCAGTCTTCTCTCTACATGTACTTAAAGAGAGAGCATCGCAATAAACAGGCAGACTTTGAAAATCTGCTCTTTTCCTCCTTAAAATTATACTAAACTTCGTGTCATGTAGCTACAGGATTTTAAATGGTGTAAAGTAGCAGGTTGATATGAACCTGAGCTGTTTGTGTTGATTTAGATACTCTGATGTGATCATTTACTTTTTGTCACAGTAGCACCATTGTTCCAGGGATGCCATGTTGGTGTTCAGTCCACTACTGTGGTCCAAACTCAGAAATCTCAACGATGGACTGAAGTTTTGTTCAGACATTCATGTTTCCCAGAGGATGGTGAACATGGTAAAGATACCTGTAAACCATGTGCGTGGTAGCATTGTCATTAGGAGCATATTAGCATGCTGGCATTTGCATTTGGCTCAAAGCACCATGGTCTTGTTTGGTTTAAAGATACTATTGTCCAGATTCATGTTTGGTGTTTTTGGCCTTTGGCAGCTTCAATGTAACATTTGTCAGATAAGTGCCTGGATAAAACACACAGGAACATTTTATTTATTACTGTTGTTTTCTTATTGTTGGAGATTCCCTTCCATTTACTTATTTGAATTGTCAGATTTTATTTCCCTCTTTTTGTTAAATCTTTTAATCCTGGTTTTACTATGAAAAGCACTTTATAACTTTGTTTTGAAAAGTGCTGTTTAAATAAAGTTTATTATCATTACTGACAGTAGTTGAAGGATGAGAGACGATATTCTAATAATATATGTTCCAAAGATCTCCATCCAGACATCAGTGAACATGCATTAATAGAACCTTGTAGTCCACTTTACACCTACCAGTATATTACATCACTGGAACCCAGGTGTTATGTCCTCTAACTACCTGCACCGTGTCTCCTCTCTCTCTTTACAAACAGACCCATTGGACAGCAACACTCTTTTCTACTTCGGTCGTTTTTCCATCTCCTCCCGCCGACGTCCTCACCACCTTCGTGCTCTGAAATCTCTCATGATCTGTCCATTGATAAGAGTTGTGCCGCTGGTCGGATGTCACTCAAAATCTCCCTCAAAGCCCATTCCCAGTAACCATGTTACAGGAAGAATACGTTCTCCCTCTGCTCCCTCACCATGCACTGCTTTTCTTCCTGAAGCCAGAGTCACGATTCAATTTTTGCATCGATCTCGTGCAAAAAATGAAAACGCCAGTAAGGAAATCAGATCAGAGGAGTACTAAAAGCTTTCCCCTAAATCAATCAAAATACATGAATAAGTTAATGGTGCCTCAGTATGTTTTAGGGGGTATTACTTTAGTTATGCAATTTCAAATAGGAAATCAAAAGTACCATAATATATACAAAACGTAGCATTATTTTCCTAAATGGCTGTGCTGCAGTCTATGTACAGATAATGGCTGGATGCAGGCTACTGTATTACACCTTGTGGAGAAACTGTGTCTAAATAAATGACTGGTTTCATATTAATAGACTCATTCTCTCTCAGATCACTGCTAAGGAACACCTCTAACCCATACATGGCTTCCTGTGTACGACTGTATGAGTTGTCCGGCGGCTTGTTGGTGCACGCCGGCCGACTGGCTCCAGGTCCAACTGTGACGAGCCCTGGGCAAATTCCTCACCCCGGTGCCCGAGTACTTAGACGTGTCACAGCCAACTTTGACAGATGACTCCTTGAAAGGAGAAAGATATGCATTTTTACAGCTTGAAGTGTCTGCAGCGAGGCGGAGGGAAGGATTCCTGAGCGTGTGTCTGGGGACAGAGATGTACGTCTGCCAAAACTGGATGTTCTCTCTGAAATAGAGGCAGGTATTCCTCAGCGGCATACTTACTGCTGGAGAAATCATTCCCTGCATTACTGCTACTGCTACATACTGTACAACATCAGTCACTTTGTTATCCAATCTTTAGGTCACTCTTGACAGCATGTCCCATTTTGTGACAACTTCTTATCCACCAGCAGGCAACAGACAGAATTAACTTGCAGATTAAATGTTTGTGACTTGTATTGATTTATAGATTGAAACCAGAGCGAGCCGTGAGTGTGCATGAGTGTGTGTGTGTGTGTGTGTGTGTGTGTGTGTGTGTGTGTGTGTGTGTGTGTGTGTGTGTGTGTGTGTGTGTGTGTGTGTGTGTGTCGGTGAGGGTGCGTTCTGATGGCCTGCATTAAAAAGAGTAATAACCTCACAGATGGCAAGGGGCCGGTCCGGAGCAGGCTATGTGATGGAGAACAATCGTTGAGGCTTGATTGCTCAAGGAGCACAAGGCAGGCCTGACAGGGGGAGGGGTATCAGTATATGTGTGTGTGTGTGTGTGTGTGTGTGTGTGTGTGTGTGTGTGTGTGTGTGTGTGTGTGTGTGTGTGTGTGTGTGTGTGTGTGTGTGTGTGTGTGTGTGTGTGTGTGTGCGTGTGAGGGAGAGAGGAGAACTGGGAGGAGGGGGTTGTTTAAGTTTAACTAGGCCACTGCTACCCATTACAAGGTTGACAATGATGTGGTTTGTCGCACACACAGAGTAGATCAAATCAAATTTCATATGCTGCTCGCGGGTTTCATCTATTTGATTCATCATCACCTCAAGTATGTGGATATCATTTGTATTCTTTCACAGCATCCCATTCGTTCCTCCCCGCGGAGAGATGATTCAGTATTATATGGATAGGTGCAAAAAGTCAGCCGGTGTAAAAGGACAATAAATCCACCTGTCACTTATGCAAAGTGATGTAAATGGGGTCTCTGATTAAGACACAGAGTCATTTAAAAAACAGGAACCAGCAGAACCTTGACACACTCACACACTCCGTCTCCGGCTCTCACACTCATGAATGCAGACACACAATCTCAAACTCACACACACACGCTTTGATAGTTCTACGTATCTAGAGCCCTTTCTCTCTCTCTCTCTCTCTCACACACACACACACACACACACACACACACACACACACACACACACACACACACACACACACACACACACACACACACACACACACACACACACACACACACTCGCACCGCACACACACTCGCACACACACACACCAAATCCCCCGCCGCCCCACGCCTGCCATCAGAGCAGTTTATCAAGTAATTATTGTTTGATTACAGCGTTTCATTATCTGCACTGATTGAGTCACAACCGGCGGCAAAGGTCAAGCGCCATTAACGCGCCGCTCCCGAAACATATTTCCAACGCCGGCCGCGTGTTTGCCCTCCCTCTCATCTGAAAGGGCTAATTGCAAATGCATTTGTTTGAGGAAGAGGAGAGGAGACCACCCGCTCTGATCTCCCTCAAGTCCCACTGAGATGGAATTATCAATGCTGCCCGTAGTGTTCCTACGGCGACACACACACACACACACACACACACACACACACACACACACACACACACACACACACACACACACACACACACACACACACACACACACACACACACACACAGTACACACAGCACACACGCATAGACGCAGATACACATGGGAGCAGTTTGTGACCGCATGTAATCATACTTAAGAACTGATACCCATCAAACACAGACCCAACAGCTCTCATCAACCCATTTTGGACAATAAGCTGATGATTGACTACGCCTGATTTTACATATTAATAATGAGTCCTTATGGCAAAGATCTGTTCAGCATGATCTGTGCTTTCATCAACATGTGAGAGGGTTTGTTCTTTCAGCAGGAGTTATCTTTATTCTGCCATTTTGTTGATGTCTCACGAAACTCTGCCTCTGAATTTGGACAGTTTGGAGTTTTCAGATAAAGTGATGTATTAAATCTTCCTTTTTTGAATTGAGAAAATTGTGTCAGCATGAATGAACCATTTAAAATCCCTGACTGAGCTGAAAAATATTTTTCTTAGCTCATAAAAACTGGCATTGTGGAAATACATGGTTTTCTATAGATTCTCTAAATAGTTTTCTGCATGTGGGATTTAGATTGAATTAAATGAGTTTCTCTTGGACTCATGATTTGTGAATCATTGAACGTCCAGTCTTTAATCAGCGTTTAAAAGTTGACGGTTAATATATATATTTTTTACGTGCCAGGTTTGATCAAATACATGACCAGTAAGATCGAACATGTAAGAAGTAAAACCAACATACAAAAGTCGACATTTCATCCCACTGAAAATAAATAAAGAATAAAAAGGAAAATGGCTCTATACGGCCACACTTCCAGCTCTGACAGACTCGAACTGTCATAGCAAAGAAAAGAAAACTACCAGATCAGGAGATTAGAGCGACGTCGCCAGTGTGCAGCTACATGTGTGTGGTGTAAATACCGGGCAAAGGCATCAAACAAAGCTGTGTAAGATGAATAATGGCTCCTTACCTGGGTGGGAAAGAGATCTCCAGCTCGTGCAGCCGATCCTTGAACATCGACTGCTCTTTGTCAAACTCTAAAAGCTGTGGAAAGAAGAGGAAGAAGAGAGCGAGAGAAGCATCAATACACGCACAGCAGATTATTACTGTTTTATAACATTTCTGATTAAGGAAGAATCTGCTGAGCATACAGAATATTTTCCATCTCTGATATATATTCATAGTTAGAAAATGTACATTTACATTAAAAAACCCGGCTCACCATGACATCATTCCTGATCACAAAAACAACCGCAGTGTGTTCAGACTTTATTCAACGAACGGACATATGGCAAGAAATTCAAGTCTCTTTGGATTCAGATGATTTAAATTTGTGAGTTCTAATATCAACTGAGCCGATAAGTCGACACTGGTCTATCACCAAAAGTTACCAAAAGACAGTTGATGAGGACGCCATCGATGGGTTATTCAGTTACGTTCATATACCAGACACTGGCACAATATTGACAGCAGTTGACCAGTTGTGTGTGTGTGTGTGTGTGTCACTAGCACTGTCCTGCCGGGGTCTATCTATCCACACTGACAGTGCATCCACGCACTCTTCATCAATCATGTCTCCTCACCCAGCTGTACTCACTCACCAGAGTGTACACACACACTTCCCCCAGTTTCCCCCCTTTCACAAAACCCATAAATCATTAGTGAAAAGTGCAATTAGCGGCTCCTTGTACACATTAATTATCTTGGAGATGAACAGGTAGCGAGGGCACCTGCATGACTGCCTCCCTGAGAGACTGACAGTGACGTTTCCCGGCAACCCCTCCCCCCGGAGGACCTCGCCCGGGCCCCGCCTCTTTTTCTTTCAGACAGGAAGACACGGAGATGGAGCGGAGACATGTTTGTTTGGTGGTAAATTGGGCCGCTGCACGTGTTTCTAACAGCGAGCTACAATTATGGCCTGATGAAGACCTCATCTGCGACGGTAGGAGTCTGACAGCGGCTGTACGGGCAGCTTGACGTTAATGACGTTACATTGGTGTATTACATACCGCAATATGTTGATAGCTACATGATGAAATATCAACAGAGATGACGTGGTGGACATGGGTAATATTTGGAAGGACGTACACACAAAGTGGTGAGACGGAGGAGGGAGGTGGATGTCAGGTGGGTATTATTATTTCAGCACAAGGTAACTACTGTGCTCCATCTAAGCTGACATATTTATGTTGTGCATGTATGGCCGTCTAAGCATTGTCTGTCTCCGCATCACTGCTGAATACACATTTCTAAATAAGTCCAGGATGTGCCTCCACGATGACGCGGTGTGTGTTTGTGTGCACGTGTGATTATGTGTCAGTGGTGTAGAACAGTGGCCATTACTGGAGGCAGAGGGGCCTCCCAGACACAGTCTCAGAGGTTCAGGAGGGCAGATGTGCCGCATTCATCAAACTCACAGTGCCGGGGTCACAGGAGAGACTCACACACTGTGGATGAGGGATGGCAGAGCAGGGGATGCAACCCCACGCTCCACTGTACACCCCATCTCACCATCCACCATTTTACAGCACTCACCCAATACTGGATGTTTCAATCCAATTTATATATATATATATATATATATATATATATATATATATATATATATATATATATATATATATATATATATATATATATATATATATATATATATATATATATATATATATATATATATATATATATATATATATATATATATATATATATATATATATATATATATATATATATATATATATATATATATATATATATATATATATATATATATATATATATATATATATATATATATATATATATATATATATATATATATATATATATATATATATATATATATATATATATATATATATATATATATATATATATATATATATATATATATAGCTCCAAACTACAACACAGGTTATTTCATGGCACCTAACACATTAAAGTCCTTACAGCAGAACTTTACGGCATTATACAGAGACACCCAACAATTCAACAATTCCCACATGTTTGTGGCTGTAAGCAGTAATCATGATTGAAAGCATGAAGCAATGTCAGATAATATTTGGGGAATGTAAACATTCCCAAATCTAATACAGCTGGCCAGAGCCTACACTCTGATGTAGTTGTATAAATTGGGCTGGGTATCGTTCAAAAACCTTCGATATCGGTAGCCGGACCAATACTTTGACTTCGATACCAGATCAGGATTTTTTTATTTTTATATACCAATTTAAATAAACTTAAAATTAAGAAATAAACATTATATATTAAGGTATAAATCTGTTGTAATGTTTAGTTTTTCATGCAGTTTAGAAGGGGAGAGTGTGAGTCCCTTAAATGCCTGGCCTGCAAGTTATTGCAAGACACTTCAATTTACCAACACCTCACATGCTATCAGTATCGGCTACACACACAAAAGCGCACAAAACTCAGACAGGTGTGGGACCAAAAGAGTGAAATAAAATGTGCAAGATTTACTTATCTAAGTTGAAATAGTGATTTTATCTCCCAAGTAGAGACTAAGTATGGGGAATTACTGACTCAGATGAGATTTACTCCTGCATAAACAAAGCAAAAGTTATGAGCATTAAAATTTGTTACCGAATGACAAGTAGAAAGCAATTTGGTTGATGCCATTAAAGTATTGAACTTTAAAGCCTGACAGACCTGTCATGTCTTGTATTGCTAAGTTACAATGGGATGTTTGCTGTTTAGGGTTGGGCAGGTGTTCACTTATGTGTATATTAGACACGGTTATATTTAATCCATATAAACTTTTAAAGAAAATAAGCTGTAGTGTGAGAAAGTTCAAGTGGGTGTCAAAATATGTTTACCCATACATGTAATGAAGAGTGCTCAAATCAATACCTGACAGTCTTCTATATGTACAAATGTGCGTCTATGTGTTCACAGTTTGTTTGAGGTGTTTGAGTTTAAATAAGAGGGGATGAGCAACATATGGCAGTGTGTATGCACGGAGTGTGTGTGCCTTAAGTGAATGTTGAGTAATTCATCCAGGTGAATGGAAAACCCTGCAGCCACAAATTTCACACTACATTTCACCCCGGGTCAATTAAGCATAATGCTGTGCTGCTCTGTCAAGTCAGTGGCTTAAAAAAACAGCTTATATGGGTTCAAGGCCTCATGACATTATAAAGCCAGCAGTAGTTTGTCAACCAGAAATGACCTTGGGAGTTGTGGAGGAGGTGGTGCGAGATGATGCCACTCCGGCAATATCGCAGAGGGAAAGAGATGAAGAAGTGTCGGGGTAAAAACTACCCTGTCATGGGCTCAAATTTCTGACTTTGCTTGGCTGATCAACGCGCTCCTAAATCAGACTGGAGGTGATAGTTAAGAGGCGGGAAGTCGACAAGGGGTAAGAAGAGGGAACTCGGTGTCTCTGGCCTCCGACTGTCCCTCTCAGCATGCCGGCCGCTTGTCCGCCACCTGTAATTGTGCTTTGATTTACGCATTGTCAACTATCCCCTGTGACAACACCTGCTGCCATTAAAACCCATCAATAAATGTTGGGGTGAAAGGTCATTTAATTTGATTTTTACACCTCACACTTGGCTTTCATTGCAGGGGCCATATTTTTCCTTCTTTTTATGGGAGCTTCATTATTTTGTGCGGAAAAGCAATAAACTGTCACTGACAGGGGGTGGGGGCTAAGAGGGGGGTGGGGGCTAAGAGGTGCTAAGAGGAGCCAACCCAAACAAAACACAAGACTGCAGCCCACTGCACCAGCAAACTTACCGTCGTGCCTGTTAATCACGTAGAAAGGAAATTTGTTCTCTAATTTCCTTTCTTTCTTTCGGATGCAATGATTAGAACATTTTTACTTTTCTTTTTTTACTCAGAAGCATTGATAGAAGAACACTGATTAGGCTTAATGCATCTGAGAACTGTCTATTTTGATAAGAATCAACTAAATAAGCAGTCAATACTTCAAAATAGGGTCGAGCTAAATTGTAAAGACATACTGATGTAGGATCAGTTTATATAAATCCCTTAAGGTCAGATTTCATTCAGCATGCCCTGTGTATTTCCACTTAGGAGCTCTGACAGGTGAAATATGAAAGAACTTTAGACAGCAGCAGCGTTTGTTCTTTTATTTTTTTTATGTCCCTCTCATGTTTAAAACGTCTCGGGTCCTTTGAGTAATGCTGAAGACGACGCCGCCGGCATGACAAGGAGCGGCACGCCAGACAGAAAGGTTCATCACTTGCTCGAGCAAGTACACAAACACACCCTCCTCTCCCGGGCCCCTATCTGCTGACAACACACTGATAAAGTTACAATAAAGAGATACTGAAACAAAATCAATGGGGATGGAGGTGTGTGTGTGTGTGTGTGTGTGTGTGTGTGTGTGTGTGTGTGTGTGTGTGTGTGTGTGTGTGTGTGTGTGTGTGTGTGTGTGTGTGTGTGTGTGTGTGTGTGTGTGTGTGTGTGTGTGTGTGTGTGTGTGCGCGTGCCAGGAAAGGAAGAAACTGTGCTGATCTCCAGATGCACAGCACAAACATGCACAGGACGTATGCCTGTGCACACACACGCACGCACGCACGCACGCACACACACACACACACACGCACCGTGCTCCTCCCATCTCTCCACCGGAGCAAGGCCCCACGGTGCCCCTTGACGCCACGAGCGCCCAGAAAATTTAATCTTCCCAAATACTCATCAGGGCTCTCCATCGTCCTGCTGTGACAGCGCCGGGGATAATTAATTATACAATTTCGATGGGAATATCGACTAAACAAACCTATTAATCATAGCAAAAGTCAATAGGCATGGACACATTCAATCATGTCCCGGCCAATGATTACTCCTCTCAAAATACAATAATTATTTTCAAGAGCTGCCTCGAATTAAATTTCTGTCAAGCTGGTACAAGTCTTGCAGTTGATGAAGGATGCAATGGATTTTTTTTCGTTCCCCTTCCCCAGCGGAGGAGTGTGAGGAGGGACATTTATCCTTTTGGAAAGGTAGTTTGTTTTATAAAGATCATAACATGGTGTGTTTAACTAGACCATGACCATCAGATTACCTCTGATGCCTCCATTATGTCATCCATCTTGTCAGGCTTGGTGAGGAGGAGGAGAGGGAGGAAATGAGGGTGAGGGGGTACCTCAACCTCCTCAAGCTACTGTTTCACAGTCAGGGTAGAAACGCATCTCTGCTGAGCAAATTCAATGATATCTTACAGTACAATGTACGAGGTCAATATCTGACAGCTCATATTGACCTTCTACATTGTGAACTGAAGACACTGAGTCTTCAAAATATATTTAACCTTTGGTTAATCAGCTGAATGACGATTTTCCGCTGTGTTGAACAGGGCTTGTTAATGTTTTTTTATGGGGAGAACACATTCACATAATGATATTTATTCTGGGAACGTGTCAGTTGTTTCTATATTGGAGGGTCAGAAGACTACAAAATTCATACAATTAAAACTGTGTGATCAAGCGTTAAAAAACCAGCAGAACATCCTCATGAATTCTATAAAAAAAAAAAAAAAAACTCAGGATCTCTTAATAGCTCAATGGTTTAAAGTTGAAGCTGAGTTTTGGGGGAGCATCATGTACGGTGCTGCAGTGAAGTCTTAGAAAAACTAAAAGACCTGTAATGTCCCTAATATGAGATACTGTCTTATAGTACAAAAAACATTTACAGCTGAACTTAAAGAAAAGGAAAGAAGAAGAAAAGTAGTAAAAGAAGGAAGAAAAATAAAAAAGAAAGGAGAAATGTTTTGAAATAAACTTGTGGTATCCAAACAAATCGCAGTGTTACTGAAAGAGAGAAAATGTGCTTCGCAAATCTACCCCGGGTACATATAGTTTACAAAGGTTGGGTTTCAACCTGCTTAGGAGCCACATGAATCAGGTTTGTCAAATATAATGATGAACTAAAACAGTCTCAGGAAACTAACCTTTTGTACACTTTTCTGTGACGGAAAACTTACTTCACACCAACTGTGTTACAATACAAGCCCACTTGCCTGACAACCGGCGAATTAGGTCATTCCAAAAATATAAGCATACTCAGTGATAATCTAAATTGTCAGTATACAAACACATGTAAAGGAAAAAGTAAACATGGAACTGTTACAGTTAGATACAAACTTAAACCATATTTATGAAATTGTGGTCAAGTGGTATAGAAGAAATCAATAAAATGACATAATATAAGAAAACATCTCCGATACCAATATTTATATTGTGACAAAAAATGCCTGCATGTTGTATAATAAATGTGCACTGACTGTTGTGATGCGGTTTTACGAACAAAACTTTGTAAAAATAGAGTGCTGTTGTAAATTCACATGCGCTGACCTCATTCTTCAAAGAAAGGACCGTGACCAACAGGATTTAATGGTAAATTGAATGCAGAAAATTGAAGAACAGTCATTGAAATGTAATGATGCGTGACACCATTTGTTAAAATGTTAAATCTATATAAAGTGATGTGAACTGTCTCACAACATTGCATATAAATTTACATCTTGTTTCTACTGTGTGAAAAAACCCTTAACTTCAATCCAGGTATCTGCTCCACTGCCAAAACTAAATATTGATCTGATATACAATTTTCTTACAAATGGGATTTCTTAGAATGAGGAAAATTAAAACAGAATATCCTTAGAATTGAAATCCAATGCAGGTTTATAAATGATAATACTGATTTATTACCCAAAATGTATATTATGGTTTTATATCGTGTCCAGCAACGTTAATAAACTATGTGCTTCTAGTCTGCAGCTTCACAGTCCATCCTGTTGATGTGTAGGGGAGTGTGGGAGTGTGGGAGTGAGTGAGTGTGTGTGTGTGTGTGTGTGTGTGTGTGTGTGTGTGTGTGTGTGTGTGTGTGTGTGTGTGTGTGTGTGTGTGTGTGTGTGTGTGTGTGTGTGTGTGTGTGTGTGTGTGTTCGTGCGTCCCTCATGGGGATTTTAACAAGGTCCAACTTTGAACTGCTTAATGTAATATACAGCCATATAAACGTGGAAGTGTGTGCCGGATGTTTTTCTTCTGCGGACACTTAACACTCAGTCACGTTTAAAGACATTTGACCCTCAAGTCGGGACAAAGACAGTGTTTGTTAGACCCAACTGATGTGAGAACATCAGCCAGCATCTGTAAGACTCAGGTCAACAGCTGTTTGTACACGTGTTAATTATTAGACTTTCTGCATCTACAATGCAGATATGAAAAGACATTAAAACAGATTTTGTTGGAGAGAATCTTTTGTATTGTTTTGTGCTTTGTCACTTTGTCTACAGATAATCAATTTGACATGTTATAAATAGAAGCTGCTGTTATTACACACTGAGTCTATGAAGTTGATAAGGGAAATGAATGTGGGATAAATAACTACAGGAGGAGAGAGTAGATGATGAAGGGGTAGAAGTAAAGAGGAAACTTACTGAGGTCCCATTGTTTTCCCGGAAAACATCCTGGTTGACATAATTAAAAAGCTTCTTTTCAAGTTGAAGAACAACCTAAATCAGTGGAAAGAGAGAGAAATGGTACTTTGATTAATAGCAATACTAATGTGAACTGCACTTAGTAATTAGAGAACTAATGAAAAGCAGTGAGCTGCAGTGGCAGGCAAAACCCTTTTATTTTTACATGTCTCTGAGAAGCATCACATGATTTTATGTTTCATGTTAACTCAAACTGTAATACTTCAGGTCAGGTCAAGACTTATGTAGAAATAGAAAAAACTCATTGTTTAAATACAAAGGTACAATTTTACACATTAAATATAGTTCAAGCACCACGTTCCTATTGAGGAATGATCACACCATCATTTAATGGCAGCATTTTGTACTGAAATCAATTTGTAATTTCAGTAGAATTGCAGCTACAACCAGATTAGACACACTAACTGACCCATAAATAGAGAGCCATGTCACAGTCCTGACCTTTAAAAGAGTGGAAAGGAGGAGATTCCCAAATGGTGAAAGCTATTGTAGCTGATTAGCTTTGTTTATATTTATTTAACTCGGAGTGACTCAGAGAATAAAGTGTAACACAAAAGGCATGGTTTTTAAAAAGCTATGAGAATGGGGTCAAAGGTGAATATCTAACTTGAATATACTATGTGGAATTATTGTCTAAATAGATGAATTGATGACACATTACAGAGAAAATAGACAAATCCCACTTGCTGTTGTGTTAGCTGCTATCTTGCATTTAATAAGTCCGTACATCAATGAGCCTATTTCATGAAGACACACAGATGCCATTTTCTAGTGATGAGGCTTAAAGACTAATGTGCTTTACGGGATGAAACTCTGGTTTAAATTTGATGTGTTTACTTTAATGCAGATTAAATGTAAAATAGTTCCAGCAGTCTGCTTATCATCATTGGAAGTGATTATATATAACTTTTTTGTATTAGGGAGTAGTTAACAAAAAACATGTATTTTTCTCAAAAAGTTGCATCAAAATCAAGCAGCTTTGATAGCAACAATCACAAAGAAACTCTGCAAAATCCTGGAGGGACAGAGATGCGATGCAGCACACTGTAGCTTACCTTTCGATCATTATCACTTTCTCTGAATATTAGCTTGTCAACTTCATTGGTGTCAGCGGTTCTGACTGTCTGCATGGTGGCGGTGGAGCAGAGACTCTGGAGGTGAGAGAGGAAGACAATGAGTGATGATGAAGATATGAAAAAGAAAGGAAACATGTACGGCAAAAAGCCTCATGATGGTTAGGGTTTATTTATGAATTCATCTGTATTTTATGCAGATGTTCATTTAAACTTTATACAGTAGCCTATAATCTCCTCCATGTCTTACAGAGTCACATTTCAATGGTTTTTAGAGAACCGTCCCACATACTACCTCCTCACTGTCCCTCCTCTTTATCTGCCTCTATGTACTGACCCCACGGACTGTGTGCATGGTTAAATTCCTCTTTGTGGACTCTCTTAACAATTAGTTAAACATTCGGCCATCTGTGTTTGAAGACAGTTGAATGAGGTATCCCCGAGCCAGTGGTTCCCATACCACACAGCAGAGCCCGAGTGACCTGATTGAAATTCAAAGCACAGATTAGATAATCGGGTCAAGCCAATATAGCGAGCAGAAAAAGGCCCTTTAGACCGAAATGTCACAAATCGGTCCTGCTCCGACCACGAAGAAGTGGCACACCAGATTAGAACAAACACTGTGCCCTGAGAGAGAGTGGGACCCCCCCCCCCTCCGCCCCATTCCTCCAACCCCCCCAACCCCCTCCCAAAAGCAACTTTCTAAAGCCCTAACAAATCGCTCCATCTTTCACTCATTTAGGCCGTCCAAATGCAGGGTCAATATGGTCCCCTGGCAGCCAAATGCTAATGCGCTTAAGTGCGCTTAAGCAGCTTTGTGCAATGAATAGGCCAAAGAAGGAGCTAGTGAGAAGGGCAAGAGATACTTTCCCTGTCAAAGTCATTGTAGCTGCAGCTAGCAAAGACAATCACACAAAGTCATTTCGGTATCTTTGATTAATCACAAATGCACCAAGCGTTGTTTACTTTACATGCAATCCATAATACACGGTGTATTTTTGTTAATTTCCCATATAAGTAGTATAGGCTCAATCTTTCAAGACTGTCTTGCAGATGTTGTGAGTTTCAGACCTCTAAAATCAGTTTTTTTTTTTTTTTTTTTTTTTTAATGGACCTCAGTGTTTTTGAATTCTACAAGCATCGGTGTCCTGTAATTCTTCCAAGTGAGTGCCCTTCTGTTGTCCGCTTTTCAAATTCAAAAGGCAGTCAAGCAGAAATCCCTGGCTGGTTCACAGTTAGCACCGAAGCCAGGAGCTCACAGTGCTTGCTGGCACAATAAGCATCAATATTTAAAGGACAGAAATAGCCTCTCCATTCATGTTCAAATGATTTTGATAATCCAGTGAGCGAGACCTGAATCAAAAAGCAGCCATCAATAGATATGTCCATTGTATTTTGAATAAAGATATGCATGTGGACATGAACAGACAGAAGGTGGTACATATAGGTTTCTACTTGGAAACGAGTGATATAATGTAATTCCCAGAGAGATAGTTTGTCTGTGGGTTTTGCTTTGGGGTACAGTAAGCCTGTACCTCGTGCCAAGAGTGTGACTGCAGGGAAGGTTCCAGAAAAAAAAAAGACAATTAGCTAATGCTGCCTTTTCTTGTGGGAAAATGTCTTTTCCCAGAATGATTATACTTTCGATTCGAGGGTGAATCAAATTACTTGAACTTTTAGGGAAGGGTATGAATTCCAGCTGCAGATTCTAGAGTTGGTCTGTTGGAGAAACAACACAGAAGCTGAGGATACTTTATTCATTTAAGGTGCATTTTATATTAAATCTAATTGAACAGAACAAACTAAAGTAGAGCTCAGCAGATCATCACTGTCCTTTAGGCATTTGCATCCTGCTGGAAGCTGACATGTGAGCGATTGATCTGTTCATGTGTTCATTGACTGACCAATCAGTGTGTCAGTGCAGCTGGTGGTGGTTGATTGCACCCGATTGATCACAGCTCTGCCATGCTCAGTGGAAAGCATCCCACTCTCCCTGCACGCACGCACGCACGCACGCACACACACACACACACACACACACACACACACACACACACACACACACACACACACACACACACACACACACACACACACACACACACACACACACAGCCTCTGATTCACAGTCCTTACTCATGCCAGCACTCCTGTCATAAGATCTGCACAGCATACAGTGAGATGAGGGGAAATGAGAACCCCATGCTGTCACTTAAAGCCCATACCAGTGCAGTGATGTGTCCTCCCTACTGACAGCAAAGCCCAGGTGCTTGTGCAGGATCTGTGAACAGATACGTCCCTTCAAAAGCTGCTGCTCTCCTTAAGCACATTACAGTCTCACTGAGCAGCCTAAATGACATTACCATAATTCATGTGGCTGCAATTTGATACATGCCAATTAGTTTGCGGGAAAAGAGGAGGAATGGAAGCAGTGGGAAAATATTAACAGACAGCTGTCAGGAAAAGGACAGTAGGGATGTCTTCACTCCTCTGCTCTATTTAACTTAAGTGAGTTTGCATGACATCTCTGCATTATGGGTCACAGGTCAGCTCTGAGTGTTTGCGGAGGGCCAGAGGCCGGGGGGCTGGGACCAGAGGCTGCCGAGGAAGGCGCGAGCTTTGTGCATCAATGGAGGATAATCTCATGACTGTCGAAGGAGGAAGCGGCTGTTTAAAGGAGCTCTCTATTCCAGCTGCTCTCCTTAGAAGAGAGGTTAAAGCAATCTGTCCCACTTCAAAGACCAAAGTCTCACACACACACACACACACACACACACACACACACACACACACACACACACACACACACACACACACACACACACACACACACACACACACACACACACACACACATTTGAGCCTTCTGTCTCTGGTCCTGCCAACAGATGGAGGCGAGCCGCTGGGCCTTACTTAAACAGTAAGACACCCACACACAACAGCACGGCATCCCTGACAATGCATATCGCAGAGGGGTGTTTCATAAGTCAACATTTAGAAGAGAAAAGACTAATGAGAAGAAAAACATTCAATTAGAGTTACACTACAAAGGATTAAAGGATACAAAATATATATTCAATTTAAGATAAAAAAATATATAATCTTTTCCTTTTTTGCACTTTTTATTTTTAACTACAGTGTACGATCTGTTGGATGTTAACAGTAGCGACTTCAGTCCTTTGAACCACAACAAAGTTTGAGATACTGTTTAAATTACTATCTGAAGAGTTATTCATGGTTCACTATATCCTGTATACATTTGTCACCGCCTGATATATCGTACGACATTGGTCTAACGCAGATATATTTGTATGCACGTATATGTTGGGCGATATGAAAAGCATAATGCAGAAGAGGAGGTAAATTCAAAATTTTTGTTTTTCTATAATTATTTATTATGATATAATTATTTATAACGATCAAATTCCCATGAAGTTTACTGTTTGAGTGCACAGACAACAGTGTGGAAATATCCTGCCTCCACTATATGTTTGTCAGAAGTGCAAGTATTTGGAAACCACATTTGAGGAATCCTTGCAAAACATGTGTCTTCATAAATATTTACTGTGTATACGATATACATATTAGAATTATATTTACTTCCTATGATGACTCTCAGCCCCGAAAAGCCAGTATTGTTCGGGCTCCACATTTTCTTTTAATGCAAAGTTATGCTGAAAAGTTTGTCTGGCTGGAAGAAGAATGTTTTTACATATCTTCAGCACAATCAGAACAACAATCGTATGAACAAATAACAAATCTGTGACATAACGCACCAGCCAATGAACAATTTCTTCCAACCCCTCTGGGTTTTATACTCCACCCTGCCTCACCCCAATGATTCACACTCCTCACTAAACTGTCATTCCACCAATATAATAATCCACTGAGTGCATTTAGAAGCCAGTGATTAAACTTCAATTAGGTAGAAGGAGTGTGAGAGTGTGTGCAGAGAGAGACAGTGGACTGAGTGGACAATGAGCTAACTATTCATTCTTCATTACCAGCAGCAGGGGACAGGGGCTCCCCTCTGTGTCAGCAGGGGCCGTGGCATTATCAGAATGCACCATTATTTTCTCGCTACCACGCAACGCGCGGCTGCCAGCTGAGTTAAGGTGTGCCAGGCGGGCTGGCAGGTTCAGCGTGAATTGCTTCGCACTCAGGTCAGTTTTATTCCACTCGCCGCCGTTCATCACGCCCATCCTGCATGCATGATTGCGACATCTGCCTGAGCGGGGTAGAAGGGGGCATCCTACAAAACAAAAAAAACAAAAACGGCAACAACAAATTCGGCCTCCTGCTTTCCTGCCAGCCATTACACAGGGAAGCCAGTAAATCAGCTGTGACCCTCCCCACCCCATCTGACTGGACACAAGCCAGAGTTATCCACTCCTCTCTCCCTGCGGCTGGCTAATTTAATGCCTCCAAACACGCTGGATTCATCATTGACACACACGGCAGGATGGGGATGCAGCATGGAGGAGAGGTGAGAGTGGACACATTATCACCCGCAAAGTTTAGTGTGTGTGTGACCCACTTGGTCAGCAGCTGACCCCAATAAACCTGGCCTGTGTCCCCCCTCTAACAGCAAGTAACACACACAGCAACTCTCACCCCTTCCCATGAACCCTCCGAGCAGTGTGAGAGCTGACGCTGAGGGCCTGACGGCAGTGTGTGCGTCGTAGGAGGTCCAGGAACCTGCCACGCCCTCACCAGAGATGAGCTGCGAGAGATAAGAGGGCGTGCGAGGTGCCGATAATGTGCCCTATTTATCTTGTGCATTATAACATCTGGGAAACTTCTCTAAAAACAATGACGCGCTTTGAGGGCTGCCATTCTGGCTTTACCTTCACAAACCAGCCGAAAGCATTTGTCCTCTCTGGATAGGATAATGGACAGGCCACAAATCATTCAGGACAACAGGACGGAGGGTATGTGTGTGTGTGTGTGTGTGTGTGTGTGTGTGTGTGTGTGTGTGTGTGTGTGTGTGTGTGTGTGTGTGTGTGTGTGTGTGTGTGAGAGAGAGAGAGAGAGAGAGAAAGAAACTGAATGTGTGTATGTTTTGTGTGTGTGTGTGTGTGTGTGTGTGTGTGTGTGTGTGTGTGTGTGTGTGTGTGTGTGTGTGTGTGTGTGTGTGTGTGTGTGTGTGTGTGTGTGTGTGTGTGTGTGCGCGCGCGTGTGTGTGTGTGTGTGTGTGTGTGTGCTGGCCCATTCTGCAGGGCCCCGCAGGACAAATTGCCCTGCATGGTTGTCTTTGAGAGGCAGTGCAGCGCGCAGAGAAAGGGACAGGGCTGAAACACAGGGAACAGGCCTATAAAAATTCATCACTTTGACCCCTGTGACCTCCCACTACTGGGGGGGGGGGGGGTTACACACACACACACACACACACACACACACACACACACACACACACACACACACACACACACACACAGAGAGATGCACGAGCACGCACTTGCCCACCCACCCGAGCTCATAATCAGAGCTGGGAGCAACTATTCACAAATTATCTCCAAACGTTTTTAAGTTTCAAACTCACAGAAACACAGTAAACTAAAAAAAGAACATCTTGTCACACAGAAATTCACTAAAGCCTCCTGGTATCTGCTGCTTTCTCTCTCATGCACACTCGCAGCAGACACAATGGGCATGCAAAAGCTTTCTACACAGGAAAAGGCCACCAGATGCTTCATTGTGACTGTGTCTCTGTGTAAAGTAGTGGCAGTAAAAGGAGGGTGGGCTCTCCTGAGGCATATTAGTCCCAGTAAGAGGAGGACATTGTCTCAGGCTGGGCTCTTGACACATTACTGCCACCTGTACAAAGAAAACCTAATGAGAGATTTAATCTGCGAAACCTCCCCTGCCACTTTTTTTTAGTCAGCACTTTGAAAACCAACCGCAGCAGATGTCTGCAAGACTGTTTAACGTACCAGCTTCTCCTTAACCTCTCAATAAGGCCGTGCATGCTTAAATTGCTCAATAGCTATTCATTTGAATGTTATTAGCTGCAGTTGTTATGTTTCCAAAAGGGAGCTTTGTGATCTGAAGGAGTCGCCAGCAGCTCCTGCGAACATTCATGTTTTCTTTTTTACAGAGAGCATTTATCCTGTTAATGAGAAAACAAATTCACATCCAAGCGTGAAGCAATCACTGTAGAGCATTTAAATATAGCCGAGAGCAGAGCTATTGATAGAGTATAAACACTTACTAAGCACCTGAAAACACTGCGCTCTCATTTAATTTACCTTGTCCACTGCAGCTCTAACCGGGAATCAATTAAAGGAAACAGACAGCGAAGTAATTTGTCGTTGTCGAGTCAATTAGAGAATATCGAAGATCCGACCAGCGATTGGTGATTAGTGATGGTCCAATGAGAACGCAGAGGATGTTGAGTTCATTACTGGAGTATTCGATAAAAATCAGGTCCGAAGAAATAATGAAAGTTTAATTCTGTTCCTTTAATACAAATATGAAGCGAGAAAGACTCTTTGATATGGAGAGTTTTTATTTTTCTCCTTCTGGAGCTGCAGAGCAGTCGATGGCTTTTTCAGGTGACCGGCTCTCGTCCTTGCTGTGTGCTCTGGGCGGAGAACACCCCCGAAGACGCACAAAACCCTCCTCACACTCAAAGAACACTGATTCATTTGGAGCACCACCCTTTAATTTGTTTGCACCATTTCATCTAAATGATGTGCTTGTCCACCAGGGTGAGAGAGAGAGAGGTGTAATTCAACCAAAGGAAAAGGGGGGAAAAAAGGAAGGTACAGAGGGGGCAGGAGGGGTTTTGACACCCCACCACAGGGCGCTAGGCAACCATCTAGTGGGTGGGCTTTGTGATACATTTTACCAATTTTTCATGCCCATCCCTCTTGATGTGACCCCACTCAGGGCCTTTTATGCCCCTGACAGCTCTGTGCAGGAAAACATGCTGCCGCTCTGATAGCATGAAATCGGGAACAAAGACCCCCAGGGAGAGGAGAAGGGGGCCACCGAGGCACGCTGTGCTTCGGTCCCGCCTGACTCTGGACACAAACAGATGTTAGGCCAGCCCCGGCTCTCACTGCCCCCTGAAAGAGGAGGCCCTGTCGGAGAAATGGGCCTGAAACGCATTGTTTCGGGCCTCCTCTAAGACAAAAAGTGGAGCCACTCCTTCTGAAAGGGCCCGGCAATATGGTCGTCACAGATAAATCACACGAGGGAGGCTGAGAGAAAGGCCCATGAATTCTCAATGTGGCCCTTAATGGGCCCTCTTAAATATGATGGGATATTTGTGTGTGGATGTGAATGGAGCCTAGTGACTTTTAATGTCAGTGGGCAGAGTTGTTTAAAAGCCCATGGTGCCAACACCGGGTTTACAGCTGAGTTACAATGAGCCCTCCTGTAGGAACATCACTCTGCGGCTGACAGTAAAGTTGCACACTGGGAAACCTGCGGGCCAAGTTGTTTAAATAATCCCAGCACTTGTGCCGGCTTCCTTAACAACAGCAGAACATTTTAGCATCACTCATCCTTTTTAAGTTTGAAACGGAATGAGCCAGAGCAAACAAGAACAAGTTGAATCGTTGCCTGGTTTGAAAAGGAACTTGTTGAGCAGGCAGCCATTCTTACACAGACCGCTTCTTTGCATATGCATTAGAACAAACTATAACGATGAGAATGCCGGAAATAGCCACGGACATGTGCGTGCATGTGTGTGCACACAACCCCCCTGAGACAACATGAGTTATCTCTAGGCAACCGCTCCATCCTTCAGAGAGAGAAAAACAATTATTGTGCTGCTCTGTTTTACAAAGACTGAGGACTGCATTAGTCAAAAATAGACTGACATCATACAAGTCAGACACTATGTACCAGGCACAAAGAGATCCCTATCCTTCATCATTTCATCTGGACTAAATAATAGCATCACTGTTAGCGGTCCCTGCCTGGGATTTCAAAGCCGGGGTCCAGAGGACCGAGGACAGAGGACAAGACAAACCATAAATAAAGCAAAGGATAAACAAAGACTGTGCTGGGAGCAGATTATTCATAATTTATAGAGGTATTAAACAGTTAAGATAAAGTGATGGATAAGAAAAAAAAAAAAAAAGACATCGATTGAGCCCACAGGCAGATTTTTATCACTAATTTGATTTGAAGATGTTTTTATTGTTTGCATTAAACTTGACAACCACATCATGGCTACTACAGTGTGATGTACCGCAAGTCTCTAATAAATCTGCATCATTTTAAATGAGCAGTAAATAGTTTAATTATTTCAAATAAAACATTTTACAAACACTTTCTGTCTGGAACTCTTACAGAGATGATGCATCATCTTAAAGTGGGCTGTGACTGGTTCAATGTCCATGTTATTTACTAGATGCCAAAACTATTCTGGCTAATATACTGAACATTATCTGCTTTTCAATATAAGACTGTGGTGAGAATGGATCAGTCTTTTCTCTCTTCTCTTAAAGCCCACTTGAAAATGATTTGATGTCATCCTGAACGATTTAATTGATAAATCGTTTAGTTAAGCAACAGAAACCTTTTGGATTATAGATTAATCATCTTTTTTAAGGGAAACATTGCATAAATAAATAAATACTGGTTTTAAGTTCAGAGATGTCCATGTTTCCTGTTTCTACTGTGATAGCGAATTGAAATACTTTTGAGTTTTGGACTTTTTTGGTTGCAACAAGCTTGCTTGGCAACCAACATGGCGGCACGTTTCATATGCAGCGGCTCCTTTATCTCCTGATACGATGGTGTTCAACTGTGCATCTTCGTCGTGTGCATGCAAAAGATTGTTGTGTTTGTCGGGACAACCGTACGGTCGTCAGTTCCTGCTGGACAGAAGTGGGACTTATTGCATCTTGGGAAGCACACAAGCAGAAGAACTTTGGATCCTTGGACTGCTTCGCCCGTCCTCCGTTCCAACGGCCTCAACTGCTGCTCCCAAACCGAAGTGGAGGCGCCGCAAGCGGTGTGAAAGGAAGCAAAAAAAAGGGGTTGGGCAAGGGGGCATCCGGGCTAGGCTGGCAGCTAGCCCCTACGGGCCGGCTGTCCAAACCATTCTCCACACAGATGTGCGCTCCTTACACGGCAAGGTAGATCGCATGCGTCTTTTTGTGTTTGTGTGATCACTGAGACATGGCTAGACGACAACATCCCGGACTCCGCTGTTGATCTTGACCGGCTAACATGCCACGGGGCGGACAGGGTCTCAGCTGCGGCGGGAAGGACTCGCGATTTTTGCATATTTATGCTTTTCTTGTTTTGTCTTTTTATTTGCACACATTTGATGTTGAAGCCATGTGTTTTTTCTCAGTGTGGTAGCAGCAGTGGTAGCATCTAGGCACATTAGGTGGTCAATGCTGATTGGTTAAAGGCTGTTTAGTAGTTTCATTATTTATCTGAGGTCTACACCCAGTAGGACACAACAACTAGAAACTGGAAATTCCCTTTGGTTCATGGCCTCCGGTAATACAAGGCTACTAATTTGATGACTTGCTGTAGAATGCTAGGGGACATTTTTGAAGGAGCAATTTGAACGACTATGCTGAAGATATGAACTTTTATATTTTCATAGCATTACTTTTGTCAATTAAAGACTTCACTTTGCAGTAATCAAAATAATCAAACAACAAGATCTGATTCCTTGGGACGAGTGCATCGCAACATTTACAGCCAGAAGTACAGTTGAAATTATGCGTCCAATGTGCCTGAATAACATAAATGAATGTGTAAGCTGTGCCTGTCAAACAGCTGGCTAACAGAATCAGTATGGAGTAAAAAGAGATATCTCAACAGTGGTTCCAGCTGCAGCAGACAGCAGCAGTGAGGGACTGGGGGGTGGGGGGGTTACTCAGGTTACACCCCTGACCGCGGCCGACCCCAGGGGCCTACGAGGCAACGCACCCTCCCAGGCCCTGCTGGTGCCAGGCTCTGCGCTCATCCTTGGCTTGGTTTGTCACGCCATCCCACCGTTGGCATGGTGTTCCCAGCTGCCAGTCACAGTGCCCCCCCCCCACCCCTACAAATACACAATGGCAATAGCATGGCTGGCGCCGGGCTCAAACGGCCTGTTGTTAATGAGCACGACCAACAGAAGCCACTGCTTGTTCTTCATTTGCCAGCGTTTTAATGATATGGACAGCGCTCCCATCAAAGCTGCATTGCTCAAGTTACGCCCTCATAGCTGAACTCTTTTGTTTAGTTTTTTCCCCTCTGTGTCTTCAGCGTTGGATTCATTAGCATAGAAAGCAAACAGAGAAGAGAGAGAGAGAACAGGCTCTGTTGTCTAGAGGGAATAGTCTCCATCTATATCCAGATGGGTTATCAGTGATATAATGGGCCCTCATTGTGATAGATTGGACTCTTCTGAGCAGATAATAAGTCTTTATTGAATTGTGAGGAAATATCACCACAGGCTTCACCTGCGAGGCCATAAACAGGCGTGGGTCAAACAGCAGGTGCTAATAACTCTGTTCTGACTCGCATGGTGCAGTAAACGGATGAGGTTTACAGCATCGGGACAATTAAGACAATGTTAGGTGGGTAGGCGCTCACAGAAAAGTATATTGATTTAGTAGGCAACCACAAACCATATAAAAGATTTGTCAATATAATTTGGCCAAGCAATAAAATAGTCAAATACAGCAGACCTCTCATTAAGCTGACCCTTGCTAACACCAATGTCCCGATGAATTATGACTTAAAAACAGTCACATTTACTGCAATAAGCTTCCCCTTTTTACTCAAACTGCACGAGGGTTGGCACATGTACATGTGTGTGTGTACATACATGTGTGTCTCTGGATGTTAATGCATGAGTGTATCTGGAAAGCTGAGGGGCAGCCAATGAGGGTCGCAGTCCCTGGTGTCAGGGGTTCCACAGAACAGAGGCCCAATCAGTGCTGGCCCGCTGGTTAATGGATGGATGGCCCCCAAAATTAATTAGCCTGACTAATGTAGTGTACACTTAATTACACTGGCCGCCTTTTGATTTATAGCCGGCCACATACACTCATGCTAGTCAAAGTCTGGGCTAAAAAGGGAAAATGGTTTAAGCCCTCGCCAGTGCAAATTATTTACCAAGACTCGGTTCAACAGTCGGGACAATGGCCATCAGCTACCTGATGAACTGGTGGTGGTTTCAACAAGAGGCTGCAGGTAACATGCACACACATGTTCGCTTTCCCTCCATCATTTACACTGTGACATCCGTCGTCTGCTTATTTAATTCTTATGTGCTGCAATAACAGAATATGTCTCTCATAATAAAATGTCTTCCAAAAACCTGCCTGCCCATATTTCTGCTCCCGCTGTCATGGCTGTGCGCCTCACTGTGTGAGAAATGAATGATCTATCACGCTGCTGTGTCATTACTAGGCATTTTACAGCATTCATTAGGAGCGGGGATAGTCGAGGGCCCCACCTTTAATTTCATGCTGCTCAAGCGAGAGAAAGGACACAGGACAAAGGAAGGAAGATTGATGCCCGGTCCGGCCCTCCGCGCTTCCCGCAGACCCAGACAGGGGGCGCTAATCGGAGTCCTTCCTACAGTCAGGGAGGCCAGCTCGTCTAATGAAATCTGTCCATGTAGCAGCAGATCAGGCCCAATTAAAACAGCTCCACATCATGTCACGGGGACAGTAGATCAAGTCAGCAATTAACCTTCCCGCTGGCCTCTATCAATCCTTAAATTGGAGCCGCCGGCCAGCAGCACACAATCTCTGCAGATATTAAATTTACATTCTATTAAGTTTAATTAGGAGGGATTTTAAATATACTAGGTGTCCAGGCACAGAGCCCTGAACCTGTCATCGACACTGCTGATTCACGGCCACCGGCCACCTCCTGGGACACAATACACACATACACACACTTTCTCACCCGCACCACAACACACCTTTTACCACCTTCTACCTGAAGAATGACCAACGGAAATCTGGATGTGTTGTCGGTCTGAATGGGTCAACTAAAATTGTGCAACGTGGTTTTCTGATTGAGATTCTTACCTGGTTTGAAAGGCTGAACGTGGGTTTGTATAATATGATTTTTTTAGGGGTTAGAACAGGTTGTAACCTTAATATTACTTCAAATATGATACATATAGGCAGTGACTAGTGGTTTGTGTGAGACTATTTTTTAAATTATCCATCTCATTATCATTCTGTTTTAGGAAGTGTTAACTAAAAGTGTGAAAATACGACTCAACAACATGTTTTTCTGTTTTTGACAATTGATCATACAAAACAAGACATTGGAGACGTTACTTTGGTTCTTTAGGTACTTTAATTTGTTTTTTATATTTCTTTATGACATTTGATTCACAGAATGGGTAATTGATTAATTGAGGGAATTCTTGTCAGATAAATTGATAATTAAAATATGAATTGTTAATTGTGTCCAACTTCAATCACACTAATATAGAATTATTTCTGCCTGTCAAGACGATTAAAGGGCAAAAGTTGCAAAAAAAATTAATAACAAAGAAATTATGTTACATTAGCAATATTAAATATACTGTGACAAAAAAATGCTGTTGAATCTGTTTTACTTATGGAATTCTACAAAGTTTGGTCATTTCAAGTTGAGCGGTGATTTGTGAAGAACAGTATTTTCAGATTCAGATTTCCTGTGATGAAGAATTTTTTTTTTATAAAATATGAACTCAGCATGATGGAACATGGTTCAGACCGACATACGTGATTCCATCAGATTAATTCCTCAGGCCTTCTTCTTTACACAAAGCACACAGGTGGCCTTTGTGAAGCCAACCGTCTAACATGTCTTTGAGTCTGGTGTCTGACTGTAAAGCCATCACAGTTTGTAACAACATGTGCTGCATCTTTAGTCTGATTTTAATGACTGACTTGATTGTGGCTTGAACATAAGTGCTCGGTAAGAGATGAAAAGAAATCAAACGTCAATAAGTGAACTGTGAAGTATTGTATGTATGAGTCGGCAGACAAAATCTTCAGAAACCTTCCTTTGTGGTTTCCTGTTTTATCAGCACCGATGCGAAGCGTGATCAAGCCGGAGGGTGATCAGACCCATGGGAGAGCAGAGAGAGGGTCGGTGGGGACTGGACCACCTCCAGGCTGCTCAGCCTGAGCATTAGTCTCCACGTGGCTGTGTCTTTTGTCTGCCAGTCAAAGGGCCGCTGAATGGGGGTCAATTGAAACCAATTCCCTCTGTCGGACACAATTAATGGGGTTGCCCGGGCTGGGCGGAGGGGGGGGGGGGCAGCCGCGGCCCTTTGGTTACTGATCCTGCAGCACAAGCATGCCAGGAATTTGCCACCTGGAATTTGCCCTGTGACAATAACAAACCCACTCCCTTCCGAAACCACCTCCTTTTCTGTGCACACGGATACATCCTAAAGTCCCCCCCCCCTGTCCCAGCCACCCTCCCACAAGGCAGGATGGGTGACATAGGAGTGGCTACTGGTTGTCCACAGTCTAGTCACCCACAATAGAGTAGAGACAGAGAAGAAGAGAAGTGGTGTAGCGTGCAGCTGTAGAGAAATGTACTGGAGTATTTTCTGATCCAGTGATTCTCAAAGTGAGGCCTACAGGCAGCCTCATGGGTGCTGGACAGTTATCCCTGCTGTTCAACACATCAAAAAAGGCAAGTGGTTCCGTTTTGCGACCGTTTCATCCACTTAACACTGCAAATGCATCTATTCATCTGCATAGCTTGTGTGGGTCCTTTTTCTATCGATTGAAAAAGGAGAGAGAAAAGCAAAACAAAATGAGAGTCAGACAGTGAGAAGGGATCCGGACTCTGTGTCTGAATCAATCTTCAGATAAGTATGGACTATCGATCCGCCAGCAGCCCATCTACAGTTAAGCACTTCGGTAGATGTGCACTAATTGTCCTGTTGACATTAATTGTCATTAAAGGGCTTAAAACGGCCTCCCGCCTGTGAGTTACATCCCGCACCAAGGTTGCAACCCATTTGTTTATTGATGACATCACAGCTGTGTCTGCCGCGAAACACGCGGGTCACTGTTAAATCAGGCGGGTCGACCGCGGCGCGCGACAGGTTTATATGAAGCAGCGCTGCCCCTTTAATAACACATTTCACACAGATGACATCATCAGCCTTTTTTGTTGTCCCCATTAAATGGTCGGTATGTTTCATTAAGGTGTATGTTTATGTTTGTGTGTGTGTGTGTGTGTGTGTGTGTGTGTGTGTGTGTGTGTGTGTGTGTGTGTGTGTGTGTGTGTATTTGTGTGGTTTATGCCCACAGCTCTAACTTCCTGAGGGTAAAGTCTAAAAGGCCCCCCTGCACTGCTGCCACACCCCTTTAAATGGGCCGAATCAATCAGATTCATTTGGCCTAACAAATTGGTTTGTGTGTGTGTGTGTGTGTGTGTGTGTGTGTGTGTGTGTGTGTGTGTGTGTGTGTGTGTGTGTGTGTGTGTGTGTGTGTGTGTGTGTGTGTGTTCACACTGGATGTGAATGTGTAAGTGAATGGGACCAAGGTGCATAAGAAAGGAGCTGTGTGGAGGGGAGAAGAGGGGCAGCGGTGGACACACAGCCAGGCGAGGCTAACACATCCCTGGAAAAGGGGTCGCGAACCCCGCTGCACTCAAACAGCATTTCGGAGCGGTGGAGACACGGAGAAGGTGAGAGCCTTCTTACCACAGAGCAGCGGGGACAAGACAGGAAACATGAGGAGAGAGTTATCTCGATTAGCTACAGGAGATAAACAGACAGGCTCTGAATTATCTCATCTGACTCGCTTTTATGGGATGCTTTCTTTTCAGCTAAATGGATCCATATTTCCCTGCCAGTGTTGGCACCGGAAATTAAGTTTTCTTGTATATTTTAATGCGCAGAACACAGTCTTTCATTACAGCACTGCAGATAAAAATATAAACAGTCTATCATTGATATGAAATCAATACGCGACCGAAATGTGCGCCAGGTGACATATAATTGCAGAAGCTGACTGCTGAATGGCCTCAGTGTTTGCACATCTGCAGGATTCCAAACTTGTATTTATTATCTCCAAAGTAACGCATGACCTGTGAGTTAATGCGACCCAATTACAGCATCCAAATCCAATGTACTGCACAAACTTTGAGGCAAATAATCAATGCCCCTGATAGATTGCTGAGTGAAAACATGTGATGGCCACCTGCGCGTCGAGATGCCAGCGACCCTAGTGGCCGGATGGCTAAATGACAACTGGGGTTCTTCTTGTGCGCCACACAGAGTGAAGTCCTTCCTAAGTCATTTGAGCATTAGAGCCCTCCATTCAGAGAGCTTTCCCTCCTCTCAATGGAGCCAAGGCTGAAATGAACAATACCCACACCTTGAACAGGCCCACTGACTCGGGGAGCATTGTGCTGCAGAGGAGGGAGAGGATCAGCCAACAAGTGTCTCTCCCACTCTGTTATCAGCGGACATCACTGTCTACGGTGGGCTTTTATGACTAAACCGCCCCTTATCTCCTCATGCTAGGCTACTGAATGACTCCACTACCTTTGCTCTCACTTGGCCTCATTTGCACCAAGAAAGGAGGAGAAGGAGGAAGAGAGAGGGGAGGGAGGGAGGGAGCCAGAGAGGAAGAGCAGTGAATGGCACCATAACATAACAATGCACTTGGAGGCTCGGTTGGCAAACACAGCTGGGCCGGCCACAGTGAAGCGTTTAATGAGTCATAACTCTAAAAGGACAGTGGGATACTAAAACCACTTTAACTATATTGCAGTCGCTCTCCAATACAACACAAGCACACACACACACACACACACACACACACACACACACACACACACACACACACACACACACACACACACACACACACTTTATACTACTGTGAACTCGATGTATGTAGAGTATAATAGCATACAGTTGTGCACATATAACAGATAATCTGAACAATTAGCTTTCCATTTCAAATTCTTCAAGAATAAAACAAACACTCACCTCAATAACTTGCTTGGAGTCCAACCGGAAGTTAAAGTCCCCAAAGATAAAATATGGCATCTTCTCATACCGCTGATCCGTGATCCTGCAACACATTACAACCACCTGTCAGTGACGAGGTTTTAAACAACTACCAGCAGCTCTGTGATGGTCGCTGGCTGCATGAAAACACTTAATTAACAATGATCCTAAAATGGGTAGCAGAAAATATGAATAAAAGGAAAGATTATGAAAGACACCACTGTGACAATCATCATCCTTAAGACTGTCAAAGAGGCTTCAAGCTGCAGTCTGACCTCGGGTCTGTAGTTCACGAGGGCCACAGCACCACCTGGTGGTCTGAACACTTTGATTGGAAGAGTTTCACCTTTACAGAGTGATGAGGGCGACTTTTTGTAGAGATTTTTAACATCTTGTTGGGGTCTAATGCAACATTTTGGTGCATTAGTTTCACAGCATTCATGATTTATCACACAGCATGCAGAACATTGATGTAGGAAGATGTGGAAAATGATAGAAAAATGTCATTTGAAATTCACACAATAATTATGATGAGTTTTAGGTTTACAGGTGAGGAGGATATATAAGTGATTAAAGGTCTTAGAAAAGAATTGCAACATCAGGAATGACATTAAAACCCATGTTACTGTATTTGCAGAAAATCTAGTGTTCGACATGTTTGTGTGTTTACTATGTGCAACCGTTGCATTAAACCAATGATTGAGAGACGGATCCAGATCAGAGAACATCTTTTTCAGCACCAAATTGCGTTCCACTTCCTGAATGTTTCTGAACACACGCTCTGGGGTTCCAGTTAACATGCTTTAAAGTCAAACTCTTCATTCTCAGCTGACACCACAATTAAATGAACAAATCTTGATAATTTTCTTTGATAATTTGCTTTGATGGAAAAGAAAATTCACTTTGCTGAATTGATCAAAAGGAGAGTGGACGAGCCTCCACCCTGTTGATTTTTAGAAAGCACTGAGTGGTTTTAGGGCTATTCAGTGCTTTCTGATTTGGTGGTACAGGATGAACTGTCCAGACCTCTCAGATCAGCTGGGACATGTCTGCTTACCGTCCTCGGGAAAAAAAGTAAACACAGAAGCAGCATTCAGATTTTATGCTTTATGTCTGGAAAGTAAAAGTAATGATGAAGTGGAATATTCTGTTTGCTGCTGCCTTCAATTAAATTGAATTTAGGGTGAATTGTTTGCAATGCACTTTAGTTTTATTCTCCTGCTTGATCTGAATTATTGTATTTGACCTATTTTACACTTTTTAAAACTCATTTTGTGTTTCTTGTATATTTTGTCTTCACATCTTTTCGTCTCATTGAAGCACTTTGTATTGTCAGGTGTTGAAGATGCTACACCTGCTTTGGAGAGATGACTAGTGAGGACATTGTGTGTTGGTTCTGGACCTAGTGGGCTTATGGATTTAAATCCAGAGTAAGAAACAGACTTGTGCATCTTAAAGGACTCACATTCTGGTTCACATGGACTCACAAGAATGAATCATGTTTTTGCTCTTTTGATGCCTTTTATTGGTACAGCATATTTTATTGTCACTTGTTGTGCTAATGTTTTAATGCACTAAATAATCTGCTTTATTTTTAATCTAAGAGTTCAGTGTCCGAGGATTCATAGAGTTCAGATCCTCTCTGACATGGACTACTTCCAAATCTCCAGAACTTTACCACAGCGCCAGCATCCCTAGTGCTTTAAGAAAAAATGCACCTAAGCGACATATAATTAACTCCTATGCCTCATCACCTACTTAGAAGTGGTTCCTCCACAGAGGCAAGATAGGAAATTAAGGTGGATGTAGTGCAGGCTCTCGTGTAATTAATGATTCAGGATGCTTGGCACGCTATCTCCACTAATCGCGCGGATAAATCTCACCGTGGACTTCCCAGGCACTGATAACAATATATTTATGAGGCCGCAAAGAGAGACGGCTTTTCTCAGTGGTGGGTCTCAGTCTGGCCGGCTGTCGTAAAGCATGGCCACTTCTTCTGTATGAGGGGAGGCAGCGAGGCGAAGGTGACTGCAGTAAGGAGGTGAAAAACACAGCTATTATATTAAATAGAGAGTACGTCGTTTGACGTTACCTTATATTAAAACAGAAACTCAACTGTCTTTCTGTGCCACAGGTTTTTCAACAGGGGTCGACATAAAGATGAGAGCAGGATCTAGACTTTAATCTCCAGAGCAACACAATGTTTCCTGGTTATAATTGATGCAATTCAGAATTTTCAAAACCTTTCCATCTGGACATTTGCTTCATTATTTTTTTTTTTAGCTACATGCGTGGAAATGAGAGCTATCCTTTTTATGGATCTTTCTTAAGCACAATTTGGGCTGAAATTAAAGATTATTTCCACAATTAGATTTGATTTTCCTCTATAAATCATGAAAAAGGTGCTCATTACAACTCTCCAGATCGTAATTGACATCTTCACAATAACTGTGTGGTCTGAACAGTGGTCAAAAGCCCAAATTTATTCACAGTTTATGACCACACAAAAAGAAAACGAGCAAACGATCCTATTAGAGAATCTGGAACCTGTGAGTCTTTGTTATTTTTGTTTGAAAAGAGGCCAAAATCAATACATTTTCTGACAGAATTATTTACAAGGTTCCCACTCCAACTTTCACTGACTGAAAAGTTGAATTTCTTAGACCTATAATGAACGGAAAAAGGCCACCTTTGTACTGGTCAGACAAAATCCAGCCATGCTACTTTAATGCCAGCAATTTGCGAGTGTTATTCACTAGTTCACAGGTGTTTTAAGTTCACAACTTAGTTTTGTTTTAACTGCTTCAACAATAAATTAAGCAAAATATTTCATATTAAATAAATGAATTTCTGTGGGCTCCCCCCAACTAAAGATTCTACTCCACTGGGCTGCAGCACAGCAGTGATGGAGGCAGCATGCTTCTTACTGTTAGCGTGTCTGCGAAGGCTCCCTCATCCATATTTTAATAGATCAATAGCAGTTTTACAAACTTTACATCTGAATATTTGGTTGTCTACTTAACGTCTACTTATCGTTGAAGTCGTTGTTTTGTAGCTAAAGCTATTGAAATTTCATCCATTAGCAGCTACAGGAAAAGTGATTGTTGACGTGCAAGAAAGGGGATAAAAGCACTCAGGAAAAAAGTTATACAACACTATATAGATAAACATTTTATGGAAAATATTATATTTTGATGAGTGGCAACTAAAATCCAGTGATTTTCCATGACTTGGCTCAAAAATGATCATTCCATTTCTGGAATAGACTTTATAATTACATGATATTCCAGAAATTCTATGACCAGTGGGATGTTCTGGAAACCCTGGATTTGATGTATTGTTTTAACTCTGGTCACAATTTTGCAATTGAAAATGGATGAGTGGAACTTGCAGGTGTGTCTATAAAGGCCTGGGCAACTGATGGAATCTATTTATTACTGACACTTGCACACTCAAAGACTGTAAGAACGTGAAAAAGTAAGTTACAGGGATTATCAACCTTCATTGCTAAAGACACTTCAGATCAGTAGAAAAAAGTTTGAATTCTAATCTGGGATCCAAAATCACAGCAATCACGCCAATCACAGAAATGAGTGAAGCCTGAAGGGAAACACTGGATCTTCCTCATGTAATAAAATAAAGTTTCCACAACATTATCAAAGTGGTTCATTTACAGCATGAACAAAACCAACCTTTCAGGAGCCATACGAGTCTTCAATTTACAGTACCTATTTAGCCAAGCATCAATTACACAATACACACCATCCTTAAGATTAAGGTACACAGACTACGTGTGTGTGCAATAACTCATTAATAAACTGGCACCGCTGTCATTAATGACCTCATATCATGCTGCTGAGAGTCTCGGCTCTATTCAAACAGGTTAGTGGTGAGTTTATCCTGCTGGCCCGAACGGAGGGCCGAAACATGGCAGTGCAGGTCTTACATGCGTGGGAACTCATGGATTTACTACATCTACTGTTGTTATAGCAAAATATGCAATTACAATATGTCAATCAGATACTGTAATGATTCAAAACAATAAACCAAAAGAGAACGGATTAAGTGAAGAACGGGGAAGAGGAGATGAGAGTGAGGCAGGCACCCTAAAAAAAAGGATAAGGAGTAGGAGAGTGTGTGTGTGTGTGTGTGTTTCAGCAGAGGCTGAAGTCTTTCTCCTGCTAACAGCCATGTCTAATACCCACAGGCTGGCTGTTTTGTCTGCTGCTCCAAGGTATCAGCCACAGGTCAGAAGGTAACACTCTGTTTACACGATCATTTCCTAAAGCACTCATGGTGACCCGCTGGTGTGAAAGTTGACTTTTTCCTTGGCCTTTGTGGAGAGAGGGGTGGGGGGGACGAAGAATTGCAACATTAGCTACAGCTACTGGGCGTGAAAGGGGCCTGAGGGTGGGGGGTCCCGAGCTTGGAGGGAGCTCCCCCCCTCCTCGCTGACCCTCACCCTCGGTGGGGCCCCCCCCATTAGCCTCGTCATCACAGTTCATTCAGGCAAACTGTAACAGTGTCAGTGACATTCTCCCACAAAGCCACACTCCTTTACACAGTCTATAAACATGCTTTCTCCCGGCACATTCATCGCGCCGTGACACCCCTGAAAGAGCCTCTTCACATGGGCCGTTCTCACTGCCGTTTGGGGCTGGGGGCCTTCGTCAGGCCTTTCCTTGGGGGGCCACACAAAGACTGGGGTCAGACGCTAATTTATAACATGGCCCCGGACTCTGCTCCCAGGCTCCTTAAACCAGCCGCACAAAGCAAAGCAGCACACATTCTCTCTTTCTGAGTCTCTCACATGCAAACAGAGAAGTGAACTCTCATCCAAAAACAGCGTGAAGACTGAAAATAGTCTTGCACCTACGGCACTATCTCAGTCTCACAAATAACACATGTACACACTGATAACACAAACACACAAAACTTTTTCTCCTTCCCATCAGCCTCACTGACTCCTCGCCAGATTATACGCCGTGATTGACAGCTAAACTGAGCCATAATAGACAGTCCATATGGGATTATGAGGGTGCAACTGGGGGCCATGTCATGATTATATTGACAAGATGACTTACCATAAGTTGGCCGGTCAGATTCAACTTTGCACACAAAGGCTGGGCCGAGCACAGTCGTCCATTGTAAGTAAATGTTGAGAATTTGGGAGAATGTTAACATTGTGAAGAATGTGCTGGTGACGTCTCTCTGAATGGGCCGAGGGTGGCCCCTGACGGGACCTTTGACACGGCAGGACAGCCTCACCCTCGTCCCCCTGTTAGCACCCCGTCTCCTTAAGGAACGCCCACCACAAGAGGAGCAGGACACCAATGCAGGAAAGATGTGGTGCTGAGGGGGTGCGAGGGTGTCGCAGCGGTCACACAGAGGTTAGCGGATAGCCAATAGCAGTGTCAAGATACGCTCACGATGAGGGGGGACACCTGTGAGCAGAGGTGGAGACGACATGAGATAGTCTGGGGAGCGGGCGGGAAAACTTTGCATAACTCTCAGGATGTGACTGCTGAATCTTTACTCCACAGAATTTTGTCTAAAGTGGACACGAAATAGGAAAACTGTGAGAAAGTATACGATTCATGGAAGTGAATCTCAGACCATCAGAACTCAAGACTGTAAACCAGCTGGGCCCCAGGACCCCAGGACCCCAGACTGTAATGGACACTAAAGACAAAGCTAAAGACAAAAATTTGAAGCCAATTTGATATCAAAATGTGTCCAAAAAAATATTTTAGGAAACTTTTCACTTGTTTGCTTTAGTTTTTTGCAATGATACTATTTCATTCAAATTGGGCTTAAACTGTGTATGTAAAATGTGTTATTAATTGCATAATACATATGGATGAACTTAGTTGATTAATCGATTAGTTGATGACGAAAATCAATCGCAAACTTCTTGTTTTGTCATTTGAATGAAAAAAAAATACAAAAATTCTCTGATTCCAGCTTCTTAAATGTGACTATTTTCTGGTTCCTTTAGTCCTCCAGGATAATAAACTGAATATCCTTTGGTTGTGTATTTTCATTCGAGACAAAACAAAACATTTTAGGCAACAAACAAGGAGACCAGGAAACACTTGTTGACCTTTTTCCAAAATTTTTGACATATAAAAGACCAAACAGCTCATCAATTAATCGAGTAAATAATCAGCAGAATAATTCATGACAAAAATAATCGTTATTTTCTGCTCAACTTGATGAAAATGTATCCTCTGATGCAGGATTCTCATCGACAGTGATGTCTGTATCTGTTAGGTTAAGGTAAGTCTCTGACGTGACGAAAACATGACTGTGTGTGTGTGTGTGTGTGTGTGTGTGTGTGTGCGCGTGTGTGTGTGTGTGTGTGTGTGTGTGTGTGTGTGTGTGTGAGCGAGTTAGAGAGAGTGACAGGGAGGGAGAAATAAACCAGGTGCAGTGTGACCAGGCAGACACTGGGGAAGATTAACCTCTGCTCCTGCAGGCCTCCCAGGGTGAGGAGGCAGTACAGAGTCAGAGAGCAGAGTGACAACACACACACACACACACACACACACACACACACACACACACACACACACACACACACACACACACACACACACACACACACACACACACACACACACACACACACACACACACACACACACTCACACTCACACTCATATTTACACACATGCACGTACACCTAAAAACCAGTAACCTCGTTAAAATGTAGCTCCTGAATGTTAACGCACTCTGAAGTACAACTACGAAAGAATCTGCTTTATTTAGACACCAGACACAAACTCAATGGAAAAAAAACCTGCAAGTTACGTGTATGACGCATGTTCTGACATGGGAAATATGATTTGCATAATACTCGCGCTGACAGGGACACACACACAGCTCTCTTTAATAAATTCATTCGGGCTTTCTGGAGGATCTCCCTGCGATTATCCAGTCCTCCCTCCTGCAGCTCAACATGTCTATTGGCTGGAAAGCGGCCGGCCTCTCTCTGCTCTTTCAGCCTGTTGTTCTGGGAAAAGCCTAAAGGGAAACATTTAGATTGGAGGGCTCTTTGAGAAGCTCTGACAGTTGACTGATGACCCTCCATAAAATGACAAAGCATCGCTGTGTGGTGGCCATTGCGGCCCACTGCCTCCCCATGGGAAACTAATTGCTTTGAATTGTTAACGGCAACATTATTTTTCTGCCAATCATGGCTTTTCAATGCCCCGAAAATGAGCATGAAACAAGTCTTTTCAGCGAACAAAACAGTTAAATGTCCCCAATGTTGATCAAATTAACTTCAGCACTGTGACAATGGACTATATTTGTGTGAAAATAATGGCGCGCCACAAAGGACGCCTTTATGCCCGGATTTCACAGTTGTAATGTAAAACTGTTCTCCCCTGAACCGGACCAGTCACTCTGAATGGGGGCTGGAAAAAGAAACAAACTTCAATACACACAAAAGGGATTTCTTTAAGGAAGAGGGGAGAAAAAAAACAAAAAAAACTGTTGGTTTTATCTCATGCTATCATTTCTAGAGGCCCGGGCTTTCAGCATCACTGTCATTACATAAGCTGCTTTCACATCTCGAGCATTTTGGAAGATAATTTAACATCATTCCTTAAACTCAATAAAAAGTCCAGCTGAATTATTCTTTAAAACATAAAGCTATTAAACCTTGACATAATTTCAAAACAATGACCTCCGTACATCAAGGGGAGCTGCAGCCCAGAACACATACAGTATGAGCACGTTCAAAGGACAGGAAAACGAGCAGCGGAGGCATTTCAAGCAGAGCTTTGCCTTTCTCTCATGGAAGCGGTCCAAACATCAGCGCGGCCTATAGAGCAGTGCTTTTTTGATGTGACTCAATAGTGAGGGGTTTGGCCGGCTAAACGCTGTTCCTTCTCAGCATTGTTCCCCCGAGGCCTTGAAGCACTTTGGAGATAAACAGTGTTTAGCAGTTAAAAGGGGCCACAGAGGAAAAGGCTTATCAGATGTGTTCTCAATGGGCTGTAAGCTGCATTATTAGGCCCCTGCCCCTGATAAGACAGTGGAAGGCTGAAAGTTTGATGCCAGGCAGTAAGAGCTCTGTCATGTGATCCGGCTCCTGTGCCGGCTGCCCCGCGGATCTCAGCTGGTGGTGTGTTCACACCCCCTCCCCTCCTCTCCCATCCCGCAGTGAGAGATTAGAGCTCAGAGAGGGACAGGGAGCAGAGAGAGAGAAGAGGGAAGAAGGGGGGACTTTTTTTGGCTTTAGATATTCCCCCCTGTCCCTTTTCCTGCTCTGCTTCTGGGGGTAGGAGTCACAGTTAGGACAATAGCCAAAAAGATGGTTCCCAACCAGTCGCTGAATGGGAACACTGTTGGTGGTAGCGCTTCATTCAAAGCCCGGCCCGGGCACATTGTCCTCCCAGATCGGCGGAGGAGAATGGAGTTTGCTGGTGGCTGCCAAAAGGTTAGCAGCCTCTGTGAAAGGACCGACCCATTATTCACTGCCCTTTACAGAGCCCAAGCACCCTTTGTGCTCCTCCTCCCTTCCCTCTGCACCGCCAGCTTTTTTTTTTTTTTTCTCACTCCGGTGCTCCGGATCTGCGCCCGACGGCTTCCCACAAAGTGAGCGAGTGAGGCGCGATGCCCCACCCCTGCAGCCCCAAGCAGAGGAATACCAGGGGAGCTGCAACACAGAACGACCTGCCCACCCCCACCACCACCACCACCACCTTGCCTCACACCACTTACCCCCTGTCAAAAAAAAAAAAGAACCTTTAAATGATATGGGCCAGAAGTAACTACACGGATACCATCCACAACACAAGGGGATTTAGGAGGAGGGAGCGTGGAAACTGCCACTCAGCCAACATCAGTTCCATTCAGCCTCCTCTGCCACCCAAGTACAACTCTGAGACTCTGCTGTTTAGGTGTATTTATAGGGGGGACCTTTAAAAATAAATCAACTGAGTGTGAAGGCATGATGAAAGCAGAGGAAACACAATGGAAATGTGAGCAACTACAGAGCTCCTTTCTTCATTATGTCAGTAAATCCAGGTAAGTTACAATGCAATAAAAATCTGAAAAGCGGCTGTATTCCTAAAACCCTCCCACTTCCCTCTCCATTAAAGGCGGACCATTCTTTCATCAAACCCAGAGTCAAGTAACGGTAAAATACGACCTCGTGGAGAATAATTTAAAACGCGCCTCATGATTCAAAGGCATCAGAGAGCTCGGTGATAATGTATGCCAGCCTGATATGCATGTAGTTATTCAAAGTGGAGGTGGCGGGGAGCCATGTCGTGCATTCTTACGCCGTTTGAATGGGAGGTCACCTGCTGCGAGGCTGGTACCGGGCTTTTATTGTGTGTTAGCATGGCCAGGTAGGGAGCAGGGGTTGCACTGTGCACTCTATCATCCCCGTTGCACCGCAACTGGATCTCTCATAAATCACATTAGCATGGCCTGTGAACGGATAGCCAGGTCTGTTTGTATAGAGGATGGCAGCACTGAGCAAAGACAACTTTAACCATCGCTAGTATAATTAAATGTGTTAAACTTAGACCTGTGACATGTCTGGAACTGAAACTGTCACCAAAAACTTCTGTGGATTATAAAAATCTACAATAAATTGAACTGAATTCATCCTTTTTGATTATAGAAACATACCAGAGTGCTGAATACATGGAGTGTTCAAAATAAAGAGGATCCTGCCTCTAAGGAGCATGAATGTGGTCAGCCAATATTATGGTAATCAACATCTGGCGACCATCGACTGTACATTTAATGCAAATCAAACCATTATCCAACAGGTACTTCTAATCTGGGGAAATTCTGACCTGATGGTGGAGCAAAATGATCCCCACCAAGACCAGGACTTTTAATATCATGGAAATCTGGTCAGCGTTGTTTGACGTGTCTCAGTCTGGAGCAAAGCATCCGACAAAATAGCCGTGAGCTTCCTTTCATGTGGTATTTCCACTGAGGAGATGAATAAACTGTCTGTCAGTCTTTCTCTGTTGTGGGACAATAACAAAGATAAGTGTGGGATTACACCTTGAAAAACATTATTCTAATAATAATAATAATAATGATGATGATAATAATAATAATAATAAAAAGAAAATGTTGGAAAGAGAAAGAGTCACAAAGAGGGATAGAAAAAGCAGAGATAAAAGAGAGTGTGGAGTTCACAGAGCGTGTAGTGAGTGAGACCGCGTACTTCTACAGACGGATGTAACCCCACTGGTCTGGGACTGAATCCCACCAAAGCCTTCTCTGCTCTCCCTCAGTCTCACTCTAAGCCTCCATTACAATATCAATACAGGTTTTGCCATGTCAGAGGCAGCTGGGATTTCTGACTACTATCTGCTGCCTCTCGCATACAGAAAACGGAATCTTTTACACAAATATTTATGTATGTTTATATAAATTCCTGTACATTTTCCCAGATAAAGGTCAAACAAATGAGTTCAAAGTGGACGAGAGTGTTCAGGAGTTCTTGGGTTCTTTCACAGTGAGTTTTCGAGGGCAAAATTCACTTTGCGTTTGGTTTGAACACACCATAAGTCTTTGGTGTGAAAGAATGTTAAGACATTTTTGTTATTAAGTCCTAATTAGTGTAATCAGGGTATACTGTAGTATTTATGCATCTGAAAACATGAAAGTATTACTGCTTAATTTAATTTGAGTGATGCACTTAAGAGCAGAAATATTGCATGTAGAAAGAACTTTTATGGCTTTCTTTTATAATGTCAGTGATATTTGCAGGAAGGGTGCCTTTATCTGATCAAGAACACAACAGATATGTGGAAAAAAAATACAACTGGTGTTGAGCAGTACCTGTCTAGAACGTAGCCGAGGGCCTTCTGCCTGATCCCAGAGTAGACCGAGGGGCTTTTCTCCAAGGCCACGAGGTTGGAAGCATCGTGGAAAAGGTGGATGTTGACCAGATCAAAGGCACTGTGATGAAAGAGCACACTGTGAGTGAACTTCTCCATCCAGAACATCAGATATACAGAACAGTATAATTCCAGGTGACAAAACTCTTGTGACTTCACTCTTAGCATATTTCTGAAATTAACAACTACATATTTTACTGTCTGTCTGGACACAGTCAAAAATCTCTTAATTAAATGGGATGAAATGAAATATAAAATGGTTCTTTAACTACTTCAGGCCCTTGAGCACAGCGTACCAGTATGGACACCACTACACACTAATCTGCTTTCTTTCACTTTGTCCTGTTAGAGAAAAGCCAGACAGCTCAATGTACAGTGATGAACACCTCCCCGCTGATCCGATCAATCTGGGCTGTTTGGTTAGCACGGCGCTCGGCAGGCCCGACCCGGAGGATTTGATCTTATCTCATGGCGGTTTATTCCTCAGTGACATCCTGAACAAATGAATACATGCATGGCTTTGACTATCTCTGTCTACCCCATCTCTGATCTGATCTCCTATTCTTCACCAGCCGCTCCCTCTCTCTCCCTGCCGCTCCTGTCAAACGTCATGCTCCTATTAAATGCTTAGCGTTTCAGCTCTTTAGTTCTCATGTCATCCTTCTATTAGATTACAATCTCTCTCTTCCCCCCACCCCCCTCCTACAACCACCCACCCGCCTCACCACCATCCCTGGCTCTGCAGAAGGGGAGCAGCGTTTTCTATTCGTCCCGTACAGGTTCAATTGCATGTAATGTTTTTTGTCATCTGTCATATGCAACTGCTTGGCTAACATGATTACGTCTAATCAAATCCCTGCTTGCCTCTGTGGCAAACTGTCCGGAGAGGATCCAGCTGTGGAACTCATTCCCTGTCTGTCTGTCTGTCTGTACTGCCTGTGATCACCACACCGCTGCACACAGCTCCCTGCAGCCGGACATGACTGACGTGGTTAGATCTCACACCGATACATTCGTAATGATTCAAGGTTGAACGGTGATGAGGTGGGATGTGTCACGGCAGGGATCCTATTAATAAAACTCACCAGTCAGCCAGGGCCCATCGAGTTCTGATGAATCCCTTTCTGGACCACTTGCACTGCAGAAGAAGAGACACTCAATTTAGCATGACAATGGTAGAATTTGACATTGGTGAGGATTTACCACGAGGCAAATGAAAGCAGGATGCCAGATATCTCTCAGTCAAGTGGCAGCGTCCATCAAAAGAGAGCACAATGTCTGGTTCACATTTTTCAACAACAAAAGTTTCCATAAAATTCTCAAAATGTTTAATCAAATGACATTTTTAAATCAAATTTGCTTTCAGAAAAAAGGTTGTTAATGAATAAACAGATAAACACATGTAAACACTAAAGTCAATACATGAACAGGGGCGTAAAGTCATTACATTTACTGCACTAAAGTGAAATTGTTGATGCACTTGTACTTTACTTTCTACTTCTCTACAATCCAGTG